>NC_136593.1:29894056-30009056 GCF_910589615.1 Taurulus bubalis | reverse complement strand
AAGCCTGTTTATTTGATGGGAAATATCCTGGTTGGAGTTTACTGGATGAATCTTCTTAGAGAAGATGTGGAAGTCTCTATGCGTTTTAATGAAAGCACAAGCATAGCTGCTGCCATGCAAAATAAACGCACCACAGTAAACAAACTCATCAGTGCCGCTCCGCCTACATTAGCAGGAGCTCATCTGTGAGGAACCAGAAAAAAGCTGCAAAGAATGTCCTGAACCAAACGACATTGTTGCTCCTGAAGGCCTGCTGCTAAAGGCAGCAGGCCTTCAGGGCCGTGCCGCCCGTGAGGCCTCCAGCTCAATGCACGGAGACGTGACCCATGCACCAACACAGCAGACCACCAGGAGGGACCCTGCAGACCGCACTCTGCCCAAACACGAGCACGATGCGGCATCAATGAGCGCCAGCACCGCTCTTCACCCAGGAGACAGAAGCGGAGCGTGGAGCTGAGACACTCACGTTCCCAGGACCTCTTTGAAGTCGTACTGGTCCTTCACATCGGTGGTCTTCTTTTTCCAGGCATGGCACTCGTCCCCCAGCGGCATCTTCTTGTTGTGACGATCAGAAACAATACTAGTGAGGAAGAAGAGGAGGAGGCGCTCATTAATACATCCCATAAATACAACAGTGCACTTATTGTGCAGCTCACGTTTCATATGGTGCATTGCATTGATGTGATTAAACATTTAGATATCTTATGACATCCGTGGATTTCTTAGTGTCTGCACTCGTGATGACACGCCCACAGTGCAGCGTGACGTCATGTCTGGAAACACATTCATGGCTTCACGTGAAGCGCGTGTCTGGAGACGTGCTTCACGTGAAGCGTGTGTCCAGACACCCGTGAAGCGTGTGTCCAGACACCCGTGAAGCGTGTGTCCAGACACCCGTGAAGCGTGTGTCCAGACACCCGTGAAGCGTGTGTCCAGACACCCGTGAAGCGTGTGTCCAGACACATGCCAGAGACGTTCTGATGGGTGTCGCTCACAGAAGGATGGGAGGTCACTTCTCATGAAGCTAAAAGGATCATTTATTGAAACGCTTCCTCACTAAAACATGTCCTCCATTGCAGTAAGATACTTCACTACTCATGGTGGTTACTTTGAGGTTCAACATGGCCGACGCTGCAGAAGATATGGTCTCAATGTCTGGAATTCCTTTTGCTTATTCTAACAGGTTATGAAAAGTGATGTCCTGCAGTGCTGTTCAAAACAGCTTTTGTGATCTGCAAGAGTGGAGTTTATGACCTGGAGGGCAAAACGTCCTGGTCTACTGGTAATAAGTGAGCCGTTTCGGGTCTCTGTCACAGGTGCTGAGTGGAGTGTCGTCAGCCTGGATGAGCCACACCTGAGCTGGAGTGGCCTGGCCATAAAAGACCTTCTGCATTTGGCAGCCGGTCTCTGGGGGAGAGCCACTGTCTCTGCATGACACAACTGAACTAAACTGATACCTCCACTTAAGTTAGTTTGACTTGTGGTGTGAAAAATAAATCTATTTTTGTTAGCAGCCCGCTCGTTAGTCTCCCTGTTTGTTGCAGCCTTTGAGCCGGTTGTGACAAAGCCAACACTCAGATGTTTGTCCTCATCTCAGTGCCGTACAGCCGTCACTTCTAAACCACTGCCTGCCCGCCCGATGTTCATATGTTCTCATCACTCTTGTATTTATTTTAGGATTTGCCAGGAAATACCAACGTGCAGCTACACCTGCTTCAAACCTTCAATGGCTTCTGGACGCGTGTTCACATGAGGCAGCTTCATACATTTCAAATGACATATTTCAAGTAACTGGAGCGTTCAGGGTCAGGTTGAGTAAGGGGTCTGCGTTCAGGGTCAGGTTGAGTAAGGGGTCTGCGTTCAGGGTCAGGTTGAGTAAGGGGTCTGCGTTCAGGGTCAGGTTGAGTAAGGGGTCTGCGTTCAGGGTCAGGTTGACGTGGGACAGAAGGACACACATGCAGGTCTGTGTGAGCATGTGAAGGCCGAGCAGCCCTCCATGTCACCGGGGTCAGGACCCCATGCAGCAGAGGATGAAGAGGCTAACGGGGAGACGCACAAGACCAAAACCACGTCCTCTAAGACCACATCCTCTACGGGACATGCAGCATTCACCCAGACAGAGAGGCTACTCACTGGTTTCCCATTCCTGTGATGTGCAGTGGACAGAAGAACACACACACACACACACACACACACACACACACACACACACGCCCAGTTAGACTGACCACAGCAGCACACACACACACACACATACACGCACACATACACACACGCACACACACACACACACCCAGTTAGACTGACCACAGCAGCACACACACACACACACACACCCAGTTAGACTGATCACAGCAGCGCACACACACACACACACACACACACACACACACACACACACACACACACACACACACACACGCCCAGTTAGACTGACCACAGCAGGAGGCCGTGAGGTCAGAGGTCAGAGCAGGAGGCCGTGAGGTCAGAGGTCAGAGCAGGAGGCCGTGAGGTCAGAGGTCAGAGCAGGAGGCCGTGAGGTCAGAGGTCAGATCAGGAGGCCGTGAGGTCAGAGGTCAGAGCAGGAGGCCGTGAGGTCAGAGGTCAGATCAGGAGGCCGTGAGGTCAGAGGTCAGAGCAGGAGGCCGTGAGGTCAGAGGTCAGAGCAGGAGGCCGTGAGGTCAGAGGTCAGAGCAGGAGGCTGTGAGGTCAGAGCGTCGGTCTGAAGACCCGCAGAGCGCTGCGGTCCAGCTGCAGCTTGGTACCGAGCATGGTTCTCTGGTTCCTGACATGTTACCCTCATGGTTTTACCAGCTGACATGTTACCCTCATGGTTCTACATGGTTACCCTGATGACTCTACATGGTTACCCTCATGGTTCTACATGGTTACCCTGATGACTCTACATGGTTACCCTCATGGTTCTACCAGCTGACATGTTACCCTGATGACTCTACATGGTTACCCTCATGGTTCTACATGGTTACCCTGATGACTCTACATGGTTACCCTGATGACTCTACATGGTTACCCTCATGGTTCTACCAGCTGACATGTTACCCTGATGACTCTACATGGTTACCCTCATGGTTCTACATGTTACCCTGATGACTCTACATGGCTACCCTGATGACTCTACATGGTTACCCTCATGGTTCTACATGGTTACCCTCATGGTTCTACCAGCTGACATGTTACCCTGATGACTCTACATGGTTACCCTCATGGTTCTACATGTTACCCTGATGACTCTACATGGCTACCCTGATGACTCTACATGGTTACCCTCATGGTTCTACCAGCTGACATGTTACCCTCATGGTTCTACATGTTACCCTGATGACTCTACATGGTTACCCTCATGGTTCTACCAGCTGACATGTTACCCTCATGGTTCTACATGTTACCCTGATGACTCTACATGGCTACCCTGATGACTCTACATGGTTACCCTCATGGTTCTATCAGCTGACATGTTACCCTCATGGTTCTACATGGTTACCCTCATGGTTCTACATGTTACCCTGATGACTCTACATGGTTACCCTCATGGTTCTACATGTTACCCTGATGACTCTACATGGTTACCCTCATGGTTCTACCAGCTGACATGTTACCCTCATGGTTCTACATGTTACCCTGATGACTCTACATGGCTACCCTGATGACTCTACATGGTTACCCTCATGGTTCTATCAGCTGACATGTTACCCTCATGGTTCTACATGGTTACCCTCATGGTTCTACATGTTACCCTGATGACTCTACATGGTTACCCTCATGGTTCTACATGTTACCCTGATGACTCTATATGGTTACCCTCATGGTTCTACCAGCTGACATGTTACCCTCATGGTTCTACATGGTTACCCTGATGACTCTACATGGTTACCCTCATGGTTCTATCAGCTGACATGATACCCTCATGGTTCTACATGGTTACCCTGATAACTCTACATGGTTACCCTCATGGTTCTACCAGCTGACATGTTACCCTCATGGTTCTACATGGTTACCCTCATGGTTCTACATGTTACCCTCATGGTTCTACATGGTTACCCTCATGGTTCTACATGTTACCCTCATGGTTCTACATGGTTCTCATCATGACTCTACATGGTTCTCCTCATGGTTCTACTGTAGACTCAATTATAAATATTCATGCTCCCATGAATTGCACTCTTTTTATTGTTAAATGTTAAATGTATGCACCTCCCGCCAGGACAAATCCCTTTATGTAAAAATATACATGGCAATAAATGCTTCTGATTCTGATGGAGTCTATTTCAGCCCATTATCTTATCTTCCACCTCTTATCTCATCATCTGTGAAGCTGAACACAGACCTCCATGCAGTTGACCATGACCTCATATAGAGGGTCTACTCCTCAGCAGATACCTTATATAGAGGGTATACTCCTCACCAGCAGAGACCTCATATAGAGAGTCTACTCCTCACCAGCAGATACCTCATATAGAGGGTCTACTCCTCAGCAGAGACCTCATATAGAGGGTCTACTCCTCACCAGCAGAGACCTCATATAGAGGGTCTACTCCTCACCAGCAGAGACCTCATATAGAGGGTCTACTCCTCAGCAGAGACCTCATATAGAGGGTCTACTCCTCACCAGATACCTCATATAGAGGGTCTACTCCTCACCAGCAGATACCTCATATAGAGGGTCTACTCCTCACCAGCAGAGACCTCATATAGAGGGTCTGCTCCTCAGCAGAGACCTCATATAGAGGGTCTGCTCCTCACCACCAGATACCTCATATAGAGGGTCTGCTCCTCACCACCAGATACCTCATATAGAAAGTCTACTCCTCAGTAGATACCTCATATAGAGAGTCTACTCACCAGCAGAGACCTCATATAGAGGGTCTACTCCTCAGCAGATACATATAGAGGGTCTACTTCTCAGCAGAGACCTCATATAGAGGGTCTACTCCTCAGCAGATACATATAGAGGGTCTACTCCTCAGCAGAGACCTCATATAGAGGGTCTAGGTCTACTTCTCAGCAGAGACCTCATATAGAGGGTCTACTCCTCAGCAGATACATATAGAGGGTCTACTCCTCAGCAGATGCCTCATATAGAGAGTCTACTCCTCACCAGCAGAGACCTCATATAGAGAGTCTACTCCTCACCAGATACCTCATATAGAGGGTCTACTCCTCAGCAGATGCCTCATATAGAGGGTCTACTCAGCAGATACCTCATATAGAGGGTCTACTCCTCACCAGATACCTCATATAGAGGGTCTACTCCTCACCAGATACCTAATATAGAGGGTCTACTCCTCACCAGATGCCTCATATAGAGGGTCTACTCCTCAGCAGATACCTCATATAGAGGGTCTACTCCTCACCAGATACCTCATATAGAGGGTCTACTCCTCACCAGATGCCTCATATAGA
This sequence comes from Taurulus bubalis, assembly GCF_910589615.1. Lineage (NCBI taxonomy): Eukaryota > Metazoa > Chordata > Actinopteri > Perciformes > Cottidae > Taurulus > Taurulus bubalis. The sequence goes on along the minus strand of NC_136593.1, from coordinate 30,003,635 downwards.
GGGTCTACTCCTCAGCAGATACCTCATATAGAGGGTCTACTCCTCAGCAGATACATATAGAGGGTCTACTCCTCACCAGATGCCTCATATGGAGGGTCTACTCCTCAGCAGATACATATAGAGGGTCTACTCCTCACCAGATGCCTCATGTAGAGGGTCTACTCCTCACCAGATGCCTCATATAGAGAGTCTACTCCTCAGCAGATACCTCATATAGAGGGTCTACTCCTCAGCAGATACCTCATATAGAGGGTCTACTCCTCACCAGATACCTCATGTAGAGGGTCTACTCCTCACCAGATGCCTCATATAGAGGGTCTACTCCTCAGCAGATACCTCATATAGAGGGTCTACTCCTCACCAGATACCTCATATAGAGGGTCTACTCCTCACCAGATACCTAATATAGAGGGTCTACTCCTCACCAGATGCCTCATATAGAGGGTCTACTCCTCAGCAGATACCTCATATAGAGGGTCTACTCCTCAGCAGATACCTTATATAGAGGGTCTACTCCTCAGCAGATACATATAGAGGGTCTACTCCTCACCAGATGCCTCATATGGAGGGTCTACTCCTCAGCAGATACATATAGAGGGTCTACTCCTCACCAGATGCCTCATGTAGAGGGTCTACTCCTCACCAGATACATATAGAGGGTCTACTCCTCACCAGATGCCTCATGTAGAGGGTCTACTCCTCACCAGATGCCTCATATAGAGGGTCTACTCCTCAGCAGATACCTCATATAGAGGGTCTACTCCTCAGCAGATACCTCATATAGAGGGTCTACTCCTCACCAGATGCCTCATATAGAGGGTCTACTCCTCAGCAGATACCTCATATAGAGGGTCTACTCCTCAGCAGATACCTCATATAGAGGGTCTACTCCTCAGCAGATACCTCATATAGAGGGTCTACTCAGGCCACAGAGCTCCAGCAGCCTGCGGTCAGCTGTCCGTGACGCACAAAGCTCTTCTCCACTGAGCTCATTACTATCAGACACGCGAGGTGAGGGAGGAAGAGGAAGAGGGAGGAAGACTGTAGGAGGTCACGTCATGTCAGCCCTACACTGTCAACGGGACTTTACGTCTCGTGGATTCAGAGCTCCGTGACAGAGACCTGTCCATGTATTCTGCTCCATGCGCGCGCAAGGAGCAGAATACACTGTCACGGATTCAGAGCTCCATGAGAGTAAATTCTGCTCCATGCACGCGCAGTCCGAGTCCGAGTCCGAGTCCGGCAGCGGTCGGTCCTACCTGAAGTGTCCCGGTCGGGAGGTCCAGCGGCCGGTCCGGTGCGTCCGTCTGTCGGCTCTACAACTCTGAGCTCTCGCGCGGAGAGTCTGTACTCTGGCAGCGTTAATCCTGACGTCACCAGCCAGCGGACCAATCAGCGCACGCGCAGTGGAGCAGGTAAACGGTTCTGCGACGCTCATTGGTTCACCTGAGGATGAAGCCGTTGGAGGAGTGACGATGTCGACGCGCAGCCGCCCGTTATTAGTAGTATTAGCATTATTATGAATATGAAATAACCTGCTGGAATAACACACACATAGAAGCACAGCCTCCCATTATTAGTATTATTGCAGAATCAATAACTTCTTTAAATCACTTCTTAAAACCCATTTTTATAGAATGTCCTTTTATGAGCTATGATGCAGTTATTTTGTTCCCCTGGTTTTGTTTGTATATTTTATTTATTTGTTTGTTTTCTACTCCATTTGCTCTTTTTGGTTATTAGTTTGGTTTTGTTGTATTCATTGCCTTTATGGTCCTTTTTGTTTACAGTATTTAAGTTATGACTTCTTTGCTTCACTTTGTAAACTTTGTTTTTAAAGGTGCTATATAAATAAAGTTATTAATATTATCAATATGAAGTAAGCTGCGGTAATAACCCAGACATAGAGCAGCATCCTGTCTTCATCTTGTTCTTTGGTTCTATCATGTTTCCATATATTCATGCTGCATCTTTGTGGCTTTGCTTCTCTGGTTTTATGAGAGTTTGTATATGTTTTATGGCTGAATAACAATCTAACGCATGTATTTGTGACTTGCTATAAAGCCTCCTGCAGGGTCACGTGTCTCAGCTCTGGAGGTCTGGTGCGCCACCTAGTGGACTGCATGAGCCAGTGAAGGCAGCTCGATCAAACCAGTGCTCCTTTAATAATATGTGTTTTCAATGAAACAAGGGATTCATAGTTATTGTTTATTGTAAGTGTATACTTATTGTTATTTTAGTCATAGATCTTAATTCCTGTTGTCTTTTTATGACCGACATGGAGGAACGAGTCCAGGTTCTGTCTGGAATTGACCATTGAGGCCATGAGGCCTCCAGCAGGCGCTGTGAGAGCTCCATGTGAGCGCTGTGCCTGCTTCACTTTGTTCAGAACAACCAAGATAACCACAGACTCACAACAAGATAACCACAGACTCACAACAAGATAACCACAGACTCACAACAAGATAACCACAGACTCACAACAAGATAACCACAGACTCACAACAAGATAACCACAGACTCATAACAAGATAACCACAGACTCATAACAAGATAACCACAGACTCACAACAAGATAACCACAGACTCACAACAAGATAACCACAGACTCACAACAAGATAACCACAGTCCTACCTGAAGGACTCACAGGTCCTGTCCTACCTGAAGGACTCACAGGTCCTGTCCTACCTGAAGGACTCACAGGTCCTGTCCTACCTGAAGGACTCACAGGTCCTGTCCTACCTGAAGGACTCACGTTGAGGCTCCTCTACTCCTTGAGGGTTTGGTTCTGTTCCTCTGTCACATCGTAGAAGGTTTGAGTCTCAGACATGTTGACCCTTTATGAACCCTTTCCCTAAGTCAGCATTAGATGCAGACTTTGCTCAAGGGAATTGCCCACAATTCATAGCAGTGTGACGTTAAAAACGCAGTTCCCAATGGAAGCATGGAGATGTAAACAAAGAGGCACGTGATAAAATACCAATTTAGAAGAGTTAATATCATTTTTTATGTTTCATTTCAAAGTGTTTGCTTTTGAAGGAGATGTAGGATGATTCATACTTTGTGTTTTTGTTTTTTTAAGCGTCGACAAAGAGCCCGGTTCAATTGCAAAAACAAGAGAAACTCGCGGGCCACTTTGGAACACTTGGACCTCCTGGCCGCTGGCGGCGCTGTGGCGCACGCAGGCCGGTGTTTGGACCACTTGGCCCCGCTCTCCCGTGGGCGGACTGCCGGTTGCCTAGTGAAGGAACACTACCCGCTGCTGCTTTGCTGCATGACGTCACCTCGTCGTCTCGCGCCTGAGGAGATGGACCGGTACACGTTCATCAGGGTCGTGTGGTCTCGCGCCTGAAGAGATGGACCGGTACACGTTCATCCGGGTCGTGGGCAAGGGGAGCTACGGGGAGGTGGACCTGGTGACGCACAGCGCGGACCGGAAGCAGGTGAGACACCAGTACTGATACACAAGTACTACTATACAAGTACTGCAACACAAGTACTGATATACGGGTACTACTATACAAGTACTGCTACACCAGTACTGCTACACCAGTACTGCTACATAAGTACTGATATACAGGTACTGCTACACCAGTACTGCTACACAAGTACTGATACACAGATACTGCTACACAAGTACTGCTACACAAGTACTGCTACACAGATACTGCTACACCAGTACTGCTACACAAGTACTGCTACACCAGTACTGCTACATAAGTACTGATATACAGGTACTGCTACACCAGTACTGCTACACAAGTACTGCTACACAAGTACTGATACACAGATACTGATACACAAGTACTGATACACAAGTACTGCTACACCAGTACTGTTATACCAGTACTGCTACACCAGTACTGCTACACCAGTACTGATACACCAGTACTGCTACACCAGTACTGCTACACCAGTACTGGTATACAAGTACTGCTATACAATTACTGATATACAAGTACTGCTACACCAGTGATATACAAGTACTGCTATACAAGTACTGCTACACCAGTACTGATATGCAAGTACTGCTACACCAGTACTGCTACACAAGTACTGCTACACCAGTACTGATATACAAGTACTGCTACACCAGTACTGATATACAAGTACTGCTACACAAGTACTGCTACACCAGTACTGCTACACCAGTACTGATATACAAGTACTGCTACACAAGTACTGCTACACAAGTACTGCTACACCAGTACTGCTACACAAGTACTGCTACACCAGTACTGCTACACCAGTACTGATATACAAGTACTGCTATACAAGTACTGCTACACCAGTATTGATATACAAGTACTGCTATACAAGTACTGCTACACCAGTACTGCTACACCAGTACTGCTACACAAGTACTGCTACACCAGTACTGATATAAAAGTACTGCTACACCAGTACTGCTATACAAGTACTGCTATACAATTACTGATATACAAGTACTGCTACACCAGTACTGCTACACAAGTACTGCTACACAAGTAGTTCTACATTGAGGTGTGTGTGTGTGTGTGTGTGTGTGTGTGTGTGTGTGTGTGTGTGTGTGTGTGTGTGTGTGTGTGTGTGTGTGTATATATAGTACAAACACTGTAGGTTCCCAACTGATGGAGAGACTGGCGGTCTCCCATTGCTCCCAGTATGCTGTTAAGACTGGCTGTCTCTCCCATTGCTCCCAGTATGCTGTTTAGACTGGCTGTCTCTCCCATTGCTCCCAGTATGCTGTTAAGACTGGCTGTCTCTCCCATTGCTCCCAGTATGCTGTTTAGACTGGCTGTCTCTCCCATTGCTCCCAGTATGCTGTTAAGACTGGCTGTCTCTCCCATTGCTCCCAGTATGTGGTGAAGAAGCTGAACCTGACCAGCTCCTCCCAGCGGGAGCGCCGTGCGGCCGAGCAGGAGGCGCAGCTGCTGTCCCGGCTGCGGCACCCCAACATCGTGACCTACCGGGAGTCCTGGGAGGGAGGCGACCGCCAGCTGTACATCGTGATGGGCTTCTGCGAGGGAGGCGACCTCTACCACCGCCTCAAGCAGCAGAAGGGAGCGCTGCTACCTGAGAGGCAGGTGGTGGAGTGGTTCGTCCAGATAGCCATGGCTCTACAGGTAAGCTGCTACCTGAGAGGCAGGTGGTGGAGTGGTTCTTCCAGATAGCCATGGCTCTACAGGTAAGCTGCTACCTGAGAGGCAGGTGGTGGAGTGGTTCTTCCAGATAGCCATGGCTCTACAGGTAAGCTGCTACCTGAGAGGCAGGTGGTGGAGTGGTTCGTCCAGATAGCCATGGCTCTACAGGTACTGCTGAAGTCAAGGGCACGCAGAGGAAGGTGGTCTGAGTCCTTTGTGGTTTTGCTCTGCAGTACCTGCATGAGAGGAACATCCTCCACCGGGACCTGAAGACGCAGAACATCTTCCTGACCAAGACCAACATCATCAAGGTGGGGGACCTGGGCATCGCTCGGGTGCTGGAGAACCAGAACGACATGGCCAGCACCCTCATCGGGACCCCGTACTACATGAGCCCCGAGCTGTTCTCCAACAAGCCCTACAACCACAAGGTGAGTTGCTGCTGCCAGGAGACAGGTGACTGGCCATGTGACTGGCCATGTGACTCATGTAAACCCCGTACTGTCCCAGTCAGACGTGTGGGCGCTGGGCTGCTGCGTGTATGAGATGTCCACCCTGAAGCACGCCTTCAATGCCAAGGACATGAACTCACTGGTGTACCGCATCGTAGAAGGAAAGGTGGGTTTCTTCTTCTTGAACATCTCATGAGACCTTCTGTGAAGTCCAGTGTTTGATTTCTCGTTTGGGAGTCACGTTCTTGTTATCTCCATGAATGGTCTCCTCTTTGGACGCACTCTTCATAGCGGTTGGTTTCAATTGTAAACGTTAGCACTCTGGATCAGGAGTGGTTTAATAATGGTTGCTCTTTTACATCGTACGTATGGTTCTGCATACTACTGTAACTACTCTCTGGTTTCCTCGTCAGCTCCCACAGATGCCCAGTCGGTATGACCTTCAGTTGGGAGAGCTGATCCAGAGCATGCTGTGCAAGAGACCTGAAGACCGGCCCGACGTCAAGCGCATCCTCCGGCAGCCCTACATCAAGCGGCAGATTGCTCTGTTCCTCGAGGCCACTAAAGAGTAGGCTGTGTGTTTCTGATGTTCCTGTCCATGAGCGTCTCCACCGTGAGCTGCTACATGAAGTAGAATCTAGACCTGCTCTGATATCTTTGTGTTGGCTTTGGTTCTCACCAGAAAAACTGCCAAGTCAAGAAAGCCAGCCAAAGGTGGAGGTGGACCTTCAGTGCTGGCTCATCGGCCAGCTCCTGAGGGAAGACCTGAGGGAAGACCTGAGGGAAGACCTGAAGGAAGACCTGAAAGAAGACCTGAGGGAAGACCTGAGGGAAGACCTGAAGGAAGACCTGAGGGAAGACCTGAGGGAAGACCTGAGGGAAGACCTGAGGGAAGACCTGAGGGAAGACCTGAAGGAAGACCTGAGGGAAGACCTGAAGGAAGACCTGAAGGAAGACCTGAAAGAAGACCTGAGGGAAGACCTGAGGGAAGACCTGAGGGAAGACCTGAAGGAAGACCTGAGGGAAGACCTGAGGGAAGACCTGAGGGAAGACCTGAGGGAAGCCCCCGGAGGAGACGGGTGAGTGACCGGATACACTGACCACTCGACTCGTATGAATGATGTTTTGACATGTATTCCATGAGTTCTTTACTCTTGTAATAAACTAACAGTAACGTGCCACTATTTCCTGTAATACTCAACCATGCTAGTTCAATACGAGGAGGAGCCTTTTGATTGGCTTAAACGCTGGTCTTCATGTCTGTGGCCATGTTTTAATGCATTTTATTTTGCCACTTGAATATATGGCGGCATGGACCATAATGACGTTTAGACTCTAATCTTAACCTGAACAATGTGAACCATCAGTGAGCTGCTGAATGAATCTGAGGAGGGAATTTAAACAAAGTCAACAGAAAATGTATCTTGCTCTTGCAGCATTATCTTTTAGATTTATAACAGGCATTCTCTCCTGAATAAGTTGAATTATTGATTATTTATGTTCATGTTTGTGTAGATACATTCAAGTAGTGATGTCATAAACAGTCCAGTGGAGCCTATTTACCCAGGCTCCTTCACTCCTGATGATGTCCTTCATCCTCAGAAAGAAGAGAGAGGCCCTCAACATAAACCCGACCTCTCCCCAGCTGAGGCTCTGAGAGCAACAATCAGCGACATTCAGGTGCAGCTTCAGGAGGACGAGGACCTGGCGGAGAAGCCCCACTCAGTTTCGTCTCACCACGGCGTGGGTACTGAACCTATGACACCGCCCCCTCTGGAGGCGGTGTCAGGTGTTGGCCGTTGGGGAGCAGAGGAGAGGAGGGCCTCCAATGGCGTGTTCGACGTTCGTTCACAGGCCACGCCCAGCCAGGAGGCGTGGCCTGTCGGTGGGGAGCAACAGGTGTCCGCTGTGGGGGATATAAACGATACCTGGGAGCTGCTCCAAGAGGCTGCCCTGCACAACCCAAAGCTGGACCTGGAGAGCGAGGGCGCTTCTCCCATCCATGAGAGGACGTCTGCACACAAGTCCACCAGAAACAGCATGGACAGGGTTGTGGAAGTAGATGTGGACGAGAGAGGTGACACCGTGACCCTTCTCAAGGGAGCGCCGGCACACCGCCACACCTCAGACCTCCAGGTAGGAGCTCCTCGTAAGAGAGCGGCGTTTCTCTCAGGAAGACTCGTCGTCTCCTTCTCTAACGTGGTCCTTCATGTCTTCATAGGACAGCCTGGAATCTACTGAAAAGCTGTTGGAGCCGTTCCCTCCGACACTGGTGAGCATTGAACTCACTGCAGCAGAATAAAGACATTACATTTCATTTAGCTGATGCTTTTATCCAAAGCGACTTACAATAAGTGCAATTCAACCATGAGTACAAACGCGGAACAAAAGGAATCAAGAAAGACCCTCAGCTGGCGGTGTCATGCGGCCCAACCAGTGCACACTGTAGAAAACGTGTCATTGTGTCTGTTTAGGAGCCTGTTCCAGAGGAGTCTCCCATACCGGCCAGTCGGCACCAAACTCCTCTGTCCTCCTCATCAGACCCGTCTTCGTCCCGGCAGCACCGAGGGAGGGGCCTCCCACCATCCCATGCGGAGCAGGGCCCGGTAAAAACAGATGCATTAGCTGACGAGGGGCACCTAAACTTTGGGTCTTGAAGTACGAGTCGGGCTCTGAATTCAGATATAAAAGAATCTTAAATCTCATTGAGGGATCCCTCATGGGATAACGGGACACTTGAGAGAGAGAAGGTTGTATTCCTCCAGAAACTGCAGTTTTTCTAAAACTAACCATCATATTGCATTTGTGAATGGACACTCACAATTAAAGCTGAGTTCAAGTCCAGATATGAATTTCTGCAGTACTCGAGCCAAAGTAGTTTCATAGGTATCTTTGTTTTTCCTCTGTTAGTCCAGGGTGACGGCTCCTCGGCCTTTACCTCCACCTCCTGTTCCGAGCGGCAGGAGGGGGGGCACGGAGGGCCACAAAGCCAGCCGAGCGGCCCCAGGGACTTCCTGCAGGGATGGAGGCCTACAGCAGGTGAGCGTGCTCCTCCTCTCTATACCAGTGGCAGGTCCGTGTGTTTTTCGACCTCGGCCTTCAGTGCCGTAGTCCCCACACGGCGGGTTCATACAGACTGTCATGTGTGGACAGCAAACGGTCAATTTATTTTGCACTGTTACGGCATGGAGGTCACACGGGGTGGACCGACCTGCGGAGCTATATTAACCTCTTTAACGAGAGAGAAAACGCTTTATTAACATACTTAAAATATGTAAACTAGGGCTGCCACAACGAATCGATAAAATCGATAAAAATCGATTATCAAAAGTGTTGGCAACGAATTTCATTATCGATTCGTTGTGTCGCGCGATTATTCCGCCGGGCAATTAGTCGCGGAGAAAAAAAAAAGTGGAGCAGAGCAACTGGCCGGACAGCGTTTCTGAGATTGGAGTGAGACACGAGAAAAGCTGAGGTTGTGATCTTCTCAAAAATAGAAGATCTTTGACGAGTCGAGTCTTGGCCAATCAGCGTCTTCATGTTCCTCAAACTTGTTTTTAATGGAAGCTAGCCAGCTTGCTATCACGCTAGCTAACGTGTTTGGTTGTGTATTGTCGTTAAAGTTCCGTTATGTTCCGTTACAGTTCAGTCTTGCTTGTAAAAAAACCTTAACGTGATGAAACATGCCGTCACCCCCCGGTCTGGTTCAGTTCACCAGTCACTCTTAACGTTGAACCGGCTCACCGGCGGATCTGATAAAGGTTTTATTTACTCAAAGTAGAATGAATCAAATCACGTAGTTGGGCTTAGCCAACAGCATGACGTCGTGGTCATAAGAGACCCAGAATGAAAGAGTTTAAGGAAGAGGACGCTCTATATGGAGCAGTACAGCTTCCCTCTGTCCCAGTATTTCATACATATTGATAAAGCAGGGTATGTAAATGCAGCCTCTGGAGGGATCAATTACAGTAAAAAGGGCTCACATTTGGCAGATGTAAAGTATAGATGTGTATGTTTTTAGTGTTAGTCCATTTTGTTGTTTTAATTAACAGCTCAGGGATGTTCAAGGAGCAACCTGTTTGTGCACTTTCTGAAGATGTTTTGCACTGTCACTTCTGTTTTTCAATAAAGGGTTGGAAATGAACGTTTTTTTGATAAAAATGTTTTTATCCGATTCATCGATTAATCGATTATTAAAATAATCGTTATTTGCAGCCCTAATGTAAACCATATGTCTCCTCTTGCAGGGGTTATGGTATTGTAGCAATTTAAATGAAGTTAAACAACCATGTGGTTGTAGAGATAATTAAGGTGCCGTTTTTAAAAACCTTTTTTATTTTGGTCCGAAAATGAGGCTCTTGGGATTTGGGGCACATAAGGTTTACCGGACACTCCGTGGAGCAAGCCTCCAACCTCGCCGTGGCTGCGTCATTAACGGACAATGCATGTTGTCAGAATCAACAACCAGTCACATTTAGTTATAATAAAACAATCCAACAAAACAGCGGCACTAAAACACTGCACACACAAGACATCTCCAGCAGCTGCTGCACCGTGGAGAGGGGAGAGGCGGGACCAGCCCCGACTCACCAGCAGCAACAACAGCGCTGTGGCTGTTTATGATTAAATACTGCAGATGTAAAAACAGTAACACAACCAGCAGTTCACTCACCAGATGCTCATAACCCTCTGTAACCCTCTGTAACCCTCTGTGGGAAAGACGTCATCAGTAAATCCACCAGCAAGTCCGTTTCTCAGGCTTCAGCCTGAGCTTCTAGCTTCTAGCTTCTACCGAGAAGCTTCTTTGGTTGACAGAAGTCACGCCGCCCCACTGACCAATCACAGCGCATGTTAATGGTCATGCTGGGCCACTGACCAATCATATACGTCCACGCCATTTCACAGGCGCTGCACGTCAAAGAATACGCCCAGCTTCTCAAACTAAAGATCTGATTTGTTGAAGTCCATGACAATCCACCACAGCGTCCTCTCTGTGTTCTTTAATCTGCTGAGGCTTAAACTGCTTTTCTCCCATAGAGACACAGGAGAGAACACATCTGATTGGATGAAACTCTCCTTCAAACCAGCTGCAGTGCTGCAGGCTGAAGGCAGAGCAACAGAGGAAGACAATGAGAAAATAAGCTAATAGGGAAAAATAATTATAATACATGTAGTGTATTTGTGAAAAACAATGAAATGATAAAATAGCTATGACTTTGTGATTGTGTTTAGGCCAGCAGAGAAGCTTACAGGCCCTGACGGCCACCACCACTGCTCTATGCAGACCCTTTATTGCAAAGACGTAGAAGGTATATTTCTGAATATTCATTCTGCCTGAAGCGTATAAGAAGCATTATGTCAGTCAATGTAAAGCACTTGAGGCCATAGTTTTAGACAAATGAAAACATAGTTTCTGTCCTAATTCTCTTTGTGCTGGTGGTTTTGATATATTGGTCCATTCTTGCTGAAATCAGCCTATTAATCCCAGAAATATGGCTTGATTGTATTTTCAGGATCGGCCTCTGTCTGCCAGAGAGAGGAGAAGACTGAGGCAGTCCGGGGAGGTTTCCAGCCAACCAGGTAGGTTGAATATTCTGTATCTAGATCTGTAGTAGAGTGTGTACTTTTAGTTGTTGATTACTTCCCTGCTCCTTCCACAGGAGTTGGTGTTCTAAGAAGAGCATCTTATGACGTCTCCTGCAGCCAGGACGAGCACCGCAGCGCTCCAGCTACCAGGTCTGCCTCGGACTCCAGGTCTGCCTCGGACTCCAGGTCTGCCTCGGACTTCAGGGTACGGACGCCCGTCACTGGGACTTTCCACAAAGGGAAGGTCTTCTTGGTCAACCAAAAGGCTGAATGTGCCTTGTGAGCCTCGTGGAATTTAAAACGGAGGTCTGCTTCGTTACAGGAGGGTACGGTGCCGGAGCAGAGGTCCGATGAAGACGAGTGCAGCTCGTCTACAAGTTCCACCGAGCGTTCGGAGGGAGACTGCAGGGAAAGGTGAAAGACGTGCAGCATGAAGCTCTCCATACGACTCTATTATTAACGCTGGAAAGTCTTTATTGAGATATTTTCTTTTTCGCATTGCTTGAGAAAGATGTCATGTAATCCATGATGCAGGAAGACGGAGTCCAGCGACATGCAGGATTTAGTCCACATGATGACGCAGACACTGGGACTGGAGGCTGGAGACGCTGGGAGCGAGGCGGACAAAGCCTTTGGCTCTACGGCTTTACCCGAATTTAAAGTGAACAGGAAGTACAGAGACACCCTGGTGCTTCATGGGAAGGCTCGAGAGGAGGACCTGTCACTGGGTGAAGTACCAAGCGGTGAGATACTCAACTCTATTGAGGTCACGCCCACATTCTGCAACTCTTCAGTGTTTAACCAGCTCCTCCCTCCCACAGGCTCCACGTCGGGGCCGGCCAAGATCAGGAGAGCCATAGAACACCTGAGGACGGACGTGGTGAAGGGTCTGGGGGTCCAGCTGCTGGGCCGGGTTCTGGACCTCATGGAGGTGGAGGACGACGCCAAACGAGAAGTATGCTTTAAAAGAAGCAGAGCGCTGAACACCTTCAGTCCTCCAGTGACACGCTGTGTTCTATCCCAGGAAGGGTAACCAAGCACCGGGTTCTAGTAGAGCTGAATGGAAGGTTCCTGATGTGTTCTAACACACACATGTTGCTGACTTCTTAGTTTACATTAAGTAAAGTTATCAAACCTGAGAATAGATGAACTTGCCCATGCCCAGTAGAATGAATTGATCTGAGTAGAACTCCATTAATTCTCCATGACCCTTTTCCCTGCAGCTTTGCCTCCGAGAGCAGATGGGAGAGCAGAAGTACCGAGCCTACGCTGTGATGGTGAGGCAGCTCAAGTTCTTTGAGGACATTGCAGTGAACGCGTCGTGAACGCTGCTTACTTCACTGTTCTGACTCGTTGGAAGAGGAAATCCTCTCAAAGATCTGACAGGAAACGTTGTCTTTGACAGTTTAGCTAGAAACAAACGTCAATATTGTTCATGACCATGAATGAGTCCCTGACAGAAGCTTTTGGGTCGTCATGTAACCCACAGCGTATCACGTACAGGACTAACGTTGTCTCCCCTCATTCAAACAGAATTATTATTCCTGTAGTGTTCAGATTTCTATGCAACATGTTGAAGTGCTCCTTTTGTAGTGGAAGCTAGAATGTCAATAACTGATTTACTGTATCTTTAAGATATTAGATCCTTATTCTGCTGTATTGTATTTTCTTATACACAATGTGATGATGTATTGTAGATATTAAAATGTAAATCTTTTCTATTAAATCTTTTGTTTACACCCATTTTCCATAATGTTGAAGAACACAATCAAATGTTTCATTCAGAGCAACATAAGAGAAATGCACTGAATAAGACAGCTTCTTTGTACTCAATAAAAAACAACAATTTTAAATAAATGTAACAGAACAGATGTTTATTATTTGGACACCAGTAATTAATGATCAAACACTGTGACCATGTTTTCTCTCCCCAATGCGTCAGAGGAGCGATGGGAGTTATTTGTGCTTCTTCTTCTTGAGGCTTTCCTGAGGCTTCTGGCTGGACTCCCCGCTGGGCTCGGGGACGGCCGGCTGCCAGGACAGAGGGTTCTTCCTGTACATGGGCCATGGAGGCAGCGTGAGCTGCAGGACAAGAGGGTCAAAGGTCACGCCTCCAGAAGCAGCATTGACATGGTATACAAGCAAAGGACCGGCAACAGTGTGCTAAACTACTAATCTATGGCGCTGCCGATGGGTTCACACAAGACGAGCCAGCTGATCAGAATCCATCACCGGCAATCGGCGCGCAATGCATGCTGGGTAGATTTGTGCCCGACGTAGTCAACGCTAATCTCACGACTCAGGCGCCGCAGTACCTTCCCACCGCCTGCGTGGCCCAGTGCATGATGGGAAACGCATGGCTGTCCCACATCAGAGAGCTGATTGGCTCTCAGATCTGACAGCAAACACCACGTGTTGAAGAACATTATTATTTATGTGTAGTTTAATATTTAACGCTGGATTGTTGACTATTAGTCTCATGTTTAATCTAAAAACATCTTGGGTGGTTAATAATACAAAATCTTATTCATACAACACATAAAACCAGTAGTAATGTATTTCACAGGCAGACATAGAAAGAACAAAGGATGCAGCTACACACACATTTATACATAAATATATATTATCAACACGTGAATAAATCAGAACGAGGTCTGTAAACTACAAGTAGACTACAGATCTAACAGGAAGTCACTTCCTGTGAATTCTTTAAAGGCAGCTGAAAACGGTCCGACTTGAACACAGTTGTTGTCAGCGCCCCCTGCTGGTGCTGCCGCTCTTATAGAGCCTATTGTGTGAACTGTCTGGTGTACAATGACAGAAAGTTCATTATGTTGTTCCTTCAAATACACAATAAACTACTTACCACACAGGATATAACGAAGCCAGCCAGGACGATGTAGACGGTCCACCCGAACTGTTCAACGATCAGACCGTACACAAAGCCAATGGCCTGGAAAGAGACAACTTCAGTAAACCTGACCACAGGGGAACTCAGTGTGTCACGTGTCCTGGGTCCTTACCGCTGAGATGAGGATTATTCCTTGGAAAATCTGTTCAGCCAGTTTCTGGCCTTTATAATCCTGTAACACAAGAGAAGGAGACCTGATGAACAGCATCAGCACAGATGGTGTCTGCGGGCGGTGACCTGGGTAAAGAAGCAGCTGGCACTAACCTCAGGGACAGCTTCAAGTCATCCAACAAATTAACTCACAGTTACGTTACAACCAGGGAATAAGTTACTGCGTTAACATCTGTAGTCAGTCATCGATGTGCCTGTTAAAACCTCACATAGATGAGCTATAATGGAGTTAATAACACCTCATAGATGAGCTATACTGGATGGGAGGGTTAATAACACCTCATAGATGAGCTATACTGGATAGTAGGTTAATAACACATCATATAATTAGATGAGCTATACTGGATAGTAGGTTAATAACACATCATATAATTAGATGAGCTATACTGGATAGTAGGTTAATAACACATCATATAATTAGATGAGCTATACTGGATAGTAGGTTAATAACACATCATATAATTAGATGAGCTATACTGGATAGTAGGTTAATAACACATCATATAATTAGATGAGCTATACTGGATAGTAGGTTAATAACACATCATATAATTAGATGAGCTATACTGGAGCAGCTGTTATCAATGTAACGTTAGTTTAGGTTTAAGCTAAGTTAGCCACCGTTAGCTTGTGGAAGAGTAAGTTAGCCACCGTTAGCTTGTGGGAGCGTAAGCTAGCTGCCATTAGCTTGTAGAAGAGCAGGGATGTAGATAACAGCTCCAGTATCTTACCATGTGCGAAGGAATGGACTTGAATATCGACAGCATATCTTCTCTTCGGAGGGAACGAGCAAAAACAGAATTTGGTTGAAGCGCTCGCAGGTGGACTTCCGGTTCCACACAGATACGTCGTGCTGTGAAGGACCTCGGCGAGGTCTCGCGTTAGCTGGCTCGTCACACTTTTTGGGTAAATCTGGTTTCACGTAAGTCAAAAACTTTCCTCGTCAATATGCTTATAGTCTTATCATTAGATTAGTCCCAGATTAACCGTGCACGTATATTATAGTATTGACTGGAAACAGCAAGCAGGCGGAACATTACAATCAGGCGAACGCACGGGCAGCTTTTACTGTTGCTGTTGAGCTGGCAGTTTGTCTGCAGCGTCCTGTCCGATACCTTTAAGGACTTTAAATGTCCTGTCCGATACCTTTAAGGACTTTAAATGTCCTGTCCGATACCTTAAGGACTTTAAATGACCTGTCCGATACCTTTAAGGACTTTAAATGACCTGTCCGATACCTTTAAGGACTTTAAATGACCTGTCCGATACCTTAAGGACTTTAAATGTCCTGTCCGATACCTTTAAGGACTTTAAATGTCCTGTCCGATACCTTTAAGGACTTTAAATGTCCTGTCCGATACCTTTAAGGACTTTAAATGTCCTGTCCGATACCTTAAGGACTTTAAATGTCCTGTCCGATACCTTTAAGGACTTTAAATGTCCTGTCCGATACCTTAAGGACTTTAAATGTCCTGTCCGATACCTTTAAGGACTTTAAATGTCCTGTCCGATACCTTAAGGACTTTAAATGTCCTGTCCGATACCTTTAAGGACTTTAAATGTCCTGTCCGATACCTTTAAGGAATTTAAATGACCTGTCCGATACCTTAAGGACTTTAAATGTCCTGTCCGATACCTCAAGCACTTTAAATGACCTGTCCGATACCTTAAGGACTTTAAATGTCCTGTCCGATACCTTAAGCACTTTAAATGTCCTGTCCGATACCTCAAGCACTTTAAATGACCTGTCCGATACCTTAAGGACTTTAAATGTCCTGTCCGATACCTTAAGGACTTTAAATGTCCTGTCCGATACCTTGAGGACTTTAAATGTCCTGTCCGATACCTTTAAGGAGTTTAAATGTCCTGTCCGATACCTTTAAGGAGTTTAAATGACCTGTCTGATATCTTTAAGGAGTTTAAATGTCCTGTCTGATATCTTTAAGGAGTTTAAATGTCCTGTCCGATACCTTTAAGGAGTTTAAATGACCTGTCTGATATCTTTAAGGAGATTAAATGCCTGTCTGATACCTTTTAAGGAGATTAAATGCCTGTCCGATACCTTTAAGGACTTTAAATGTCCTGTCCGATGCCTTTAAGGAAATTAAATTACCTGTCCGATATCTTGCTAGTTAAGCCTAGTGGCTGAATTAGTCTTCAGTAGCTAGCCAGCCAATGCAACTTGGGCTGCAATCAGATCAACTTTTACATTTTTTTTACTTTTATCAGGCGTGCTGGAGGAACGGATGAGGCTGTTATCATGACACTGAGGAAAGGTGAGACAATAGTTCAATAAGAACTGATGGACTACTGTTGGATATAATAATATAATATACTAATGTTGAATAGTTCAATAAGAACTGATGGACTACTGCTGGATATAATACTATAATATACTAATGTTGAGGGACAATTGGCTGCCATCAACATTCAACAGATGTTTGCTGTGTGCACCACAGTCATCAAGGTCAGTTTTTCTCCGTGTTTTTCAGTAAACGTGGTTATTCTTCTGCTGCTGGCCGTCGCCTTTCTGATTATAGTTCAACGAAATCTGCTCAACCTTGGTGACATTTTACGCAAGGAAAACCCAGGTATGTATCCGTTGGTGCTCCTCAGAATATATATAGGATATTGTTGTAAATATCTCGTCAGACAGACTCCCTGCATGAGAAGTGATGAGTGGAATCTAAACGTGCCTTCATCTAGATGCGGGGATGAGTCTCGCCTTTGAATCCGAGTTGTTTCCGGAGCTTCGACTCGAGTCGGTGAGGAAAGGAGAGGAGATCTCTGTCCTCATCACTGCTGCTGACGACCGACTGGGAGCTGTGGTCGCTGCCATGAACAGCGTCTATCAGAACAGTCAAGCCAATGTCGTGTTCACCATCGTGACCCTGAACCACACGGTGGATCACCTCAGGTAGGACAGTGGATGTGTGTCTTTCTACATCGTGCATACGATTGTATTGAATAAGAGAAATGTGTGAGTCTGACGTCACCTCCTTGTTTCACCAACAGTGCTTGGCTTAGTAATACGTGGCTAAAAGATGTCAAATATAAGATTATTGTTTTCAAGCCTGAGCTTCTCAATGGGAAGATATCCAAAGACCCTCAGACGCTGGAAGGTGTGCAACCGGTGAGACAGCAGAATGTTGAAGTGCCAGAAGTTTACACATGTGTGTCTCTTCAGCCTTAGTTCTGATGGTGTATTTCTCAGTTGGCTTTTGCCAGGTTTTATCTACCTGTATACATACCTGAAGCAGAGAAAGCCATCTATCTGGATGACGATGTCATTGTACAAGGTAAGACACATCATCAGAAAGATAGCAGTGAGAGAAAAGGTTCTCTGGTAGGGCACTCATGAATGGACTGTATGTTGGGTCACAGGGGACATCCAGGACCTCCATGACACGCCCCTCAGACCAGGACACGCAGCTGCCTTCTCTGACGACTGCGACTCAGCATCTGCTAAGGGCCTCATCCGAGGAGCTGGAAATCAGGTGGGCCCTTTCTACCACGAGTTATGAAGAACAAAATGACTTGTGTTTATGCAAACATTAAATAATGAGTCTTCTCCAATAGAATAACTATATAGGTTTCCTGGACTTCAAGAAGGATGCTATCAAGAAGCTGGGAATGAGGGCCAACACATGCTCCTTCAGTCCCGGGGTCATCGTGGCCAACCTGACGGAGTGGAGGAGCCAGAACGTCACCCAGCAGCTGGAGCGCTGGATGGAACTGAACACCCAGTATGTTACTACACTGGTGGAACTGAACACCCAGTATGTTACTACACTGGTGGAACTGAACACCCAGTATGTTACTACACTGGTGGAACTGAACACCCAGTATGTTACTACACTGGTGGAACTGAACACCCAGTATGTTACTACACTGGTGGAACTGAACACCCAGTATGTTATTACACTGGTGGAACTGAACACCCAGTATGTTACTACACTGGTGGAACTGAACACCCAGTATGTTACTACACTGGTGGAAAGATGCCTGAATACGAGCGTTTTTCCTGTTAGTGACGCTGAATCTGTATGTTTCCTTCAGGGAGGACCTGTACAGTAAGACCCTGTGTGTTTCCTTCAGGGAGGACCTGTACAGTAAGACCCTGTGTGTTTCCTTCAGGGAGGACCTGTACAGTAAGACCCTGTGTGTTTCCTTCAGGGAGGACCTGTACAGTAAGACCCTGTGTGTTTCCTTCAGGGAGGACCTGTACAATAAGACCCTGTGTGTTTCCTTCAGGGAGGACCTGTACAGTAAGACCCTGTGTGTTTCCTTCAGGGAGGACCTGTACAGTAAGACCCTGTGTGTTTCCTTCAGGGAGGACCTGTACAATAAGACCCTGTGTGTTTCCTTCAGGGAGGACCTGTACAGTAAGACCCTGTGTGTTTCCTTCAGGGAGGACCTGTACAGTAAGACCCTGTGTGTTTCCTTCAGGGAGGACCTGTACAGTAAGACCCTGTGTGTTTCCTTCAGGGAGGACCTGTACAGTAAGACCCTCGCAGACAGTGCCGTCGCCCCCCCACTCCTCATTGTCTTCTACAAGCGCCACTCCTCCATCGACCCGATGTGGCACGTCAGGCATCTCGGTAAGTTCTGGTTCGTTACTCAAGGGAAACTAAAATACCCTTTTTCTCAATGAATCGCTGGCTGTAGATCAAACACCTTTTTAGCTACGGACAAACCTAGTTATTGTTTCCTTTGGAAATTATTGTGATACTTCCACATATCATAGTATCCACAATACTGGCCATATGAGTATATACTCAAGACATGTAAGTATTCTGAAGAAGCTTTTCAAGATATGGTTCAACATATTGATGGCAGTGGTGTCAATCTTCTCGGGTAACTCTAGGGAAGATTGGGAATTAATGGACCTCCTAAAATATGGAACTATTCCTTTAACAAACAGTTTAATAAAACTATACATTACAACCAACTGAGGAAGCTCTGTTCCTTGTTTTCAGGTTAAACTATTTGAATGTTGACCCGATGTATGATGGCAGTATGACTTGATATGATCACGTGTCTTTCAGGCACTACAGGTGCTGGGAAGCGCTACTCCATCCAGTTTGTGAAAGCCGCCAAGCTCCTCCACTGGAACGGCCACTACAAGCCCTGGGGCAGGACGTCCTCCTTCTCCAACGTGTGGCAGAGGTGGTTCATCCCAGACCCCACAGGAACCTTCACTCCCGTACGGAAACACTCTGGGGGCGACTAGGCGGGGAAATCCGTTTCAGGAACTCTGGAGCAGCCTCGGTGCCAGCAGGGCCTCCATCTCAAGGCCTCCACCCCAGGATACCAGGAGGGCCTTTCACTTGCCACCTGTACTCGCGTTCACTGGAACAAACGTTTCTATACCCAGTGCATCTTATGGCCGTTTCTCTGCTTTTAGACACGTCTGCATGGATCTCAGTCCACAGCACACATTGCTGTGGACTGAGATCCATGTCAAAGTAATGGCTTCAGCTGCGCTGTTTATATTTGCATACTAGAGGATTCGACTGCACACGGCCCGTCCATGTCATGACCCCAATCAGTACTTCCCGTGGAAAAGCAGCACGTTTTATACTGAATGAGACATTTATAAATCATATCTTTTTAACAGTATTCTGTACTGAGTGCAGCATTTCTATTGCAAAGACACACACTTTCCATAATTCAGTTAATGCAGTGTGAGGTTATCATTTTATCATAACTGCCATAAACCAACACTACATTGTGTACTGCCTCATGCTGGTGTTTTCAAATGACATTTTATGCAGACCACTAAGCAAGAGACACCTCTGCAGGAAATAAATGTTTACACAATATGTTCATATATAAATAAGTCAGGATCTGTATACACATTGCCTTGCTGGTGTAAATATTGTTCATCTTTTGTATGGCACATGAAATAAAGATACATTTTTATCATTTCAATCTCATTTTTAAGATCCTCCATTTCCAAGATGGTGTCCAGTTTTATGCAATACTTCTCAAAGGGTGTAAAATAATCAAGAGCCAAGAAAATTACAGTTTAGTAGAGGATTTATTACACTTATAGTATGTTGTCTATATACAGTATTCCTCATAAACACAAAATTACAAATGACCTCTGGACATTTAAAAGTAACATCTGGCAGAAGCTCATTGATATGTACACAATAGATGAAGTCCATGTCTGCTACTAGACAACCAGTCCGTTATGAAAGGTCGTAAAGAGCGTCTTCGTCTGGAAGAGTCCAAGTTTAAAGGGAGGGTACAAACGCTGACCCCGAAACCTTACACACCTGACCCAACGTTGCCACCACGAGGCGTTCAAGGCCCTCGACACTGATTCTTCACATAAATAAACCCGTCTACACGTCTGCAGACAAAGCGGCGCTCATTTGAAGTCGGTGTTGAAGTCGTAGGCGTCGTCGGCTCCGTCAGTCGGGACGGACTGGAACTGCACATGCAACGCTGGTGCTGCAAGACAAGAGACGTACAGATAAGCCCGACTTAGTAGCACAGACATTAAAGGACTTGTTCCTTTCTTTCACAGTACTTACTCTTGAGTGGCTGTGGCTCGTCTGGCTCTTTGGTTTCGTTTGCCTCCTCAGCACTTTGCAAGGGCTGCAGGAAAAGGAGAAGTTTGACTATTCAGAGTGCAACAATCCTCAAGACGCAACGGGGCTCAGGAGACGTGCAGCCAGCAGGATCAGAGTTGGATTAGAAGTCTTCATATGAATCAAGACATGCGTTGTTTGTCCTCATTTCCTGAGACCAGCCTGCTCACATTGTTAAAGCGTCGGCATGCTCTCGGGTCATTACCTCGTTCTTCTGTTCGGCAGCAGGTTTCTCCTCAGAGGCGACGCTCAGCAGACCTGCCGTCGGGCCTTTAGAGATGAAGCCGATGCTGCTGGCCTGACTCGGGAACTTAACACCTAAAAGCAAGAGTTACAGTCAGCCAAGAGTCTAAAGCCCACGAGGATCACCAGAGGCCATGTTGTCCGTTTCCATATTTAGTGCCGTGGTATTTTACCTTTCAGAGTTTTCTCGTTGCCCGTGTTCAGAAGGTCCAGGTCCCAGCCGCTGTGCGCCGGAGCGCCTGCAGGGAGGCCGTGGCTCTCCGGGGGTTTGCAGTGGTAGCTCACGGTGGACCTGAGGACACACACTGTGAGATCACGGCCTCCTGAATGCTTTCACACCGCCTCTTATTCCGCTGGGATCAGAGTTGGATTAGAAGTCTTCATAATGAAATCTAGATTGGCGTAGTTTGTCCTCATGTCCACAGGATGCGCTGCTCTTTAGTGTCCATGCAGACTCACCCGGTCCAGTCGGCCAGGAAGCACGCGGCGGCGTGCTCCATGTTGGGGACGCCGCCCTTCTGCAGGTAGCCACGCTTTTTGGCGAACAGGGTTACAAACTCAAGAGAGTTTCTGAAGTCCGGGACATTGTACTGAAGCATGATCTGAAATCATGAAAACACCTGAAATTAAAAACCATGCCGAGTTCACGAGAACAACCCAACCCCCCTGAGCCGCCGCGTACCTGGCTGTGGTCGCACTGCTTCAGCAGCATCCGGACGGCCTCCAGCACGCTGCCCTGGCCCTCGTCCACCTGCAGGCTCCTCAGGGCCATGGAGGCGGACGGGTTGGAGGGCGCCGCTACTACGCCCGGGCTGTCAATCAACTTCACGTTCTTCAAGATGTGCACCTCCTGCATGGACCTGAAGGAAGAGGGGACTGTTGGATTAAACTACAACAAGGCTGAGGAATGGGTTCCGGTCATTAAAGCCTCAAAGCAGTAGTTTATAATGAGCCCCTCACTTTGTGATGCCCCTCTTGATGCCCGCATTGCAGGCCAGGATCCCCTTCATGCTGTTGATCAGACTACTTTTCCCCACATTAGGAAACCCTGAGGGAAAGTGCATCAAAGACGAGCTTTAATTTAAAGAAATGAACACAGCAGATCTACATGCCAGACACAAAGCATGTGTCTATGTATTATATGAATACACGAAGGCTTACCAACGACTCCCACTTTGAGGGAAGCGTCGCTCGGTTGGCTCGCTGCCAGTCTGACCAGGAGCTCCGTGAGACAATCGTTCCCGAAGCAGGCGGCGGTCCTGGACCGGTCCAGGACTTCATTGGAGGCCACGATCCTGCGCTTCCTGGCCCGCTGATGAAGACGTTGCAGTTAAGTTACAGTTGTTTTGTTGCATGTCAGAGGCTGAGGCTCTGAACACAGCATGCACACATTGATCATTTATAATGTAACAAACACAACCCGGCGGCTCCGCTGGTGCAGAGCCACTGCATTGCCTTTGTGTCACTCTTGGAGGTTAATAACCAGTTATAACAGCACAAGCTGCTCAACCTTCTCAGTCCTCCACATCACATGTTGCGTCACGGCAGAAGCACTCACCACGGTCTTGTCCACGATCTGCGTTGATGCTTTAAACGCCATGACGGGAAACTCCCGCTGCAAGCACTGCATCCAGCGCTCCAGGTTTTCCTTTGGCACCAGATCTACAACGCAGAACGTCACCGTTGAGTCCAGACCGGCTCCGGGCGTCAGGGCTCAGTCAACATGGCGGCTCAAGACCACTCACCTATTTTACTTAAAACCAGGAGCAGTTTCTTGTTGCCGTCCCGCTGCACCGCCTCCTCCAGCTGAGGACACCGGCAGCCCAGCGGGTCACGAGCGTCCAGGACTTCTATGACGACGTCAGACGCCTCGATCACCTGGAACAGAAGCGCGGTCAGCGAGAAGCCGTTTCTACGGTAACCCGGCTGACGGGAGGCCTTACCTTGTTTAACTCGGAGCACAGGTAGTGCTGTGAGGTCTTGTCTGGACCAGGCGCTTTCTCCGGCCGCTTTTCCTCCACAGCCTGCGAGACGAGACCCGGGAAATAAAAGTCAGTCGGCAGTCGAGTAAAACTGATCTGAATCGACTATTTTAGCCGTTGCTTCTACCTGCCGGGTCTTCTTGGCCTTCTGTTCATTGTCTTTACTGGCCGCCGCCTCCTTCTTCCTCTTCTTCGCTCGCTCCTCTATCTTTGTTTTCTTCTTCTTCTCTTTATCTCCTTCAATCTGTGGGGAAAAGAAACAGTTCATACTCATCCTGAACAATGTTTCATGACTTTAAACTAAATGTTCATGACCAAACATTTAGTGAAGTCTGGGTGTAAACAGTAAAAAGTGAGTAAATGTAGTATTTAAACTAACAATGAGAACACAAAGCATACAGTAAACCTTAAATGACACAAATGAATGAGACAATAGTTTGATTAAAAGAATAAACATTTATATAGATGCCTGTATGTATGCCTGCTTATATTGTGAGTCTTTCTTTTAAAAGCATATTCATTATTTCAAACTCAGCGTAAATGAACACATGAATATAACACATTTACATGACTTACTAAACTTTGGGAGTTTATTTTTTCAAGGACTTTTTCCAAGTTTTCCATGAGCATAAGAACCCTGAAGAAATGTATTCAATGTTTATAACAGCAGTAGGACACTTTCTGACCCCCTCACGGTCCCCCTCACTGAGCCCCACACGGTCCCCTCACTGAGCCCCACACGGTCCCCCTCACTGAGCCCCACACGGTCCCCCTCACTGAGCCCCACACGGTCCCCCTCACTGAGCCCCACACGGTCCCCCTCACTGAGCCCCACACGGTCCCCCTCACTGAGCCCCACACGGTCCCCCTCACTGAGCCCCACACGGTCCCCCTCACTGAGCCCCACACGGTCCCCTCACTGAGCCCCACACGGTCCCCTCCCGGTGCCCACCTGCAGCCTCCGGTGCTCGGCCTCCCGCAGCACCTCCTCCTTGAACGGCGCGCTGCTCGGCACTCCGAGGTCCTTCTTCACTCGTTTGCTCACTCCGGTCTTCTTGGCCTCTTTCTTTAGCTTCCGGTTGTGATCCTTGACCTGGAACACACAGCACAGTGTCACTCCTGTCAGAAGAGCTACCGCTAGCACGTGAGCACGAGGCGCAGCGGCCATCTTGGAAGTGAAGTTACCTTCTTCTGTATTTTATATCTTTTGGAACAGGAGACCCTCTTACTGGCTTTCTTCAGCTCTGGAGGCACAAGAGACACGTTGTTAAAACGAGATGCTCAAGCAGGCCGTTCGTGATTAAAAGGGTTAAAATTAAAATGCGTGTTCGTGATTAAATGGTGTAACGGGTAAACAGGCGTCTGTTGGTGAGTAATCAATATACATTATATATATTTACACATATATACAAACAATAAAGCCCGTAACGCGGTTCGCAGCGCGGCTACTCACTCGGTCTCTTCATGGTGGCGCTGCGGACTGAATGGACTGCGCTGCGCTCACACGTGGAGGAGAGCGCCCGATAAACGCTCCGTCACTTCCGCTTCTGTTGGGTGTTTGACCGAGACGAAGGTTCCGCCCCCTGTCGAGCTGGAGGATGTTATCTGTTAGATTCAAGATTCAAGATAGTTTTTATGTCATATGCACAGATAACAGACAGTCACTCTGTACAAATGTAAAACTTATTTTGCTGGGTCCTCCTAACACACAGAATTACAATAAAAAGGTAAACGATAAATACAAAATAAGGCACAACATATAGTAATAGTATTGCACAAAAATAAGGCACAAAAATGTGATGACGGTATTGTTCAGTCAGTGTATAAAGTATTGCTCCACGTTTAAAGTGCACTATGCATTGCTACAAATATACAAGTATGGTCGTGACATGAAGTCACAGCAGCTGTTCTCAGTGTGCCTTCCTGTCCTGCAGTGCAGCTTCATACCACTCTGTGATGGAGCTGTAAGGACGCTCTCACCGTACATCTGGAGAAGTTGCTGAGAATCTTGGGTGGCATGCCAAATGTCCTCTGCCTTCTTACGAAATACAGTCGCTGCTGGGCCTTTTTGATCTTCTGCAGTGCGTTGTGAGACCAGGTGAGCTCATAAGAGAGGTTTATATTGAAGTATATTATCTATTAAGCTCTTAAGAGAGGTTTAGATTGAATTATATTATCTATTAAGCTCATAAGAGAGGTTTATATTGAAGTATATTATATATTAAGCTCTTAAGAGAGGTTTAGATTGAATTATATTATCTATTAAGCTCATAAGAGAGGTTTATATTGAAGTATATTATATATTAAGCTCATAAGAGAGGTTTATATTGAAGTATATTATCTAGTAAGCTCATAAGAGAGGTTTATATTGAAGTATATTATCTAGTAAGCTCATAAGAGAGGTTTATATTGAAGTATATTATCTAGTAAGCTCATAAGAGAGGTTTATATTGAAGTATATTATCTATTAAGCTCATAAGAGAGGTTTAGATTGAAGAAGAAGAAGAAGAAGAAGAAGAAGAAGAAGCAGCAGCAGCAGCAGCAGCAAATGAAGCAGAAGAAGAAGACGTAACTCCGGGTCACGTGACAGGGTCGCCATCGTTTTGGTCCATTTTGGATGGTAGCGAGAGCTGTGCAGCCCAAGAAAATGACCAAACTGCAGTTCCTGAACGTATTTCTGACTGAGCGGCTCATGCTCGCGGCACAGGAGATCTACAAGTCCGTGGAGGACACGATCCTGGAGTACCAGGAGGAGATCGCGATCCGGGAGCGGGAGAACGACCACCTGAGACGCAGGCTGCGGGACGCGGGGATGGAGACATGGCCAGGTTAGCTCCGCTGTGGGGTCCAGGGGCTGCGGGGGTTCAGGGCAGGACCGCGGGCAGAAACGGGGTGCACAACACACACCCGGTGCCGGGAGGACCTCACCTCTGGACCGGGAGCCTCCCGCCGCCAGCGAGCTGCGGACCGGAGCTGCTGCTGCTCCGAGCGGCTAGCTAGCAACCTTTGTTCGTTAGCCGAGCAGCTAGCTTAGCCGGCTAGCTCCCCGCTCTGTCCGGACCCTGTGTGCGCTTCTATCGGAGTGGTGGACTAATAATAACACACCGTGTGGGTGCTATTATGGGCTGTGAGTCATGCTGAAGGGCTATCATGGGCTACGAGTATTATAAGCAACGCTTATAATACTCGTAGCCCATAATAGCACCTTTTAGCATTACTTATCATACACAATAGCACCTTTAGCATTACTTATTGTACACAATAGCACCTTTTAGCATTACTTATCATACACAATAGCACCTTTAGCATTACTTATTGTACACAATAGCACCTTTAGCAATACTTAATAAGCACCTTTAGCATTACTTATCATACACACACACACAATAGCACCTTTAGCATTACTTATTAAGTATTGCTAAAGGTGCTATTGTGTACGATAAGTAATGCTAAAGGTGCTATTGTGTATGATAAGTAATGCTAAAGGTGCTATTGTGTATGATAAGTAATGCTAAAGGTGCTATTGTGTACGATAAGTAATGCTGAAGGTGCTATTGTTTATGATAAGTAATGCTGAAGGTGCTATTGTGTATGATAAGTAATGCTAAAGGTGCTATTGTGTACGATAAGTAATGCTAAAGGTGCTATTGTGTACGATAAGTAATGCTGAAGGTGCTATTGTTTATGATAAGTAATGCTGAAGGTGCTATTGTTTATGATAAGTAATGCTAAAGGTGCTATTGTGTATGATAAGTAATGCTAAAGGTGCTATTGTGTACGATAAGTAATGCTAAAGGTGCTATTGTGTACGATAAGTAATGCTAAAGGTGCTATTGTGTATGATAAGTAATGCTAAAGGTGCTATTGTGTACGATAAGTAATGCTAAAGGTGCTATTGTGTGTTATTACACCGCATCACCATGTGCTCTTACTGGCTCTTCTGGGTAATTCTCAGAAGCAGCAGCTGTTCACCTTCCTCTGAAAGTATCAACACACACCACGTGTCATGTAGTTCCACTAGCGTGGCACCGCTGTGTCACAGCAATGAAGTAAACCTCTCCCTCTGGTTCTGTTGGCAGATCGGCCGTCCATGGCCCTGCTGGACGGGGAGGACGGGGAGCAGCCGCGGCGGGAGTGGAGTCCCAGCATGGGGCACGAGGAGCGCATCCCTCTTCCCATCAAGGACAAGAGAGACCTCCGGGCCGGCCAAGGAGAGGACCAGCTCCGGGGCCACGGCTCCAGCAGCGCCCCAGAGAACCTGTTCCCTCCGCCGCGTGTCGTCAGCGAGTATCCTCAGGAGGGCCACGCCTCCAGCCTGCCTCAGAGTCAAGGAGTGGAGAACCGGGAGAGGGACCCTGCACCTCGAGGCTCCTCCAGGCACGTGAAGGTGGAGAGCGGCGGAGGCCACAGAGGATCGACGTCTTCCAACAGCGGAGCGCAGCCGCTCGCACCGGTCAACCCGAACTGTTCGAACGAGAACAACATCGACATTACCGGGGTGGAGAGCGGAGGACAGATGGGTGGGGTGAAGGGAAATGGAAGTGGAGCCAACAGAGGACCGGCCTCTCAAATGCGCAACCAAGGAGCCGCTGCGGCGGACTGCCCTCACCAGAAGTCCCCCCTGCAAGGCCACATGTCCTCCTTCTGCTGCAAGGTGTGCGGCGAGGCCTTCAGCCACGCCGGCCACCTGCACGTGCACGTACAGGTGCACACTCGAGAAAAACCCTATCGCTGCGGCGTCTGTGGGAAATGCTGCAGCTCCTCCGGCCGACTGCAGGAGCACCAGCGCAGCCACACGGGGGAAAAGCCCTTTCGCTGCCAGATCTGTGGGAAGGGCTTCACGCAGATGGCCCACCTGAAGGTGCACATGAGGATCCACACGGGCGAGAAGCCCTACAGCTGCCCCGTGTGCGGCAAGTGCTTCAGCCGCTCTGACAAAATCAAACGGCATCTCCAGACCCACAGCCGAGAGGGAACATATTTTTCACAGCAATGATGCAACTGTATGTCAAACAACCCGTTTACGATCCTCTTGATGAGGGACGTTCCTACTAACCGCTCCAGACGCTGCCGTTAAAACCAGACCTTTCTCTTTCTTCCTACTGTGCAAGAACTCTGGGTTCTGCAGCTCTTGGAGAACGTTAACGCTGCAGCTCTTGGAGAACGTTAACGCTGCTCCATGCCATAGTCCCTCAATAGAATTTGTATTAGCCAGTTTAGAATGTCATTTACTTAATTTTGTACTTGTCACTGAGTTGCACATCTCTAAGACACAGCTTGAGTTGATAGGTAGCTTTCTGAACGATGTAGTCTTTCCACAGTCATATAATTAGCACGACGAAGTCTTCCACACTTGAAGCTGAGTTGCTTTGAGGAATGTTCAACATGGTCACGGCTCATCATCAACCAGTCGCTTCATATCCATACTTACACTTGACAAATGAAGCCTGATCGTCATCTTCCAGTAACACTGCCAGTAGTCTTTCCAATGTTTTATGAAGCAGTTCAACCAGATTGAGTCGGACAGGGAAGCTGTCAGCGTGACTAACTGGAGCTGGTCTTTACCTCCACTTCTTTCCTTCAGTCACAGGCTGCAGAGTAAATACTGCCGTCTCACGTCGTCTTTGTCCATTGAAGTATGATCCATCTGTAAAATAGCACCGTGCATCAGGAGTTGTGTGAGCGTGCAGAACGTCTCTAAGGCCCTACAGTACTAGCTGGATCTATCTGTGGTTCTTCAGGGTTCTGCACACATCTGTTCCACCACACCTGTCTTTCATCATGGAACCTGTCTCCAGCAGAGGGAGTCAGCGTTCTCCTCTCAGGACTGATGCTGCGTTGCTGCCACGAGGAGCCGGGAGCTCCATACCCGTCAGGCCGGTGGGGTTCTCCTGGAATCGGTCCCTGCTTGTGGCAGACATCAACATTAACGATTCAAAACATGCGAATAACAATTTGCAGCTGAACCGGCTGCAAGAAGATGAAGTTGATGCACCGGTGAGCCTGAATGCAGCGCGGCTCTCAGCGGACCAGCAGCCCTCACTCCTCTGGGACACACTAATGTACAGTGTTGTATCTTTGCGTATTAAATGTTATTTTTTAATAAAGTAGTAATTGAGTATCCATCGTCTTGTATTGCTACTTGTAACAGTAACGATGCATCTATGTAATCATGTGAGTCGTGACAGTTTAAACACAATACAAATGTTCTGGTAGCTCGGCGTGGAGCGTCGCTCCGTTATTCATCACGCGGTGAATCCTGCTAGACGAGGAGCGCTGAGCTGTGGAGATGAACTCTTCCTCTCAGAGACTCTGATGCTGAGCGTCATGTGACGTCTGTATGAAACTGAAGAAAGAAAAGACGTGTTCCTGTCAAGTGGGTAGCTGCAGTAGCAGCTTTAGACCACCGGGCGGGGCACTTTCCATGTCCATGTGTTGAGTGCAGCTTATGTTTTACTTTGGTATTGTTCTGTTATCCAAGTGAATGATTCAATGCAAGTACTGGGTTTCAAACTACACATCTACCCAGAATGAAAACCAGCGCTAGACTTTTAAAGGTGGATTTCCCCCCACCATCATCAGATCACAACATCTGAGCATGGAGCCTCACAGGAAGTGGAGATACGCTGTGTGAACGGCCCCGTTCAGGTCTGCTGCCTGGAGAACGACCAAGAGCAGGGAGAACCCGACGGGTAGAACCCGACAGGGAGAACCGGGCAGGTAGAACCCAACAAGTAGAACTGGGTAGGTGGAACCCGACAGGAACCGCAGGAGGTCCACAGCCAGGAGGCCAGCAGACTGAGGTTCTGCTTCAGGCTCGTCTTCCCTTTGAGGACGAGCCAACGTCACAATCTTTGTCCTGTTATTGTGTGATGACATAACCAACCAGAACCCTGTACTGTAATCAGCATCAGCACCAAATGATGACCCAAGTGAGGAGATTCATATCTCCCTCTAAACTGTAAATATGAAATACTTTGCTGAAATGTGCATTCATGTAAAACAGCATCTGAAGCTGAAACATTATGTTTTCATCTGCTTCAGCGTTTCATTCATGTTTCCTCCTCTCGCTGGTTTGAGTTCCTCTGTTGGTCCGTTATGAAATGTGCTTATCATTTTAAACACACTGAGCTTTTCAGAGGTTAACTATAAACCGCCACGCAATTGATATTCATAACACGTGTAATTCAATTTTGAATTATGAAAAAACCTGAGGGGTTTGCTGCTGAACGAACACAAAGCTTAATGGAGGTTTGAGTTGGATGTTGTAGAACATTTATGATTTAACAGCAACAATACCAACAACAATACCAATAACAACAATAACACCACCACCAATAACAACAATGATAACAACAATGCCAACAACAATACCAATAACAACAACAATACCAATAATAACACCAATAACAAAAGCAATACCAATAACAACAACAATACCAATAACAACAACAATACCAATAATAACACCAATAACAAAAGCAATAACAACAACAATACCAATAAAGATACCAATAGAAATGCCATAAATTAAACACCATGCAGCTAGTGAGCGGATGTTTCATTGATTTGTATCAATGTGTAAATTCATAAATAGACTTTTCTGCCGACATTCGTATCCAAAATAATAAAATAACTTATAGGACATTTTGACCGCCATCTCCTTCATATCTAAATGAGCAGAGAGCAATATTTGATGAGCCAGTGAGGTTTCAGTGTCCGACAGCTGCTGATTGGTTGATTGTTCTGCAGGGATCTCCAGTTTGATGTGAGACTGACATGAATATTAAGCTTCATAATTACGCTTTGTGCTCAGTAGCTGCATGCAGATTAGAAGCAGAGGCACAAGGGCTCTCATATATCTCTGACCCTCAATTCTCATATTTCATCTTTAGTAACAGCAGTTAATCTTTACAGATGAATCTCACGGAAGACAGAAGGAAAGCGTCTCTTACGCAACACATCCTGGGCCCTCTTCCTCGTACCTGGTTTACTGAGTTAGCCGGATCGTTTTCAGGATAAGATGATGTAGGTCAGGCTTTTCGGTTCCTCGAAGAAAGTTCCTGTACGAGCTCACATCATCATGACTTCCTGTATGAGCTCACATCATGATGACTTCCTGTATGAGCTCACATCATGATGACTTCCTGTATGAGCTCACATCATGATGACTTCCTGTACGAGCTCACATCATGATGACTTCCTGTATGAGCTCACATCATGATGACTTCCTGTACGAGCTCACATCATCATCATGACTTCCTGTACGAGCTCACATCATCATGATGACTTCCTGTACGAGCTCACATCATCATGACTTCCTGTATGAGCTCACATCATCATGACTTCCTGTACGAGCTCACATCATCATGATGACTTCCTGTACGAGCTCACATCATCATGACTTCCTGTATGAGCTCACATCATCATGACTTCCTGTACAAGCTCACATCATCATGACTTCCTGTACGAGCTCACATCATCATGACTTCCTGTACGAGCTCACATCATCATCATGACTTCCTGTATGAGCTCACATCATCATGATGACTTCCTGTACGAGCTCACATCATCATGATGACTTCCTGTACGAGCTCACATCATCATGATGACTTCCTGTATGAGCTCACATCATCATGATGACTTCCTGTACGAGCTCACATCATGATGATGACTTCCTGTACGAGCTCACATCATCATGATGACTTCCTGTACGAGCTCACATCATCATCATGACTTCCTGTACGAGCTCACATCATCATCATGACTTCCTGTACGAGCTCACATCATCATGATGACTTCCTGTACGAGCTCACATCATCATGATGACTTCCTGTACGAGCTCACATCATCATGACTTCCTGTACGAGCTCACATCATCATCATGACTTCCTGTATGACCTCACATCATGATGACTTCCTGTACGAGCTCACATCATGATGACTTCCTGTACAAGCTCACATCATCATGACTTCCTGTACGAGCTCACATCATGATGACTTCCTGTACGAGCTCACATCATCATCATGACTTCCTGTACGAGCTCACATCATCATGATGACTTCCTGTACGAGCTCACATCATCATGACTTCCTGTACGAGCTTACATCATCATGACTTCCTGTACGAGCTCACATCATCATGATGACTTCCTGTACGAGCTCACATCATCATGATGACTTCCTGTACGAGCTCACATCATCATGACTTCCTGTACGAGCTCACATCATCATGATGACTTCCTGTACGAGCTCACATCATCATCATGACTTCCTGTACGAGCTCACATCATCATCATGACTTCCTGTACGAGCTCACATCATCATGATGACTTCCTGTACGAGCTCACATCATCATGACTTCCTGTACGAGCTCACATCATCATGATGACTTCCTGTACGAGCTCACATCATCATGACTTCCTGTACGAGCTCACATCATGATGACTTCTTGTACGAGCTCACATCATCATGACTTCCTGTACGAGCTCACATCATCATGATGACTTCCTGTACGAGCTCACATCATCATGACTTCCTGTACGAGCTCACATCATCATGACTTCCTGTACGAGCTCACATCATCATCATGACTTCCTGTACGAGCTCACATCATCATAATGACTTCCTGTATGAGCTCACATCATCATAATGACTTCCTGTACGAGCTCACATCATCATCATGACTTCCTGTATGAGCTCACATCATGATGACTTCCTGTATGAGCTCACATCATCATGACTTCCTGTATGAGCTCACATCATGATGACTTCCTGTACGAGCTCACATCATGATGACTTCCTGTACGAGCTCACATCATCATGACTTCCTGTACGAGCTCACATCATCATCATGACTTCCTGTACGAGCTCACATCATGATGACTTCCTGTACGAGCTCACATCATCATGACTTCCTGTACGAGCTCACATCATCATCATGACTTCCTGTATGAGCTCACATCATCATAATGACTTCCTGTACGAGCTCACATCATCATGACTTCCAGTACGAGCTCACATCATCATGACATGCATTTAACTTGTCTGATATTTTGCGATGCTTATGTGACTCTAGCACGACCAGCGGAGGCGGCGTTAAGCTGCGTTCACAAACAGAAGAGTTGCGAATATTCGCAACGCTTTGGATGTGAACGCAGCATTAGGATTTGCCATGATAATGGTTTTAAATTCATCATATGTAATCATGATCATCTCCTGCTCCTCCTCGGAGAAAAGAGACGCTCTTTCTCTGATCTTATTTGCCATTGTAGCATTTGAAGATCATGGATCTGTGTTTGACTCCTCCCCCTTTTGAAGAGGAGCGGGCACGCACAATTATCCAAATGACTGACGTCTGGTTAGAATGAATGAGACTGTTTGAGGGCAGATTAGCCTTTGAAAAACCGACATAGCCTGACGTCAATCATCTCGGCAGCTGGATAATAGGACATTTGATCGACTTTGTTGAACCAGGTACGAGGAATGGGGACCAGGTGTGCGTGATGTGATGGTTTCTGAACATCTGTGGACTTTTCTTTCACTCCAGGGGAGCAGCGTTCATCTGTTCAGAGTAATAATAATAATTAAAGCTGCGAGCAGCTGTGAGCGGGTCCTCGCTCTCCGCGGCATGTTGGGGTTGCCGGCGGGTTGCCGACTCGCCCGGTAGAGAGTGTTGGCCCGCTGGACAACATGCATCATGTTTCTCTACGTGAAGAGTAGACCAGGTCATTTAAATTGCATGTAAATCCGATGCTGTTTGGCTGATATTGTTTGGCCAGTAGGTGGCGCTATGACAATTTGAACATACACTGTACATCATGTTTCTCTATGTGAAGTGTAGACCAGGTCATTTAAATTGCATGTAAATCCAATGATGTTTGGTCTATTTTGTTTGGCTAGTGGGTGGCGCTATGACAATTTGAACATAGACTGTGCATCATGTTTCTCTATGTGAAGAGTAGACTAGGTCATTTAAATTGCATGTAAATCCGATGCTGTTTGGTAGATTTTGTTTGGCCTATGGGGGGACTGGGGACCGGCTACCTTGTGGTTGCGGGACGACCACTCACCCCCCTGAGCTACAGCCGCCCTCTACATGATGGGTAGACCAGGTAATGTAAATTGCATGTAAATCAGATGCTATTTGGCTGATTGCATTTTTACTCTCGGTGGCGCTATGACAATCTCAACATTTCTTCATGTACATGTACTCAGGCCTGGACCAGCATCATGTATGAGGAGTATTGGGAAGATTGCATCATGTATCTAGGAGTTACAATAGCCTTCTCTCACATAGCAATTAGCAAAAGTTAGCTGGGTTTTTGGGTCCACGTCACGTCAAGGCCGTTGGCGGCGTTCGCAGGAAAAGCACACCATATACTCACGAGAGTCTTGGGATCATCCTAGAACAAATTAAAAGAAATTGAAAAGAAATTAAGTCGATTGCATAAAAATTGTAGGACAAGTAGTCTTTGGCAGAAAAGAAAATATAGGCAAAAAGTGACAAAACTAGCCCAAAAATCCCAAATTGCCCGAATTACTGTAGCGCCCCCCCTACTGTTGAAATCGCACGACTGATGTATTGCTAGTTGGGGAATGCAATGTGCACATATAAAAAAAGTTTGGAGTTGTTTGTCCAAATAGTTTTAATGTTATGAGTGTTTAAAAACAAGACACGCCCTTACGAGGTTAATTGGTCGTTATCTCCTTAACGAAATGAGATATCCAAGAAATTTAAATTCAGCGTTGATGATCCAGTGCCATTGATGATGACCACCAAGTCTGGTATGAAAAGAAGGTAGCGTTTAGGAGAAAAGTGCAACATCGTTGCAAAAATAAAAAGACGGCGGAATAATAATAAGAATCCCAGCAATTTCAATAGGGTCCTACTCGGACTGACTACGTTAGTCGCTCGGACCCTAATAATACATTTTATTTGTGTAGTGCTTAAGAGGTAGTCCAGGCACAGAGCCAGTGTGCTGTGACTCACTGGAGAACTCTGGGTGTGTGTAAATCATAGTTCACCAACTTAAACATGAACATAAACATAAACATATTGGCACTGTGTTTCTGCATGTTTCCCCAGGAGGAGGCAGAGAATCATTGTTCCCGAGAAGGAGGCAGAGCATCATTGTTCCCCAGGGGGAGGCGGAGCATCATTGTTCCCCAGGGGGAGGCAGAGAATCATTGTTCCCCAGGGGGAGGCAGAGAATCATTGTTCCCCAGAAGGAGGCGGCAGAGCATCATTGTTCTTCAGGAGGCGGCAGAGCATCATTGTTCTTCAGGAGGCGGCAGAACATCATTGTTCCCGAGAAGGAGGCAGAACATCATTGTTCCCCAGGAGGAGGCAGAGCATCATTGTTCTTCAGGAGGCGGCAGAGCATCATTCTTCTTCAGGAGGCGGCAGAACATCATTGTTCTTCAGGAGGCGGCAGAGCATCATTGTTCTTCAGGAGGCGGCAGAACATCATTGTTCTTCAGGAGGCGGCAGAGCATCATTGTTCTTCAGGAGGCGGCAGAGCATCATTGTTCTTCAGGAGGCGGCAGAGCATCATTGTTCTTCAGGAGGCAGCAGAGCATCATTGTTCTTCAGGAGGCGGCAGAGCATCATTGTTCTTCAGGAGGCGGCAGAACATCATTGTTCCCGAGAAGGAGGCAGAACATCATTGTTGCCGAGAAGGAGGCGGAGCATCATTGTTCCCCAGGGGGAGGCAGAGCATCATTGTTCCCCAGGGGGAGGCAGAGCATCATTGTTCCCCAGGGGGAGGCGGAGCATCATTGTTCCCGAGAAGGAGGCGGAGCATCATTGTTCCCCAGGGGGAGGCAGAGCATCATTGTTCCCCAGGGGGAGGCAGAGCATCATTGTTCCCCAGGGGGAGGCGGAGCATCATTGTTCCTCAGGTGGAGGAGGAGCATCATTGTTCTTCAGGAGGCAGCAGAGCATCATTGTTCTTCAGGTGGAGGCGGAGCATCATTGTTCTTCAGGAGGCGGCAGAGCATCATTGTTCCCAGGAGGAGGCGGAGCATCATTGTTCCCAGGAGCTCCCGGTGCCACTGCTCCTGAAGGACTGAGGCATTGAATCATATATTGAACATGCCTCATGAATTATAATGAATAATTATGAAGTTGTCCTCTGAGGTCACAGCTCTCTGCTATAGAGTTGTGGCTTTACACTAATACGATATGCCATGTGTACTAATTATTTCTCTCAAAAACCCATAATAAGCCCCATAGAAAATTAATTTGTCCATAATAGGATTACAGAGCTCATTCACACAGGAACATTCCTCCCACTGCGTCTGGAAAGAGCTGCAGGGCATGCTGGGATATCAAACCGTGTGATGCAGCTTGTCCTGCTTCATATTTCATGTGTTTTAAGGTCGGCGTGACCGATGTGCACGCCTACGTCTGTACACCCGCTGACCAGCTCTGTGGCCTCCTGTCTCCTGCCTCCTGCCTCCTGTCTCCTGCATCCTGCCTCCTGCCTCCTGTCTCCTGCCTCCTGCCTCCTGTCTCCTGCATCCTGCCTCCTGCCTCCTGTCTCCTGCCTCCTGCCTCCTGTCTCCTGCATCCTGTCTCCTGCCTCCTGTCTCCTGCCTCCTGCCTCCTGTCTCCTGCATCCTGCATCCTGCCTCCTGCCTCCTGTCTCCTGCCTCCTGCCTCCTGTCTCCTGCATCCTGCCTCCTGCCTCCTGTCTCCTGCCTCCTGCCTCCTGCCTCCTGCCTCCTGTCTCCTGCCTCCTGCCTCCTGTCTCCTGCATCCTGCATCCTGCCTCCTGGCTCCTGCCTCCTGCCTCCTGTCTCCTGCATCCTGCCTCCTGCCTCCTGTCTCCTGCCTCCTGCCTCCTGTCTCCTGCATCCTGTCTCCTGCCTCCTGCCTCCTGCCTCCTGTCTCCTGCATCCTGTCTCCTGCCTCCTTTGATAAATACAAAAATAGAATGAGATTTTTCTGTCCAACAAAAGTCAGATTTTATAAACTTTCCTCATCAAATCATTCCATCCCTCTGAAGCCACGTGCTGATAAACACTATGAAGACTCAGATTTATCTTCTCTGTGTGAAACATTTCACTGTTTGAAACGGAGTCAAGGGGCCTTGTGGGTTTCCTGTGAGCGGCCCTCACTGGGGCCCCAAAGGGAATCCACAGGGCCCCCATGGATTCGTGTAAACTTCTCACTGCCCACAGTGGCCCTTCACACAGATGTATGTGAGCTAGAAATTAAATACATATAGTGTTTCAAAAATACTGTGAATGTCAGGCAGTAAATCTGTGAATATATACTGTGTGTAACACGGTCCTGTTACTTCTGAGTTCCCCCAGCACCAATGACACGAGCACGCATCGTTTGCAACTGGTTTTGTTGTCACGCACAGGCAGACTGTGCCTCTGCCCTCTCCATCACTACTGAGCTTCGTAAAGGGACAAGACACAAACACTTAAACAGTTTCAACTTGAGGCCAGTTAGGCCTCATCCCGGCACCTGTTCCCGGAGCCGATCCACCCCTGAGCATAACAACACCCCTGCCACCACACTACGCTTTACAAGAATGGAAACTTGACAGGCGCCTTATAATGTATACATAGCTCTACCTTAAATCACCTCTGTCTGATAGTTGTACCAAGAATATACATTACAATTCATATTTCATTGAAGGCACTTGATCTCATTCAGTTGCATCAATTTACAACAACATGGACTGTAGCTTCAGCCACATTGTTTGATTGAAGATTGTTATCAGTTTTGTTACTTCTGGGTAAATAATGTAACTTCAAAACATACAAGAGATCTGGAGCCAAAAGAAGCATAAAGTAAAGTCATTGGAGCATTTTCAGTTCAACCGATGAGAGAACTGACACTAAAGATGTTCCTCATCTGGCCAGATTCATTCCTGGTGTTGATGAGACTTTGGCGTCCCCGAGGAGTTCCTTGAGTTGATACCCATAACAGACACCACTACAGCCAATTACATTGTTAGCACTCTCGTTGAAGCGCTGGACCGGGTCGGAGTGGACTGGACCGGGTGGAGAGGACTGGACCGGGTGAAGTGAACTGGACCGGGTGGAGTGGACTGGACCGGGTGGAGAGGACTGGACCGGGTGAAGTGAACTGGACCGGGTGGAGTGGACTGGACCGGGTGGAGTGGACTGGACCGGGTGTAGAGGACTAGACCGGGTGGAGTAAACTGGACCGGGTCGGAGTAGACTGGACCGGGTGGAGTGAACTGGACCGGGTCGGAGTAGACTGGACCGGGTGGAGTGGACTAGACCGGGTGGAGTGGACTAGACCGGGTCGGAGAGGACTGGATCCGTGCTGTCAGTGGGCTACAGACGGTGCACCATCAATGATCGGGAGAAAAACATAAAGTACAAGCTGCAAATGGAGGATAACGTTGTTGTGCATTTCACTGTATTTTCCACCGCGAGGCATTGTGTTGCAAGTCGTTAAAAATGGATCCCGTCATGAAAGTGGCGTCACAAACACGTCACAAAGAGAGGGAATCTACAGAGGAGAGCCAGGCAGGTAAACAGTGGGCTGATGTCTGAATTTTTGGTCTTTATGTTTCTAGTTTATCGTAGAAAGATTGTTGCTATGGCGTATGGGGTCCTTTTTCGTACCCCAACCCGTAACACTGTGATTGTACTGGTCTGGCCCACTTGAGATCAAAATGGGCAGCATGTGGCCCCTTTACTAAAATGAGTTTGACACCCCTGCTCTAAGTTATTGGTCCAATAAACTGCACTGTTAGTCAGAGGGAGAGAGAG
Source organism: Taurulus bubalis (assembly GCF_910589615.1). Taxonomy (NCBI): domain Eukaryota; kingdom Metazoa; phylum Chordata; class Actinopteri; order Perciformes; family Cottidae; genus Taurulus; species Taurulus bubalis. Next base: position 29,964,799 of record NC_136593.1, on the reverse strand, counting down.
GGGCGAGAGAGCAATTGGAGGAGGAGGAGGTCTTGGCTGACTGCTCTGCTCCATGGGCCTCATTAGAGAGGAAGCTTCATAAAAGATGAAACTTTGCTTTGACCCAAGTGGGGCGACGCGGCCCAGAGGTCTAGAGAGAACCCTTTGAGGGGGAGGGTACCCTGGGGCTCCATGTGGGTCCCCCTCCTCAGTTATCCTCATGAGACTAGGGACACTAATGGACTCGCCATGGAACACACGGGCCGGCTCCAGGAGGGAGAAAGGATTTAAAGGGATTTACTGCACCCTTTCTCCAGCAATAAATACTCTTTTCATACTTGTCCATCCTGTACAGAAGGAAATCCACTATTGTTGCCACCATGAAAGAACATTGAAGTATAATTAGAGGTAACAGATGTCTTAAAACTTTGTCTGGTAAGAAATGTCTGTCTTCTGAATGTGTAACAATACATTTTCCACTTTGAGGCACAAACCTTTTGAACCATTTTCTTAGACTGCAGCTTCCCTCTGACGAGACGTCCTTGAGTCGAGCCGGCAGGAGGTTCTGAAGGTCATGCGTCTGTATGAAATGTAATAAGAGGCACCAATAAGATCAATACGCTCCTGAGTGTATCATCAGAGCTCTCCCTCTGCCACCCGACATCAAAATAAACATCTTTATGAAGTCTCAAGGACCTGCTACTCCAATAGCTTGCTTTATTATAATGCATAAGGGATCCTGAGTGGATGTCATTCAGTTTGGTGGCGCCGTGTGTTTTCAATCTCTCTTCCTCTTTTCCTTCATGAAAAATGTATTCATGTGTTCATGTATTTTGTCATATATTCCATTATATGGGTGTCTATTTTGTGCGTAGTTTGCATGTGATTGGACTGTTATGATTGAATGAATGTTATGATTGAATGAATGTTATGATTGAATGAATGTTATGATTGCTTCAGATACACGTTTCTTTTAGTTTTGCACACAGTCGCTCACAAGGTGCAGTGAAGCATTCACCACTTGCATTATGATGTAACATTGACCGGTTCGTACAACCCACAGTTTAACATGGCAGGGTGTATGATTCATATTCCTCAGAGATCGGAGGCTCCTCAAAGAGCAGCATTCGGTCCCGACGGGTCTCTGCATGAACAGACCACTGTGAGACAAACGTCATAGCACGAGCACCTCGCGCACAGCTGGAACCCGTCTGGGACCCTTCTGGAGCCACAGCTGGAACCCTTCTGGAGTCACAGCTGGAACCCATCTGGAGCCACAGCTAGAACCCTTCTGGAACCCTTCTGGAGCCACAGCTGGAACCCTTCTGGAACCCTTCTGGAGCCACAGCTGGAACCCTTCTGGAGCCACAGCTGGAACCCTTCTGGAGTCACAGCTGGAACCCTTCTGGAGTCACAGCTGGAACCCTTCTGGAACCCTTCTGGAGCCACAGCTGGAACCCTTCTGGAACCCTTCTGGAGCCACAGCTGGAACCCTTCTGGAGTCACAGCTGGAACCCTTCTGGAACCCTTCTGGAGCCACAGCTGGAACCCTTCTGGAGCCACAGCTGGAACCCTTCTGGAACCACAGCTGGAACCCTTCTGGACCCACAGCTGGAACCCTTCTGGACCCAAAGCTGGAGCCCTTCTGGAGCCCTTCTGGAACAACAGCTGAAACCCTTCTGGAGCCCTTCTGGAACCACAGCTGAAACCCTTCCGGAGCCCTTCTGGAACCACAGCTGGAACCCTTCTGGAGCCCTTCTGGAGCCACAGCTGGAACCCTTCTGGAGCCCTTCTGGAGCCACAGCTGGAACCCTTCAGGAGCCCTTCTGGATCCCTTCAGGAGCCACAGCTGGAGCCCTTCTGGAACCCTTCAGGAGGAGCCATAGCTGCCTCGAGCAGCAGATGTAGGTCCACACTGCACAGCTGGAGAGATGCACTGCTCTGGCCACCATATGAACAGCAAGGAGTGCTCACCATTTCCTGATGATCAACGAGCACGTTTTGGTGTCGTGATAAACGTCAAATCAGCCTTTGAAATCTAAAGGTCTGCTGGATGTCCGTCGGCCCCTTGGTGTCCGTCAACATGCTCCCAGAACCCTCCGGTGCTGCATCCAGATCCATGGCCTCCTGGGGAGAGGAGGACACAGACACTTTGAGAACATTCGCTCAATGAAATGAAGCATTTGTGGGATTCACTGCCCCACGATGCAACATGTTCAGCAGGGACAACACACGACCCCATGATGGCATGAGATACAAACAAAGCTCCTGGAGGGTTTGAAGCAACATAACGATCACGGCACACTGAGAGCCAAATGACATTGACAGCAGAATCTGAGGAGATGAAACCCAACAACAGAAACAAGTCATCACAAGGATGAATCCACTCCTTCATAGATTGACTTTCTTAGAGTTAGACGAGGAAGATCAATCCCACTCTCATGTGTACATATTCCCAAAGTTAATAAGTGCATTTCCAAATAGTGTAACAAGTCCTTTAATGTTAATTCTGTGGCAGCAAGATGTCAAAATGCCAAAAAGCACTTTGCTTATGAGCTCTGGGCAGAGACCTCACAGGGTGACATTTAGGAGTCCTTTAACAGATAAAAACAGCCCTTCCAGCGATGGCTGCTGTCTGCGACGCTCCTTTAGTGATGACGTGTTGGTTTTCTGTCTGTTTTGACTGTGTGATGCTAAACGTTCATCCTCATTTAAACCTTATTTGAGTAAATCATGTGGTTGTCAGGGATGTAAATCCCTCTTTAGGGTGATCACAAAGTGGGGGCACAAAATAAATGGTAAAAACAAAGACATATATATATATATATATATATATATATATATATATGTATATATATATATATATATATATATATATAGCACAGATATACGTGGAGGTCGTAGAGATGAAGAAGAGACTCTGTTCTGTTCCAGCCTGTTGATGTGTTCAGCATCACAATGAGCTTCAGCTCTCAGGACATATGGAGAAAAAGAAGGGAGGGGCTTAAGAGGAGAGGAGGAGAGGAGGAGAGGAGAGGAGGAGAGGAGAGGAGGAAAGGAACACACTGAGAGGAGGAGATGAGGAGAGGAAAACAACAAATTAACCCATTAAGGAATGATATCTTATGATGGATGACCGTTTCAGATGCTAACATATTTGTAATATTTGTCTCAATCAAGCTGGTTTCTGTTCTGTTGGGATGAGCTGCCGGTCTCGATGGCTGAGGGAGAAAGAAACACACCTAGAACATGTCTGCTGACAGCAAGGATAACTCATCTCACACTGTAGAGCGCTGTACTAATACAATGTATTATTATTATTATTTTTAACGTGGGGACGCAAGGAAGCAGTTTTCTAAATAAAACTGACCTTCAACAAACTGCAACGTCTGCCAGACTAAATGTGCTGTGCTCAAGTTAAACCTGTTGCTACTGTGTGGACTTGAAGGAATAGTGTGACATTTTAGGAATGTTTGTTTCCACTGTATCACAATAACCCCCTAACCCTACCAGGAGGGAGCAGCAGGACTGTAACGCTGTACTATGACTGTAATGCTGTACTATGACTGTAACGCTGTACTATGACTGTAACGCTGTACTATGACTGTAATGCTGTACTATGACTGTAACGCTGTACTATGACTGTAACGCTGTACCAGGACTGTAACGCTGTACTATGACTGTAACGCTGTACTATGACTGTAATGCTGTACTATGACTGTAATGCTGTACTATGACTGTAACGCTGTACCAGGACTGTAACGCTGTACCAGGACTGTAATGCTGTACTATGACTGTAATGCTGTACTATGACTGTAATGCTGTACCAGGACTGTAATGCTGTACCAGGACTGTAACGCTGTACTATGACTGTAATGCTGTACTATGACTGTAATGCTGTACCAGGACTGTAACGCTGTACTATGACTGTAACGCTGTACTATGACTGCAACGCTGTACTATGACTGTAATGCTGTACTATGACTGTAATGCTGTACTATGACTGTAACGCTGTACCAGGACTGTAACTCTGTACCAGGACTGTAATGCTGTACCAGGACTGTAACGCTGTACTTTGACTGTAATGCTGTACTATGACTGTAGCGCTGTACTATGACTGTAATGCTGTACCAGGACTGTAATGCTGTACTATGACTGTAATGCTGTACCAGGGCTGTAACGCTGTACCAGGACTGTAATGCTGTACTATGACTGTAATGCTGTACCAGGACTGTAAAGCTGTACTTTGACTGTAATGCTGTACTATGACTGTAATGTTGTACTATGACTGTAATGCTGTACCAGGACTGTAATGCTGTACTATGACTGTAACGCTGTACTATGACTGTAATGCTGTACTATGACTGTAATGTTGTACCAGGACTGTAACGCTGTACCAGGACTGTAACGCTGTACTTTGACTGTAATGCTGTACTATGACTGTAATGCTGTACCAGGACTGTAATGCTGTAGCAGGACTGTAGCGCTGTACCAGGACTGTAATGCTGTACTATGACTGTAATGCTGTACCAGGACTGTAATGCTGTACAAGGACTGTAATGCTGTACTATGACTGTAATGCTGTACCAGGACTGTAATGCTGTACCAGGACTGTAACGCTGTACTTTGACTGTAACGCTGTCCTATGACTGTAACGCTGTACTATGACTGTAATGCTGTACCAGGACTGTAATGCTGTACTATGACTGTAATGCTGTACCAGGACTGTAACGCTGTACTTTGACTGTAATGCTGTACTATGACTGTAATGCTGTACCAGGACTGTAACGCTGTACTATGACTGTAACGCTGTCCTATGACTGTAATGCTGTACCATGACTGTAATGTTGTACCAGGACTGTAACACTGTACTTTGACTGTAATGCTGTACTATGACTGTAATGCTGTACTAGGACTGTAATGCTGTACCAGGACTGTGATGCTGTACTATAACTGTAACGCTGTATTAGGACTGTAATGCTGTACTATGACTGTAATGCTGTACTAGGACTGTAATGCTGTACCAGGACTGTAACGCTGTATTAGGACTGTAATGATGTACTAGGACTGTAACGCTGTACTAGGACTGTAACGCTGTACTAGGAGGGAGCAGCAGGTGTCACGGTTTAGCTCCACACCTGCGGTCTGCCTGTGTCACTAACTCTCATGTTATTTCAGGTCCTGCCTCTCACCTGATCATCCCTCATTCCCTTCACCTGGTCCTCAGCTCCACAGCCTCCTCGGTCTGTCAGTCACTCCCTCCTCGTCAGCCCAGAGAGAGAGAGAGAGAGAGAGAGAAAGAGAGAGAGAGAGAGAGAGAGAGAGAGAGAGAGAGAGAGAGAGAGAGCGATGATATGACCTCATCATCATGAGAGCTCGGGGTGGAGGAATTAAGCATGGAACAGTTTTTATCATTTTAAGTGTGCATACTTATTTAAAATGTGAAGACTAGAAATATTGGATTGTCAAGTTCGAGACATAAAGAAAAATCAAATCAAAGTCAAACTGAATGCAGAAAAGTACTTGAGAGAAGCTGGAAATACAAAGTAAACGCCACAAAAAGGCAGAGAGAACAAGCATGTTTCTCCAGACTATTTATGTGTTTACATTTTTAATACTTTGCCCTGCGATGGTTCTTTGGAACGAACATCTTCTGCCCAACTAAACAGACTAACTCAATAAAACACTGCTCTCATCCTCAGGGCACGACCTCTAAGCTGCTCAGCACAAGCTGAAGCTGAAGCAGAAGCAGAAGCAGAAGCAGAAGCTGAAACTGAAGCAGAAGCAGAAGCACAAGCTGAAACTGAAGCAGAAGCAGAAGCAGAAGCTGAAACTGAAGCAGAAGCAGAAGCAGAAGCTAAAGCTGGAGCTGAAGCTGAAGAAGCACAAGCTGAAGCACAAGCTGAGGCTGTAGCTGAAGCTGAAGCACAATCTGAAGCTGAAGCACAAGCTGAAGCTGAAGCACAAGCTGAAGCATTCCGTCTCCAGGACAGAGCACAGAGACAGCTGATTGGCCACAATTTGCTTCCCAATGAGCCAACAGATGATGTCATGCATCATGAAAACAGCTTTGTCCCAGCAGAGCTTCTTTTCATTTTAATTGGGCGCAGAGACACATGCTGGTCAAGTCACGGGTTCATCACATGCTCACACAGTTCAGCCATGGGCCGATGTTTCAGTGATGCAGGCGGGAGAAAAAGAAAGTTAGCAGGTTTGTGTGTGTTTTCATGACTTGAAGGGACATGAATGTGTTTACACAGCCACATCGTGGGGACTCACCTTTCTTTTAGAGGACAAACGTGTGAGTGTTTCCCTGAACAGCTGTGGACCTGACTGACATTTCATTCTGCAAAGATAGTCGCTAAGACAGTTTCCTTTTAGCCAGATATATTTGATGTTTTAGCATTTATCTGCTGTAGTGATGTGCAATAAGACGCTGCTCATTTCAATCAACAGGGAGGACATGCAGGTACACCAGACGCGACTTTTAAAAGGGCAGCCGAGTCAGCTGCAGACATTCCTCTCAGGATCACCGCCTCCAGCAGCACTGACCTCACTGCTGGTTCTGACTCTCTGACCTCACTGCTGGTTCTGAGACTCTGACCTCACTGCTGGTTCTGACTCTCTGCTGGTCCTGACTCTCTAACCTCTCTGCTGGTTCTGACTCTCGACCTCACTGCTGGTTCTGACTCTCTGCTGGTCCTGACTCTCTAACCTCTCTGCTGGTTCTGACTCTCTGACCTCGCTGCTGGTTCTGAGACTCTGACCTCTCTGCTGGTTCTGAGACTCTGACCTCTACTGGTTCTGACTCTCTGACCTCGCTGCTGGTTCTGAGACTCTGACCTCACTGCTGGTTCTGACTCTCTGCTGGTCCTGACTCTCTAACCTCTCTGCTGGTTCTGAGACTCTGACCTCTCTGCTGGTTCTGAGACTCTGACCTCTACTGGTTCTGACTCTCTGACCTCGCTGCTGGTTCTGAGACTCTGACCTCACTGCTGGTTCTGAGACTCTGACCTCTCTGCTGGTTCTGACTCTCTGACCTCGCTGCTGGTTCTGAGACTCTGACCTCTCTGCTGGTTCTGAGACTCTGACCTCGCTGCTGGTTCTGAGACTCTGACCTCTCTGCTGGTTCTGAGACTCCAGCTCACACCTGCAGGCTCTCATGGAGCAGAACTGTCATGGAGAAAAGGTCTTTGCGTTCCCAGAAAGAAGAATGAAACTGAGTTTCCTGTTGTTGTGATGTTCCAGTCTTTGCATGCAGTGAGAGGACACACATGCTTCCTTTGTCCTTGATCCCTTCACACCTTCTCCCTATGTGCTCTCACTCGTCTCCTTGGTAACACAGCGTCTGTCGAGGCCCCCAGTGGCCCTTCAGACATTCCTTTCCTCCCAACAGAGACGAGTCTGTCTGACATGCTTTATGGAACGTGTGAGCATCAGACATCGTGACAAGGTGAGGACATCCCTCCTGTCCTCGTCTGCTCCTCCTGATGCCTCCATGTGGATACTCTGTGTATCTGTTTGGTTATGGATGTGAAGTACTAGATACTTTGTGTATCTGTTTGGTTATGGATATGAAGTACTAGATACTCTGTGTATCTGTTTGGTTATGAATATGAAGTACTAGATACTCTGTGTATCTGTTTGGTTATGGATATGAAGTACTAGATACTCTGTGTATCTGTTTGGTTATGAATATGAAGTACTAGATACTCTGTGTATCTGTTTGGTTATGAATATGAAGTACTAGATACTCTGTGTATCTGTTTGGTTATGAATATGAAGTACTAGATACTCTGTGTATCTGTTTGGTTATGGATATGAAGTACTAGATACTCTGTGTATCTGTTTGGTTATGAATATGAATACTTGAAGCTCCCTCTGGAAAACTGAAAGTTAAAAACACACTTTTCTAGCAGTTGTGTCCCACTGTTTCTGGTGGAGACGTCATCAAGTAAACACATCAATGTGAGGCTGAAAGAACTGCCAAGCTCTCTTTCCATGGATAATTATGAATTATTATCCAGGAGCTCAGCAGGTTTTCTGGGTACTGTAAGTCTCCGTGTGGAGGACTTCAGGTCCATACCTCCTGCTGTTCATGAACTTTCCATCATTCATGTGTTTGTATGTTTTTCCTCTCTGAATGTGAATGAATGTTTGTGTCTCCAGAAGAGATTCAGGACTCTGAAGGGACAGAAGATGAACTGCTGCTTCAGGAGACATGAGGGACCATGACTCAGTGTTCTGGGAACAGAGATGACCGATGATGTCCAGAGCTAGAGAGGTTTACGCAAGAGGACAACGTTGTGAAAGTGGACTGTGAACACAGGAAGTGATGCGCTGCAGCTCTTTATTCAGCAGGCAGGCAGCGGCTTCCTCAAAGATCCACAAAGATCCACAGCAGCCTTCAGCTGTTTGAAGAGCTTAATAAACAAGTCTGTGTGTCTGAGTTGGCTCGTATAGACTGAACACAGTGACTCAGTTCATGTCAGCTGGTTTCACACTGCTCCACGTTGGGTTCTGTCGCTTTACATCTTCAGTGATGTGATGATACGATTGGCTGAGCATCAGGGACATCGATTTAACTCTTTGCACCGATTACAGATTTCATCTTCAGTACAGTGTATGGGCCTGCTGGGCCTCTGTACAGTGTATGGGCCTGCTGGGCCTCTGTACAGTGTATGGGCCTGCTGGGCCTCTGTACAGTGTATGGGCCTGCTGGGCCTCTGTACAGTGTATGGGCCTGCTGGGCCTCTGTACAGTGTATGGGCCTGCTGGTCCTCTGTACAGTGTATGGGCCTGCTGGGCCTCCCGAAAAGCCACGATGTGATATCATTCTCATCTTCTAAAAAGATAAATGTGAGCAGGGACTTTATCCGTTCCCTCTCTGGTGACATCAGTGCTGCAGCGCATTAATGTGTCATCATGTTGGGCTCTTAGAGGGTTTGTCTCCTGGGCCTTCATTTCGGATGCATGGGGACGTTTGGTTAAAGCACTGTTAGCGCTGTTGGCACTGTTAGCTCTGTTAGAACTATTAGTGCTGTTAACTCTGTAGGCACTGTTAGAGCTGTTAACTCTGTTAGCACTGTTAGAGCTGTTAACTCTGTTAGCACTGTTAACTCTGTTAGCACTGTTAGAGCTGTTAACTCTGTTAGAGCTGTTAGTGCTGTTAACTCTGTCGGCACTGTTAGCTCGGATAGCACTGTTAGCACTGTTAACTAGCTCTGGACTGTTAGCGCTGTTAACTCTGTCGGCACTGTTAGCTCTGTCTTTCGTATTGAGCAGCTTTAACTTTGGCTACGGCAACGAGATAAAATCCATGGAGAGTAGTGAGAGAGCGTGACTGTGTGTGTGTGTGTGTGGTTATACATGATCACACGCATATGTATATAGATTTTTTAACTTAAACTTCATCACCTCGTCATATTACATACATGTTTAACCCATCCATGCATTGAAGGAGCAGTGTGCTGCTGAGAGGCATCGGGAGCAGCTGGGGCTTCAGGGTCTGGCTCAAGGACTCTGAGACATGAGAACTAGAACAGGGATCGAACCAGCGACCTTCTGGCTTCAGGACGACCTCCCTCCATGAGCTACACAACTATATATGACAAACAGGACCCTCTAGAGAGAAAGACGAAAGAAGAGTGATGACTCTGCAGACCTTCAGGTGGTCTCGGGTCAGAGGTCATGTTCTGTCTCTAATACAAAGCCTGCAGAAGGCTCTGGTGTTTGTATACTTCCATCTGTATGCAAAGCATGTCTTTAAGCCACTTTATGAGTCTCATTAGCATCTAGAGAGGTTTGTTTGTGTCTCTTCCAGCTGATGTTAGTTTATTGTCTTCCAGCTGATGTTGCTTTATTGCCCCCCTCCAATAAAAACCTGAGCCTTCAGCCTCCCTCCAGCTTCTGCATCCTCTCCAGAGAGCCTGGTGGTAAATGCTGTATACTGAGGGAGCCTGGAGTCTAAATAAGTCTTTATTGCCTGAAACAAAGTGGTGAAAGCACCGGACAGCGTGTGCTTCTATGAGTGATCCTTTACGGCCAGGAGACGCCACAGAGTCCCTGGTCCACTCCCACAGGGAGAGCTTTCAGCGCGGGCTACTCTGCAGATCAATGATCAGTGACGTAGCCGCTGGGATTGCTCACCAGAAACCAGTACAGAGGCGAGGCGGCACAGAGCGGGACCAGTCCAGAGACGCGGCTTTGAGAACCGGCTTGTGACTCATTCCGGATCTCGGGTCCGGTCCTCCGCCAGCAGGAGCCACGTCTCGGCCCGTGTGGAGAGCCAGTCCTGCGTCTGCGGGACATACAACATGCGCACCCAGAGTCCGGGACTCAGTCGGTGCGCAGGACCCCCCACAGCGCCGCCAGCATGCCGGGTCTGCCCGCGGGTCTGCCCTCCTCCCGCGCGCTGTACATCGGCATGGAGGTCCTGATCGCCGTGTCCTCGGTCGTGGGCAACGTGATGGTGGTCTGGGCCGTGCGCATGAACCGCTCCCTGCGGGACACCACGGTGTGCTTCATCGTGTCCCTGGCCCTGGCGGACGTGGCGGTCGGGGCTCTGGTGATCCCGCTCGCCGTCACCATCAGCATCGGGCTGCAGACGCACTTCTACAGCTGCCTGCTGGGGGTCTGCGCCGTGCTGGTCCTCACGCAGAGCTCCATCCTGGCGCTGCTGGCCATCGCCATCGACCGGTACCTGAGAGTCAAGATCCCCATGAGGTAGGTGGGCCGACCGGGACGGGACTGCCCAGAGGGGGGTGTCGGACCCAGACCTCCAGAGGAGGACCCGTAACTGGTGAAGGGGTCTCGCCCCGCGGCTCGGACCCAGAACTGACCTTAAAGTCGGCTACATTCATTATATCTGTAATATCTCATCGGGAAACCAAACAGGGAGTTTCAGTTTGTAAATATCATTTCAAAATGTATTTAGACTCAATAATTATGAATGTATTTATTTTCAGCGTCACATTCCGCCAACACATACTTTTATGATTTAGTCATGCACATATCAAAACACCTTATTAACTTATAGTATAATAATCTTCCTTTTCTCGAAATAAATCATTATTAAATAAATAAATAAATGCACAACACACGGGTCTGAATGTTAAATTGTTTTTTTTTTTTTTACTGTTTATTGTACATACATATGTATACATGTTTTTTTATCAGACGTACAGATATATATCTGTACGTCTATCAATCTCTCTCTCTCTTTCTCTCTCTCTCTCTCTCGATATATATATATGTATTGTATATGTATTTCCAGCAGCGCTCTGCTCCTACATTGCTAAGGAGGTTTCAATGCAGAGAGCAAATGTCATGTATGTATGTAAAAATAATGTAATATGACAAATACAAAGTGTCTTCTTCTTCTTCTTCTTCTTCTTCTTCTTCTTCTCTCTCTCTCTCTCTCTCTCTCTCTCTCTCTCTCTCTCTCTCTCTCTCTCTCTATATATATATATATATATATATATATATATATATATATATATATATATATATATATATATACGGGCTACTGCACAGTATGTGGCACTGTTAAATAAGTTGTATTTCTTTTAAAGAAGTTGTATTTCTTTTAAAGAAGTTGTATTTCACATGTACGGAAGCTGTTTTCCAGCCTGAGCTAAAGACACTTTCTTTGCTTGTGATCTGCTTCATCACTAACTTCATGGCAGAGTGACGTTTAAAGTGTGTTGATGTCATCAGTTAGAAGGAAGGCTCCTCTTCCCCATACTTTAACTGGAAAGTGCAGTTTGACTGAAGTGGTCTGATGGGACGTGAGCAGCAGGATGCATGACTGCCCAATGGGCTCATGGTGGTGTTGCGTAACGCCTCCAGCTGGCAGCCAGCGCTCACACTGGGACACGTAGCTCACTGCTTGATGATGCATATCATTATCAGTGCGCTGAAGGGTTATCAGCACTTTGTGTACTATGTACAAACAAGTTATTGTAGTTTTCATAAATATTTTAAATCACATTCAGTTTCAGGTCAAACAGTATTTCTCCTCAGGATTGGCAGAACAAGTCATCTGGTTCATCTTTTTACCGTCCCAACTCTGAGGACATGTGCTTCCATCTCACTGCTTCTGTGGGCCGTTCCCTGAAACAGGCCTGGAGGGAACAATGTAACAGTCATGCTTTCTTTTTATAGCCGTGATAAGGTGGTGTGTCTGAGATTTAAAATGTCCAAAGTATTGCCAGCACGCTGAGCTGGAGGATGGGATTGAGCAGGTGGAAGTCCCTCTGGGAGGAAGAGATAGATGGAGGACCACAGCTCATCTGTATGCAGACAGACAGCCGGGCTTCACTAGCAGCTGCAGAGCATTCTAAAGATATAAACGTCTTCCTACTCCAGACTCTTGAACCGCCCTCTGAGTTTTCATTCATGCGTCCTGTGTTGCCTGACTCACCTGAGTGGTGCTTTATGTGATGGGGAGGGGGTGTAGTAATGGTTTGTCTCTGGCACATATCAGTGTGTTTCAATGTTAGCATACTGAGGTTAGCCAGGGAGCGTCACTGAGAGTGATGGATCCCTGTCAGCTGATCGAGTCAGTGCAGACTCTCTGGTGGAAATACAGGTGACAACAATCAACAGATCCTTTGTGTCTGCTTGTGTCTGCTGGTGTCTGCTGGTGTCTGCTGGTGTCTGCTTGATGTCTGCTTGATGTCTGCTTGATGTCTGCTTGTGTCTGCTGGTGTCTGCTGGTGTCTGTGTCTGCTTGATGTCTGCTTGATGTCTGCTTGACGTCTGCTTGTGTCTGCTCGTGTCTGCTTGTGTCTGCTTGTGTCTGCTTGTGTCTGCTTGTGTCTGCTTGTGTCTGTGTCTGCTTGTGTCTGCTTGACGTCTGCTTGTGTCTGCTTGTGTCTGCTTGTGTCTGTGTCTGCGTCTGCTTGTGTCTGCTTGTGTCTGCTTGTGTCTGCTTGTGTCTGTGTCTGCTTGTGTCTGCTTGACGTCTGCTTGTGTCTGCTTGTAGCTGATTGATGTCTGCTTGATGTCTGCTTGATGTCTGCTTGATGTCTGCTTGTGTCTGCTTGTAGCTGATTGATGTCTGCTTGATGTCTGCTTGATGTCTGCTTGACGTCTGCTTGTGTCTGCTTGTGTCTGCTTGTGTCTGTTTGTGTCTGCTTGTGTCTGTGTCTGCTTGTGTCTGCTTGTGTCTGCTTGACGCCTGCTTGTGTCTGCTTGTGTCTGCTTGTGTCTGCTTGACGTCTGCTTGACGTCTGATTGTGTCTGCTTGTGTCTGCTTGTGTCTGCTTGTGTCTGCTTGTGTCTGCTTGACGTCTGCTTGTGTCTGCTTGTATCTGCTGGTGTCTGTTTGTGTCTGCTTGACGTCTACTTGTGTCTGCTTGTGTCTGCTTGATGTCTGCTTGTATCTGCTGGTGTCTGCTTGTGTCTGCTTGTGTCTGCTTGTGTCTGCTTGTGTCTGCTCGTGTCTGCTTGTGTCTGCTTGTGTCTGCTCGTGTCTGCTTGTGTATGCTTGATGTCTGATTGTGTCTGCTTGACGTCTGCTTGTGTCTGATTGTGTCTGCTTGTGTCTGCTTGTGTCTGCTCGTGCCTGCTTGTGTCTGCTTGTGTATGCTTGATGTATGCTTGACGTCTACTTGTGTCTGCTTGTGTCTGCTTGATGTCTGCTTGACGTCTGCTTGTGTCTGCTTGACGTCTACTTGTGTCTGCTTGTGTCTGCTTGATGTCTGCTTGACGTCTGCTTGTGTCTGCTTGACGTCTGCTTGTGTCTGCTTGTATCTGCTGGTGTCTGTTTGTGTCTGCTTGTGTATGCTTGATGTCTGCTTGACGTCTGCTTGTGTCGGTGTCTGCTTGTAGCTGCTTGATGTCTGCTTGTGTCTGCTTGATGTCTATTGGTGTCTGTTTGTGTCTGCTTGTGTCTGCTTGTGTCTGCTTAACGTCTGCTTGTGTCTGCTTGACGTCTGCTTGTGTCTGCTTGTGTCTGCTTGACGTCTGCTTGTGTCTGCTTGTATCTGCTGGTGTCTGTTTGTGTCTGCTTGTGTATGCTTGATGTCTGCTTGACGTCTGCTTGTGTCTGCTTGTGTCTGCTTGTGTCTGCTTGACGTCTGCTTGTGTCTGCTTGTATCTGCTGGTGTCTGTTTGTGTCTGCTTGTGTATGCTTGATGTCTGCTTGACGTCTGCTTGTGTCGGTGTCTGCTTGTAGCTGCTTGATGTCTGCTTGTGTCTGCTTGTGTATGCTTGATGTCTGCTTGACGTCTGCTTGTGTCGGTGTCTGCTTGTAGCTGCTTGATGTCTGTTTGTGTCTGCTTGTGTATGCTTGATGTCTGCTTGACGTCTGCTTGTGTCGGTGTCTGCTTGTAGCTGCTTGATGTCTGCTGGTGTCTGCTTTTGTCTGCTTGACGTCTGCTTGTGTCTGCTTGTGTCTGCTTGATGTCTGCTTGACGTCTGCTTGTGTCTGCTTGTATCTGCTGGTGTCTGTTTGTGTCTGCTTGTGTATGCTTGATGTCTGCTTGACGTCTGCTTGTGTCGGTGTCTGCTTGTAGCTGCTTGATGTCTGCTTGTGTCTGCTTGACGTCTATTGGTGTCTGCTTGTGTCTGCTTGTAGCTGATTGATGTCTGCTGGTGTCTGCTTGTGTCTGCTTGTGTCTGCTTGACGTCTGCTTGTGTCTGCTTGATGTCTGCTTGATGTCTGCTTGATGTCTGCTTGATGTCTGCTTGTGTCTGCTTGATGTCTATTGGTGTCTGCTTGACGTCTATTGGTGTCTGCTTGTGTCTGCTTGTGTCTGCTTGTAGCTGATTGATGTCTGCTGGTGTCTGCTTTTGTCTGCTTGACGTCTGCTTGTGTCTGCTTGTGTCTGCTTGATGTCTGCTTGACGTCTGCTTGTGTCTGCTTGTATCTGCTGGTGTCTGTTTGTGTCTGCTTGTGTATGCTTGATGTCTGCTTGACGTCTGCTTGTGTCGGTGTCTGCTTGTAGCTGCTTGATGTCTGCTTGTGTCTGCTTGACGTCTATTGGTGTCTGTTTGTGTCTGCTTGTGTCTGCTTGTGTCTGCTTGACGTCTGCTTGTGTCTGCTTGACGTCTGCTTGTGTCTGCTTGACGTCTGCTTGTGTCTGCTTGTATCTGCTGGTGTCTGTTTGTGTCTGCTTGTGTATGCTTGATGTCTGCTTGACGTCTGCTTGTGTCGGTGTCTGCTTGTAGCTGCTTGATGTCTGCTTGTGTCTGCTTGACGTCTATTGGTGTCTGCTTGTGTCTGCTTGTAGCTGATTGATGTCTGTTGGTGTCTGCTTGTGTCTGCTTGTGTCTGCTTGTAGCTGATTGATGTCTGCTGGTGTCTGCTTGTGTCTGCTTGTGTCTGCTTGACGTCTGCTTG
The DNA here is from genome assembly GCF_910589615.1 of Taurulus bubalis. Taxonomy (NCBI): domain Eukaryota; kingdom Metazoa; phylum Chordata; class Actinopteri; order Perciformes; family Cottidae; genus Taurulus; species Taurulus bubalis. The sequence continues at coordinate 29,949,471 of NC_136593.1, read as the reverse complement.
TGTCTGCTTGATGTCTGCTTGATGTCTGCTTAATGTCTGCTTGATGTCTGCTTGTGTCTGCTTGTAGCTGATTGATGTCTGCTGGTGTCTGCTTGTGTCTGCTTGTGTCTGCTTGTAGCTGATTGATGTCTGCTTGTGTCTGCTTGATGTCTGCTTGACGTCTGCTTGTGTCTGCTTGACGTCTGCTTGTGTCTGCTTGACGTCTGCTTGTGTCTGCTTGATGTCTGCTTGATGTCTGCTTGATGTCTGCTTGACGTCTGCTTGTGTCTGCTGGTGTCTGTTTGTGTCTGATTGTGTCTGCTTGATGTCTGCTTGATGTCTGCTTGATGTCTGCTTGACGTCTGCTTGTGTCTGTTTGTGTCTGCTGGTGTCTGCTTGTGTCTGCTTGTGTCTGCTTGATGTCTGCTTGATGTCTGCTTGATGTCTGCTTGTATCTGCTGGTGTCTGTTTGTGTCTGCTTGTGTCTGCTTTTGTCTGATTGTGTCTGCTTGTGTCTGCTTGTGTCTGCTTGATGTCTGCTTGATGTCTGCTTGATGTCTGCTTGATGTCTGCTTGACGTCTGCTTGTGTCTGCTGGTGTCTGTTTGTGTCTGCTTGTGTCTGCTTTTGTCTGATTGTGTCTGCTTGTGTCTGCTTGTGTCTGCTTGTGTCTGCTTGATGTCTGCTTGATGTCTGCTTGATGTCTGCTTGATGTCTGCTTGACGTCTGCTTGTGTCTGCTGGTGTCTGTTTGTGTCTGCTGGTGTCTGCTTGTGTCTGCTTGTGTCTGCTTGATGTCTGCTTGATGTCTGCTTGATGTCTGCTTGTATCTGCTGGTGTCTGTTTGTGTCTGTTTGTGTCTGCTTGTGTCTGCTTGTGTCTGCTTGTGTCTGCTTGTGTCGGTGTCTGCTTGTAGCTGCTTGATGTCTGCTTGATGTCTGCTTGATGTCTATTGGTGTCTGCTTGTGTCTGCTGGTGTCTGCTTTGTTCCTGAGATCACGGATGTTCAGAGAAAAAGATCAAACTGAAGTACCCCACTTGCTGCTGCAGGGCAACAAAGATTAAGAGAAATCTGACTGCAGTTAAAGAATCAAAAGATATGGTCTTGTTGTCTGTTGCATGTGCACGGACTGAACTGACAGGTGAGCACCTGTCTGATAAACTCTTATAAGTGCAATGTGAAATGTTACTGTTTGTAGGTATTTTAATATTTCTTGTGGTTATTGTTTTTGTCCATAACCTTTGATGCTGCTGTCTTGGTCGGGTCAACCTTGTCAAGGAGATTGTTGATCTCAAAAGAGCTTAAATGAAGTCATTATCTTCACAAAGGGTAGATCTGTACATCTTTTATCTTTTATGTTGACTGATTGAAAGCGACCTCCTCCCTTGCTGCACAGCTACAAGCGGGTGGTGACTCCTCGACGCGCTGGCTCGGCCGTGCTGTTGTGTTGGCTGGTGTCCATCCTGGTTGGTCTGCTGCCCATGGTGGGCTGGAATAACCTGCAGCAGCTCCGTGACAATGGCTCCCTGGTCACCGATGACCTGTTGGTGACCTGTGAGTTTGAGACGGTCATCAGCATGGACTACATGGTCTACTTCAACTTCTTTGGCTGGGTGCTGCCCCCGCTGCTCCTCATGCTGGCCATCTATGTGGAGATTTTCTACATGATCCACAAGCAGCTCAACAAGAAGGTGAGGGCTCCTCTTCTGTGTTTGATATGCAGCAAACAACAGCCTTAGTGAGGACTATTAGATTACATGTAAACTTCTCCTTTATGTCTTATCAGGTGACGGCGAGCCACACTGACCCCAGCCGTTACTTTGGCAAGGAGCTCAAGCTAGCCAAGTCGCTGGCCCTCGTTCTTTTCCTCTTCGCGGTCAGCTGGCTCCCTCTTCACATCCTCAACTGCATCACCCTCTTCTGCCCTGCCTGCGACAAGCCCATGTTCCTGGTTTACATCGCCATCATCCTCACACACGGAAACTCGGCCGTCAACCCCGTCGTGTACGCTTTCCGCATCAAGAAATTCCGCACAGCGTTCCGGAAAATCTGGAAACAGTACGTGCTTTGTCAGGATCCAGTGGGTCGGCTTCCTCAAAGAGGGAGCCAGAGAGGACAGAGTCACGAGAGGAGGCTGAGGCAGAACGAGGATGATGACGATGATGATGATGTGTGACCGTGGCAACTCATTGGATTGCTGTGTAACTGTTAAGTTCCACCCCACTGGTTCACAGAATGGAAAGACTCTGGATGCATGGTCATGCTGGTCAGGACGTCCTCATGAAGTCACATGACGTCAGAGGGATGAAGGAGAGGAGGGAACGCCGCCAACACTCGGAGAGGAAGGAGGACCAACCGGCACGGAGGCTGGATAAACATCTCAACCCCACTTTGATTTGAAGAAGACTGATTGTTCATTTCTACACTTACAGACAAAAGGAAGTTTCAACAGCGACCTGTTGAACGTGAATCAGTACATCTGAAGCTCATCCGGTTCCGATAGCAGAATTCGTGTTTGCTGTGTTGTGTTTCTCATGTGAATTCAAACTCATGGCCCTTCTGATGTGAAGGGTCACACATAGGTGCATTTACATGCTTAGTTCTGTTCAGGAGAGAACATGTAATGAAGAAGAACGTGAAGAAGAGTCGTTTTAATAGTGTTAATCTGGTCAACCAATGGTGGGCCAGCAGGAAGTGTGTGCAACCAGCTGTGGCTTTGAGATGACGAGCACCAGCATGAACACAATCAGACTCACTTGGACTCATGAAGGATCTTTAGTGCGCTGAGTCTGATTCCACTGCTGACGTCAGAATGACTAATAATAGATTATAGGTAAAGCTGAATATAGCATCCAGGCTAAAAGAAGAAATAGCGGACGCTCCTCCTGAAACATTGGTCAACGTGGACAATGATAACCAATCATAACTTTATGAACTGCAGGACTGTGGATATAAAGCATGCTGGAGCTCCTCCATCATACTGTACTGTACGTCTCCAGGCCTCATGCTCTCTGTGATGAAGACGAGTACCATCATCACATGCTCTCTGTCCTCCATCACTGATCAGTGTTGCCCTTTAAAAAGAGAGGGGTTGGGAATGCTGGCACTTGCAGTGCTGTGTGTAAGTGATGCGTGTCGACATGTGAGGAGACTCTCCTCCGCTCTCTGGCTCATTCATCCAGCTGTTGATTGGGAAATTCACCCTTCAAGCATCACATGGGATCTTTTTGAATGGGGTCAGGAAAGTGATCAACATATGTGACAGCATACGGTGAGCCCTACTTCATATTCATAATGCTGTGCATGCATCAGCAGGTGGAGGCTTCAGTCCACTCTGGGCTTCATGACATTAGTAGCTTCTCTGTGTGGTGAAGGTCATCATCATCTGAGCACACGTTGACCCTCATGAGTGAATGAGGGAGGAGCTTATTGGGGAGGAAGGTGGGGGGGGGCACTCTGTTTACGCTGGAAGTCCACAGCATCAGAACCACCTTTATGAGGCCAGTATGTCTCACACCAGGGATGTGAGTCAGAGTTCGTCTCTCTGGAGGTTGGTCGAGGTCAGGCTCGTTGTTATGGCAACGAACTGAAGCTTCATCCTATGAATAATCTCTTCAAGGCCCAATCATCTTTCTGTGCGTTCAGTGTGTGATGAACTTTGACTTGTTCCTTAACCCGAGGTAGCCGGTTCCATCCCCGGTTCATAGTTCATAGTTCATAGTTCCCATGTGTCTGTGTCCTTGACCCTGAACCCCTAATGGCTCCCGGGCACCTCACAGGGCAGCCCACTGCTCCTTAACCAAGGATGGGTCAAATGCAGAGAAGAATTTCCCCAAGGGGATTAATGAAGGATCATTTGTTATTATTATTATTATTATTATTATTAAATAAAGCCTCTGGGTTGTGGTACGTTCAAATGGAAGCGCAATCTCAAAGGCCCTGCTTCTGGGAACTAGTGACTGGATTTCAGCTCTTTGTCCCTTCAACCTGGAAAGCCTTTCACACTGGTTTGGTTCCCCTGTTGGTTTGGTTCCCCAGTTGGTTTGGTTCCCCAGTCATTTTGGTTCCCTAGATGGTTTGGTTCCCCAGTTGGTTTGGTTCCCCAGTTGGTTTGGTTCCCTAGTTGGTTTGGTTCCCCAGTCGGTTTGGTTCCCCAGTTGGTTTGGTTCCCCTGTTGGTTTGGTTCCCTAGTTGGTTTGGTTCCCCAGTTGGTTTGGTTCCCCAGTCATTTTGGTTCCCCAGTTGGTTTGGTTCCCCAGTCATTTTGGTTCCCCAGTTGGTTTGGTTCCCCAGTCATTTTGGTTCCCCAGTCATTTTGGTTCCCCAGTTGGTTTGGTTCCCCAGTCATTTTGGTTCCCTAGTTGGTTTGGTTCCCCAGTTGGTTTGGTTCCCCAGTTGTTTTGGTTCTCCCGTTGATTTGGTTCTGCAGTTGGTTTGGTTCTGTTGAAAGTGGTCGGCGCTGCCCTCTGCTGGTGACTGCTGGTAATGCACTCATTCAACACTGAGGAGACTTACACGCTTACTAATGCACGTCCTTATCCTTATCTGTGTAATTGATGAAGACAGTCATCAGTCTGAGGAAGTACGTAGTCACAATATCCTGTCATCTAAATTGTTTTATAAATATTCTTAAAGTCAAAAAAGTCTAATGACAAAGATAAACACCCAGTCATGTTGAGCTCCACATTAAAACCCTCAACACATCTGATTGATTATGAATGGACTAATTGATAATGTAATCAATGGGCTCTGATCTTCATCGTGTATTCAGTATTCAGGTTGAGGGGCTGCAGGTCTCTGCAGTCAAACTCCTCCGCTGGAGGTTTTCTTTGTGATCCAGTATTTGAGAATATAGATGAAATGAATATACCATATTTATTGTGATCAAATAAAAACCTATCCTCTAATTTCTCACATGTTTCTGGGGATATGAATGGCACATTACTGTTCTTGTTCCAGTTCTCAGGCTGCATGAGCGCAGCATGTTTTCAGAAACATCCAAACCGGCATTTTATTATGAAAATAAGCACTTTGACTTATTAGCATTTGGTTTTGTTAATAAAATGCTAAAACATGCTTATTGTATTACAACCATAACTCTAAATGTTATATCCAGAATTACATAATTCAGGAATCTTTTTCCCATTTTTATTGAAATGAAAAGAAATGACCAAAAAAGAAAAATCCCATTTTCAACAAGCTGCGAATAAAACATTTAATTCAAATGATTTGGTGAACTTTAAGAAACATATCAAAGTTACCAAATGTGTCCCAAGTTGTTCACCAAGATGTATAAAACAAAAACAGTTCATATTCTTATTTCCTTTAAAAAAAAAAATCTAAATTGCATGCATTGTGTAAAATGTGAGCAGAAGTGGAATATAATGGAGAATAATTATAGCACTGAACAGGGTTTCATAGCTTAAGACATGATAGAGTACCCGTCCCCGTTTGTGCAAAGCAGCAGAATGAAATCATCTCCTCATCATAAACAGAAAGCACAGCGTGGGCGTGGCCTGTTCAACAGCTTCATTGCTGTGACATCGACTACTGTGATCATAACAAGGCAAGCAAAAAGAGCTACATTAAATCATTTAAATGAAAATTAAATGAATTTAGTTCAGTGAGCAGCTCCATAGATGAATGTATAAAACAAATACACAAAACTCTTCTGGAGACAATCAAGATATGTTTCAGTAGTGGAGTACATTATCACTGGCATATCAGTCATCATGTTGTAATACAAAGTGTTTTCTGATGATTGCGTCAACCAGCTGCATCACTAGAACCTGGAATTCGAGCCAGGTGGTCTAAAAGTGAAAGTCTAATGAACTTCAGTGTGTGATTAAATTGGGGTTTGCAGCAGCTCCACAAGGTCATCTGGTGAAGGATCTCCACCTGGTGAAGGATCTCCACCTGGTGAAGGATCTCCACCTGGTGAAGGATCTCCACCTGGTGAAGGATCTCCACCGCAGAAAGGCTCACACCACTTTGTCCTGGAACAAACAGAAGAAACACACGTTTCAGTCAGACGTACAGATAATATTCATCTGGGTTTAACTGCACAGGTTCTCCATGTGTGGAGAAAAATGTAGCACTGTAGCACTGTAGCACTGTAGCACTGTAGCACAGTAACACAGTAGTAGTGTAGCACTGTAACACAGTAACACTGTAGCACTGTAACACAGTAGTAGTGTAGCACTGTAACACAGTAACACAGTAGCAGTGTAACACAGTAACACTGTAACACAGTAACACTGTAGCACTGTAACACAGTAGTAGTGTAGCACTGTAACACAGTAACACAGTAGCAGTGTAACACAGTAGTAGTGTAGCACTGTAACAGTAACACAGTAGCAGTGTTGCACTGTAACAGTAACACAGTAGTAGTGTAGCACTGTAACAGTAACACAGTAGCAGTGTAACACAGTAACACTGTAACACTGTAGCACAGTAGTAGTGTAGCACTGTAACACAGTAACACAGTAGCAGTGTAACACTGTAACACTGTAGCACTGTAACACAGTAACACTGTAGCACTGTAACACAGTAACACTGTAGCACTGTAACACAGTAACATTGTAGCACTGTACCACAGTAACACTGTAGCACTGTAGCACAGTTGTAGTGTTGCACTGTAACACAGTAGTAGTGTAGCACTGTAACACAGTAACACTGTAGTAGTGTAGCACTGTAACACAGTAGTAGTGTAGCACTGTAACATAGTAACACAGTAGTAGTGTAGCACTGTAACACAGTAGCACTGTAACACAGTAGCACTGTAACACTGTAGCAGTGTAGCACTAACACAGTAACACAGTAACACTGTAACACAGTAGCACTGTAACACTGTAGCAGTGTAGCACTAACACAGTAACACTGTAACACAGTAGCACAGTAGTAGTGTAACACTGTAACACAGTAGTAGTGTAGCACTGTAACACAGTAGCACTGTAACACTGTAGCACAGTAACACAGTAGTAGTGTAGCACTGTAGCACTGTAACACTGTAACACAGTAACACTGTAGCACAGCAGCACAGTAGCACAGTAACACAGTAGTAGTGTAGCACTGTAGCACTGTAACACAGTAGCACAGTAGCATAGTAGTAGTGTAGCACTGTAACATAGTAGCACTGTAACACTGTAGTAGTGTTGCACAATAGCACTGTAGCACAGTAACATAAGCTTGTCTTCTATTCCTTGTTGGGTTCATCAGGCCAGAGCGGTTTTATCTCTCAGCGGTGGGTGAGCACAGGGCCACCATGCTGACGTCACTGAAGGTTCAGGAAGAGCTCAACGAACCTCACTGACATGACGTGCAGTGACTGAAGAACACTTCATGACAAAAGGGGATTGTTCTTGAAGAAGCAAAATCTTCATCTGCTCCACGTCCATCAGTGGTTGCATCTGGAAGTCAGCGGCGGCTCAACGGGAAAGGAAACTTCCTGTCGTTTGCTTTGTGCAGTATTTGATTGGTCCGCACCACTGGACTGGGTGTGGAGTCATACATATTATAATTATTAACATCTAATGTATTAAGAGTTCTATGTATGTCGTAGTTCTCCACCTGACCTGACCAGTGATGAACATATGAACACATGAAACCTTCTTACCCATCCACCCTGCTGATCCACCCAGGGGCCCACGCGCCTGCTGAGGAACGTCGTCATGACGCTGTGGATCTTACGCTTCATCTCGGGGGACGACTTCTTCACGTAAAGCCCCAGGGCCACGGAGGCCCGGATCAGCTGCATCTCTGGGGCCACTTCGGCCCTCTGAGAGACCTGCGCCCGGCAGAGGGCCTCCACGCCGTGGCTGAAGGCTGCTTCCAGCGCCTGAGAAGACAGCCAAGGTCACGACCTCACCGGAGCACGAAGGCCCGATGACCTCATTCAGAAGACGCACAAAGAAAAACACTTAAGACCTCTCGTCGTTTAGTCTATCCAAAGAATTTCAGATTCATTGGAGCCGTGTTTACGCAGAATAAATGCTATGAAAACTGTCCAATCAGCAAAATAACTGCAGGGATTGAAACCTATGGACCATGTTGTTCTCTTTGTACTTTGAATGAATTCTACTTCATTTACTACATTTCAACCAATTTGCATGTAATACATGTATTATTAGTCCAGAATGACACTACTGTACTGTGTGTGTGCGCGTGTGTGTGTGTGTGTGTGTGTGTGTGTGAGTGAGAGAGTGAGTGAGTGTGTGTAGCTATCCATCAAAAGGCTTAGACACCTTGACCACAACAGGTAGAAGCCATGTCCATAACCTCTGGTCCTTTGCTGGACTAATGTAGAATAAAATGAGATCAGCCTTCATTGCTCCTCTGAGGGAAACGTTGCTGTTGCAGCAACACAAGGACAGACAGAAGTAGCAACAATACAGAAGGACAGACAGAAGTAGCAACAATACAGAAGGACAGACAGAAGTAGCAACAATAAGTCAAAGTACAGAACAGAAACCTCTGTGGCTGCTGCTTGCTTCAGCTCGGCCAGAGCAGCTTGAAAGGTGACGTCATCATTCAGGGCGTCGGCCACAGTCCTCAGTTTACCAGCTATGAGCGCGGGGTCAAAAGGGCCGTCTGAGGAAACACACACGGCTTAACAGCTGGAGGTCTGTACTGTAGGATGTCAACAACAACAAGCGGTGAGGTCTGAGACCGATGAACAGGAACGCACAGGAGAATCAATAACACAACAATAATGGAACATTTAATGAAGAGACTCATCACTGGGTTATGAACATTAAGGCCCAACAAAAAAAACCTGCAGGTCATCAAGAAGAACCAGGAAGTACAAAACTAACACACCTCTGATGAGATGATGACACACAACACAGGAGTTATATATTTATACACACACACAGGATGTATTTTTATATATATACACACACACACACACAGTAACCGCCACTGTCTGAAACCCGTTGAGGTCTCTTGTGACCACATGAAAGTGAAAGCTTCCGGTCTCGAACCCTTGACTCACCGTTGGATATCGGACTGTCGACCTCCAGCTCCGCGTCGAACACACAGTGGAGCGCGTGCGCGCGCTGGTCCTCCAGCAGACACTGGATGATCTGCTCCGTCTGCCACTCGAAGGTAAAAGGTGCATTGGGAGCCATTGCTGCTGTCTGACGGCTCGCGCAGGCGCAGACAGAGGGTTGCTGCTGCTGCTGCTGCTGCTTCTTCTTCTTCTTCTTCTTCGTCTTCTTCTTCTTTGACGTTTATTGGCGTTTATTGTTTAAACGGCTGTTTGGTGCATTACCGCCACCTCCTGGTATGGAGTGGATCAGGAAGTCTAGCTCTGGCTCTGTCCACAAATAACACTACAAACACACACACACACACACACACACATATATATATATATATATATATATATATATATATATATATATATATATATATATATATATATACATATATATATATATATATATATATATGTATATATATATATATATATATATATATATATATATATATATATATATATATATATATACATATATATATATGTATATGTATTGTATGGACTCAGTGGAGGCCCTGTATTGTATGGACTCAGTGGAGGCCCTGTATTGTATTGACTCAGTGGAGGCCCTGTATTGTATGGACTCAGTGGAGGCCCTGTATTGTATGGACTCAGTGGAGGCCCTGTATTGTACTGACTCAGTGGAGGCCTTGTATTGTATGGACTCAGTGGAGGCCCTGTATTGTATGGACTCAGTGGAGGCCCTGTATTGTATTGACTCAGTGGAGGCCCTGTATTGTATGGACTCAGTGGAGGCCCTGTATTGTATTGACTCAGTGGAGGCCCTGTATCGTATGGACTCAGTGGAGGCCCTGTATCGTATTGACTCAGTGGAGGCCCTGTATCGTATGGACTCAGTGGAGGCCCTGTATCGTATGGACTCAGTGGAGGCCCTGTATTGTATGGACTCAGTGGAGGCCCTGTATTGTATTGACTCAGTGGAGGCCCTGTATTGTATGGACTCAGTGGAGGCCCTGTATTGTATTGACTCAGTGGAGGCCCTGTATTGTATTGACTCAGTGGAGGCCCTGTATTGTATTGACTCAGTGGAGGCCCTGTATCGTATGGACTCAGTGGAGGCCCTGTATCGTATTGACTCAGTGGAGGCCCTTTAACGTATGGACTCAGTGGAGGCCCTGTATTGTATGGACTCAGTGGAGGCCCTGTATCGTATTGACTCAGTGGAGGCCCTGTATTGTATGGACTCAGTGGAGGCCCTGTATTGTATGGACTCAGTGGAGGCCCTGTATTGTATTGACTCAGTGGAGGCCCTGTATTGTATGGACTCAGTGGAGGCCCTGTATTGTATGGACTCAGTGGAGGCCCTGTATTGTATTGACTCAGTGGAGGCCCTGTATTGTATGGACTCAGTGGAGGCCCTGTATTGTATTGACTCAGTGGAGGCCCTGTATTGTATTGACTCAGTGGAGGCCCTGTATTGTATTGACTCAGTGGAGGCCCTGTATCGTATGGACTCAGTGGAGGCCCTGTATCGTATTGACTCAGTGGAGGCCCTTTAACGTATGGACTCAGTGGAGGCCCTGTATTGTATGGACTCAGTGGAGGCCCTGTATCGTATTGACTCAGTGGAGGCCCTGTATTGTATGGACTCAGTGGAGGCCCTGTATTGTATGGACTCAGTGGAGGCCCTGTATTGTATTGACTCAGTGGAGGCCCTGTATTGTATGGACTCAGTGGAGGCCCTGTATTGTATGGACTCAGTGGAGGCTCTGTATTGTATGGACTCAGTGGAGGCCCTGTATCGTATGGACTCAGTGGAGGCCCTGTATCGTATGGACTCAGTGGAGGCCCTGTATCGTATGGACTCAGTGGAGGCCCTGGCCCCTAGCTCCAGCGGTTCAGTTGATCACCTGTAGCTGGGGTGAACCTGGCTTCTCCTTCCAGAGGTCTCTGATGCTACAGTCACTCGCTTCTCTCTCAGGAACTCGAGGGCAAAAGATGCGTATGGTATTGACAACATGTTCCTTAAGAAACATAGAGACCTTCTCGTGCTCCCGATCACCAGCATGATCAACAACTCCATCAGCAATGTGTGTTCGCTAAAGGATGGAAAGCAGCCATTGTAACACCGATCTTTAAATCGGATGATAAAACCGATATTACCAACTATCGGCCCGTCAGCATCCTCCCAGCTATCTCTAAAATAGCTGAGAAATCTCTTGCAGAGCAGCTAATTGAACACCGTAACAACTCACCTCACCAGCTCCATCCCATGCAGTTTGGTTTCCGAGCCAAGCACTCCACTGACACAGCCAACTGCTTCCTGCTTGAGGAGATACAGCTTACATTGGATAAAGGGGGAGTAGTAGGAGCAGTATTTCTTGACCTCAGAAAGGCTTTTGACACTGTTAACCACAATATCCTGACTGAGAAAATGTCACATGTTCAACTTCTCAGCTGAATCGCTAGCGCTGATGAAGTCCTACCTTGAGGGAAGAACCCAGTGTGTTAGAGTGGGTGAGGCTGTATCGCCTACACTAGGATATGAAGTGGGTGTCCCTCAGGGTTCGAGTTTGGGACCATTATTATTCAGCTTGTAATAAATGACCTTCCCAGTATTTGTAAGGGATGTGATATTCAAATGTACGCTGATGACACAGTGATTTATGTCCACGCAAAAAGCAAAGAACAGGCTGCACTTAAACTCACCGATACAATGGTCAATGTGTCTAAATGGCTCTCAGAGTCCTGTTTACACCTAAACGTGAAAAAGTCAGTCTGTATGTTTTTGACAAAGACGGCATGTAACTCACCTGAGCCGGATGTCTATGTCTCTGGTGAGAGGCACCAACACAACTCTAAAATCAATTCAAATCCTTCATAAGCAGGCTCTAAAAATACTTGATAAAAAGCACAGGAGTTATCATCACTGCAATAAGTAAACACAGTCTCCTGAGCTGGGATAACATCACTAAATTCTCCTATATGTGTCTTGTTTTTAAAGTTCTTCATGATATGGCTCCTCCTCCACTTGGTGAATTTATCAAACAAAACACTTAGAGTGGTAGACAAACTAGATCTGTGGAGAGAGGTGACTGTATCATCCCCTTTAGGAACAGTTCCTTTAGCCAGTCTGCATCCTCCTCTGGAATGCCCTGCCCCTGCATATCCGCACTAGCAGAACATTTCCCTCTTTAAACACGGCCTGAAGAACCGGCTTATTAGCAATCAGGTGTGTGAGCATGAATCGTGACTCCCTCCTCAATGATTGTGTGTACAGATTGTGTGTATGTTTATTGATCTTTATGATGTTTTTCTGATTTTATGATGAGGACTATTTATATATTTGATCATAACCTGTATGTTTATTGCTTTTTATGATGTTTTTGTTCTAACCATTTCTTTCCTTTAGTGGTGGCTTGTTATATCTGGTTGAAATGTAGCCTTAGCTAAGACTGACACATTTACCCTTGGGCTGATTGATGTGTACGGCCCCTGTTCAAATAAATACATGACATGAAATGAAGTGTAACGGTATTTTATCACGTGCCTCTTTGTTTACATCTCCATGCTTCCATTGTGAACTGCGTGTTTAACGTCACACTGCTATGAATTGTGGGCAATTCCCTTGAGCAAAGTCTGCATCTAATGCTGACTTAGGGAAAGGGTTCATAAAGGGTCAACATGTCTGAGACTCAAACCTTCTACGATGTGACAGAGGAACAGAACCAAACCCTCAAGGAGAAGAGGAGCCTCAACGTGAGTCCTTCAGGTAGGACAGGACCTGTGAGTCCTTCAGGTAGGACAGGACCTGTGAGTCCTTCAGGTAGGACTGGACCTGTGAGTCCTTCAGGTAGGACAGGACCTGTGAGTCCTTCAGGTAGGACTGGACCTGTGAGTCCTTCAGGTAGGACTGGACCTGTGAGTCCTTCAGGTGAGACTGGACCTGTGAGTCCTTCAGGTGAGACTGGACCTGTGAGTCCTTCAGGTGAGACTGGACCTGTGAGTCTCTGTGAGTCCTTCATGTTAATTCTGTTGTATTTCAATGAGGACGTCACCATGCGGTCTGGTCACAAGTCACTGCAGGAGGACAGCTTCAGTGCTTTCAGGCTGTTTGACTTGAGTGTTGGTCCTTGAACCTCACAGAGAGATGTGTCTGTTATCTATCCATGCAGATCAAAAGTCAAAGTCAGTTTTATTGTCAATTTTGTGCAATGTGCAAACATGCAGAAGATCGAAAGTATGTTTCTCTTCTGTCCAACATATAGAGAATTGTGCAATAGTAATAATAATAATAATAAAGTGAAAAAAACTGTTTAAAAGTTAAAAAAACAACATATAACATATAGACAACATAAATTAGGAACTATTAAGACTGTGAAGGACTATAAATAAATGACTGTGACGCCTTAGCAGCATCCAGACATGTGAGTCTAGAGAAGAGGACGGAGTGGGACGGTGGGGAGAGAGTTCAGCTTCCTGACAGCCTGGTGGATGAAGCTGTTGGACAGCCTGGTGGATGAAGCTGTTGGACAGCCTGGTGGATGAAGCTGTTGGACAGCCTGGTGGATGAAGCTGTTGGACAGCCTGGTGGATGAAGCTGTTGGACAGCCTAGTGGATGAAGCTGTTGGACAGCCTGGTGGATGAAGCTGTTGGACAGCCTGGTGGATGAAGCTGTTGGACAGCCTGGTGGATGAAGCTGTTGGACAGCCTAGTGGATGAAGCTGTTGGACAGCCTGGTGGATGAAGCTGTTGGACAGCCTGGTGGATGAAGCTGTTGGACAGCCTGGTGGATGAAGCTGTTGGACAGCCTAGTGGATGAAGCTGTTGGACAGCCTGGTGGATGAAGCTGTTGGACAGCCTGGTGGTGCGAGCTCGGAGGCTCCGGTATCTCCTACCAGAGGGCAGGAGGCTGAAGAGACCGTGTGAGGGGTGGCAGGGGTCGCTCACAATCAAGGTCACCTTGCGGGTGAGGCGGGTGTTGTATATGTCCTGCAGGGATGGGGGGGAGTGAGGCACCGATGATCCTTCCAGCTGCATTCACTATGCGCTGCAGGGCTTTCCTGTTGTAGTCTGTGCAGCTTCCGCCCCACACAGTGATGCAGTTGGTCAGGATGCTCTCGATGGTGCCACGGTAAAAGGTGCACATGATGGATGGGGGGCTTCCTGCTTTCCTCAGCTTGCGGAGGAAGTAGAGGCGCCTCTGGGCTTTCTTTGCCAGCGATGTCGTGTTGGCTGTCCACGAGAGGTCCTCGCTGATGTCCACCCCCAGGAATTTGGTGCTGCCGACCTGCTCAATGTCCGCACCGTTGATGGTCAGTGGTGGGTGTTGAGTGTGGCCTTTCCGGAAGTCAACAACAATCTCCTTGGTCTTGCTGCTGTTTAGCAGGAGGTTGTTGTCTCCGCACCACGTGGCCAGAAGGTTGACCTCCTTCCTGTAGAGGGTCTCGTCATCCTTGGTGATGAGACCTATCAGTGTTGTGTCATCTGCGAATTTGACCATGTGTTTGGTGCTGTAGCTGGTTCTGCAGTCGTGAGTCAGCAAGGTGAAGAGCAGAGGACTGAGAACACAGCCCTGAGGGGCCCCTGTACTCAGAGTGATGCTGCTCGAGGTGTTGTTGCCGACGTGTACTGCTTGTGGCCTCTCACTGAGGAAGTCCAGCAGCCAGTTACACAGCGAGGTGTTGAGCCCCAGCTGGTCAAGTTTGCAGACGAGTTGTTGTGGGATGATGGTGTTGAATGCTGAACTAAAGTCAATAAACAGCATTCTCACATACAAGTCTTTTTTGTCAGGTGGGTGAGGGCTGGGTGCAGAGCGGAGCAGATTGCATCCTCCGTGGACCGTTTGGCACGGTATGCAAACTGGAAAGGGTCCAGGGTGGGGGGAGAATGGATTTGATGTGCGACATGACTAGTCGTTCAAAGCACTTCATGATTATGGGGGTCAGTGCCACTGGACGGTAGTGATTGAAGCAGGACGGAGTGGGTTTCTTTGGCACAGGTATGATGGTGGTGGCCTTGAAGCATGGCGGAACAACATCTTGTCTCAGAGATGTATTTCATATGCAGATATATAGCTAATCTGTGTTTAGCAACGAGGTGAGAGGACAACTGGGTTAACTTTGTCCTTTTCCATTCAAATAGTGAGCTAAGAAAAAACCCTAAACTGTTTTTGATCATTCCGCTCACCTTCATCATCAGAAATCTCAGAAACAGATATCACAATATTGAAATATTGACAAAGGGAAAATAATGGAGGTGCCTTGCCTGCCATTGGCTGACCTCAACCTTCACACATTGTGCATGTGACTGTGCATGTGACTGTGCATGTGATTGTGCATGTGATAAGCAGTATCAGTACACACACACACACACACACACACACACACACACACACACACACACACACACACACACACACACACACACACCATATAATTAGAGACTGATTTACATCTGGGTCCAGGAGGAGGAGCTGTAGTGAGCTTTGGTCTGAGGCCTAATAACCACTGCACTGATGACAAGGCTTGAGTTGAAATCATATCTGTGTGCTCATCTGGAACAATTCAAATAAAGAACTTCTCAGTGCTGCAGAGCCTCCTGAGTCTACCGGTCTTTACTAACTTACTTTCAGCAGACACATCAGAAGGGTGTGACCCTGAGGGTCAAACGCGCGACACAGTGTCAGTGAGTTCTGCCTCCAGAAGGTGGCGACATTGCTCCACCCATGATGCTCTTGGTCCCGCCCCACCCTGTTCACATGCACTCACACGGAAAATCATTGAAGTTGATCACCAAAACGATTGTATTTTCTACCGCAGCGTCTCCATCATTCCTAATTATAAAGTGTCCACTGGTGTCCATGCATCCATGTAGGAGCTTGGTGTGCACACATCAGGAGGACGGCATCACCACCACACCATCAGACCCACTGGTTTCATCACCAACAATGAGGCATCTGCACATCTCCATGCAGCAGCCACTTGTCCAACCATGCACATGCACTATGATGAAGGATGCGCCATTAACCATCATGCACAGTTCTCCAGGCAGAATAGCAGCGTGTGTGAGGGTCTGCCAGCTCTCCAGGCTGCTACACTTCATCCTACACATCTTGTTTGTGAGGACTGACAGGAGAGGAAAACAATGGAGGAGCATCTTTGGCATGTCTGAGAACAGATGTGAAAGTTGGGTTGCCCATGCAACGTCATCTTATTTGGAAGGAATACATTCTGAATGAGCAGGATAACCTGTCCACACACGTCTGTCAGCGTGACGCACAAACACAGGACGTTGGCTGCAGATGTGATAAACTAATCATCAGAGGTCGTGCACTTGTTAAGCACCGCTTCATATCAGAGGTCGTGCACTTGTTAAGCACCGCTTCATATCAGAGGTCGTGCACTTGTTAAGCACCGCTTCGTATCAGAGGTCGTGCACTTGTTATCACCGCTTCATATCAGAGGTCGTGCACTTGTTAAGCACCGCTTCATATCAGAGGTCGTGCACTTGTTAAGCACCGCTTCATCCACTGAAACAGGAAAAGAGACTTTCCAACAGAACCCATCGGCGTCAACAATTATCAACAAACCATTTATGATTTAGTATCTTTCCTCCAAAAGGAGATCATACAGCGTTACATAGTAATAACACAGTTATTTAGTAGTTATTGGGTAGTTATTAAGTTGTTATTTAATAGTTATTGGGTAGTTATTTGGTAGTTATTGTGTAGTTATTTTTGAGTTGTTCCACATCGTTGCACCTTTGTGCTACTGTCCTGACTTTAAATGGTCATATTTTCTCCTAGATTTCTCATTTCTCATTTACACCCAATTTGTGCCAATTGCCACTGTGTGCTGTTCATTTAGATTATTAATAGAACATATAATCTGAAACCTAAATTGCTCCCTGAGCGCTTCACTGCTTCCTAAAATACTAAGGATGGGTCAACATGCAGAGAAGACATTTCACTGTGAGACTAATTAGGGATTATTCCTATGAGATTAGACTTTGTATCCAAGAGGAGGAAATCACAAGCTAATAGGCTATGAAATCATTTCAATGAGCCACACCTTTACAAGCGGCAACATTAAAGTGATGCCTTAATAATTCAATTCTGATTCTATAATATATTCTGAATGGGGCCCTTCTGCATGAGGAGTACTTCCCTGGATGTACTCCATGAACTACTGGCTGCTTCTCTGTGCTCTGCTTGTGATGTCTTGGCGACAATGCTGCCAACACCGTGCATTGGTTGTTGTATTGTATTACACACTTATTTATTTATTATGAGGAGTAACTTCCCTAAATGACCATTTGTGTGTTATTATTATTATTGTGGTGTGTCCTCGCTGTTAATTAACCTAATGTTGAAACATGAATATTCACGTTTGGCTCTTGTCTGTTATGGGCTGCATTGATTTCCCTTCACGCTGTTGTTCTGTGAGCTCTGTGCAAACAGGAAGAGGTTGATGTTGTACCTGAGCTTCAGGGTTCGATCCCCAACTCCGCTTGTCCATGTCCATGTGTCCTTGAGCCAGAGACGCTCGACCCCAAATGTCTCCTTGAGCTGTTCTACAGTGTGTGATGTTAGATGCTCCTGATGGCAGTGCATGGTAGCTCCTCCCATCAGGAGCATCTAGACGTCACCAACCACACTAACCACACCAACCACACCCATTCACACCCAATCACACCCATTCACACCCAACCACACCATTCACACCCAATCACACCCAATCATACCAACCACACCATTCACACCCAACCACACCCATTCACACCCAATCACACCCAATCATACCAACCACACCATTCACACCCAACCACACCCAACCACACCATTCACACCCATTCACACCCAATCCTACCCAACTACACCATTCACACCCAATCATACCCAACCACACCATTCGTACCCAATCATACCCAACCACACCATTCACACCCAATCACACCCAATCATACCAACCACACCATTCACACCCAACCACACCCAACCACACCCAACCACACCATTCACACCCATTCACACCCATTCACACCCAACCACACCCAACCACACCATTTACACCCAATCACACCCATTCACACCCAACCACACCATTCACACCCAATCATACCCAACCACACCATTCACACCCAACCACACCCAATCATACCAACCACACCATTCACACCCAACCACACCCAATCATACCCAACCACACCATTCACACCCAACCACACCCAATCATACCCAACCACACCATTCACACCCAACCACACCCAATCATACCAACCACACCATTCACACCCAACCACACCCAATCATACCCAACCACACCATTCACACCCAACCACACCCAATCATACCAACCACACCATTCACACCCAATCACACCCAATCATACCAACCACACCATTCACACCCAACCACACCATTCACACCCATTCACACCCAACCACACCCAACCACACCATTCACACCCATTCACACCCATTCACACCCAATCATACCCAACCACACCATTCACACCCAACCACAACCATTCACACCCATTCACACCCAACCACACCCAACCACACCATTCACACCCATTCACACCCATTCACACCCAATCATACCCAACCACACCATTCACACCCAACCACAACCATTCACACCCTGAGGCCTACATGCAGTGTTCCAGAGCTTTGGCTGGGAGGATCCTCGTCCTCCAGGTCTCTGCTGTGCTGAGCTGCTGTTCTTGAGGGTCTCGGGGTTCCATGTGCGTTGGCTGAACTCATTATAATGTATACCTTTTTGAAGGTGCAGCTCATGAGTTATCAAGCTCAGATCGGACTCTGACTGACAGTGAGGTTACATCCTTGATGCTAAAGAGGTTTTTAATTGTGTGCTTTGTTTTTTTAATTCTTCGGAGAAACAGGCGTCGACTTTCAAGTCCATGAATGAATTCTCAAGGATTATAGATTTAGTTGGTTTCCCTCCTGTTTGCTGTTGCTCTGACTAATCATCCTCTTCTCGGCACAGTGCACACGTCCTCTGCTCGTCAATAACCCAGAGTTTAGACATCCACACAATTATGGAACAACTACAACTGTGGCCTATTGGCCAATTAGTGTACTGCATGGCTTATTCTGTGGCCTTTTAATTCCCAGTGGTGCTGGTGATTTGAACACATATTATAAACCCTTTTTCTGACACGGAAATGTATATGAACAAGTAAGCTTATCTTCTCAGGAAGACCATGATGCTTTTATGCTCCAGCTGGATACCTGCAGACACCGTGACCTCTCGCTGTCACCTCTCATGTATTTATTATTGTTTATGACATCAGCCCCACATGGAGTTATGCTGGATGGTGGGCGTCGGAGGTCTGGGGGACGAAACCGCCTGCCCTTTAGGTCCGAGGGAGTGCCCTTTGCAAATGGCAACTCAAAAAATGTTTCCTTATTTGTTGGCTGAAATAGAAAAAATGTCATAAATGATGCAGATTCCAGCCCAAACCTTCTGTTTTATTTTATATTTAAAGGTGATTGTACTATTTTCTCATCTTGACCTATGTTTCCACAAACCACATTTGAGGAATATTTGATAACATCTTTGTTATTAAAGTAAACCATCAGATGTATCCTCTACAACCCAGAGACATTCAGACAAAGGTCAGCATAGGTCGGCTACCAGCGGCCTCCTTTTGGAAAACACAGAAACAGTAGATTGTGTGTCCTGTTTGAGTTCCCCGTCAAGTGACATACAAAACCTCCACAACTATGACTCCCTACCAGCTGACGTGTGGTTCTAGCCCGAGGTCCTCTCAATGTAGGTCATGCCAGACGCCCGCTCACATGTTGCCCATGCTCATCAGGTGTGTGAACCACCTGATGAGCAACTCCTGTCCCGTAAGAGCAAAACAAAGCAGCAGCAGCGTAGACTGTGTGGTCGCATGGAAGGCCTTCATTCCGCCATCTTTACGCATCGCTGAACTCCCTCAGGAAGGCCGGTTGCCACTCATCCTCATGTGGTGTTCGCTTGCCCGAAGAATTGCCGGTTTTGGTTCAGCTTTTACACGTGTAGATGCTCAAGAACAGAAGACACAGCAGATATAGAAAGATAAGCACACTCTGTAATGTAAAATAATAATAAGAGATTGAGAACAACAAATGCCTGGGACGCTGTGGTAAAGCATTTCTAAAACATTGTTCTCAGACAGGTGATCAATAAGGCTTCTATACTTTTGGTCATTTAACATATCCAGTTGATCGATGAGTATAGAAGGGATTAATTGGCAGGGATTAATCCTCGTTAACATTTACATCCCAGAGCTGTGAACTAAATGTGGCACACCTTTTGTTTTACAAGCTACTTGATCCAAAACTATGAATCTGATAAATGACGGTTAAGTTGGAGAAGAATGAAGCGATGAGCAATAAAAAGGACATAGTGATACGAGAACGTCTGACGTCATTTACCTGAGAGGAGCTATGTATTCGACATGATAATTGGTGAGCTTTAAAGGTTTATGACGTGAATATTTTGACCTTCAGACCAGTGCGTCTGTCGTTTCAGTTAAAAAACGTTCATATGTTTAGTAACACGTTGTTACAGTACAGTTCATATGTGTAATAACACGTTGTTACAGTACAGTTCATATGTGTAATAACATGTTGTTAGAGTACAGTTCATATGTGTAATAACATGTTGTTACAGTACAGTTCATATGTGTAATAACATGTTGTTAGAGTACAGTTCATATGTGTAATAACATGTTGTTACAGTACAGTTCATATGCGTAATAACACGTTGTTACAGTACAGTTCATATGCGTAATAACACGTTGTAACATGTACAGCTCATATGTGTAATAACACGTTGTTACAGTACAGTTCATATGTGTAATAACACATTGTTACAGTACAGTTTATATGTTTAGTAACATGTTGTTACAGTACAGTTCATATGTGTAATAACACGTTGTTACAGTACAGTTCATATGTGTAATAACACGTTGTTACAGTACAGTTCATATGTGTAATAACATGTTGTTACAGTACAGTTCATATGTGTAATAACACGTTGTTACAGTACAGTTCATATGTGTTATAACACGTTGTTACAGTACCGTTTATATGTTTTTGTCCTTGACATGTGATTTTATGACATTATGTTTCCTAACATTGATGTTTTGGGAATGTAAAGCTTTCCTTTTGAGGTTGTTGTTTGAGAACTTTAAATCATGCGCATGAACTCGTTTGACTTACAACAGCAATGCAGTAAAGGGAGGATGACCTCTACTTTCTTTCATCCAGCCGTTATTTGATCAGTAACTTGTTTAGTTCACATCCAGAAACTTTGGAACTCCTTCCTTTCCCCACCTTGTTATTTCCTCTTGACCCAGACACTAAATGGACTACAGGCCTCTCTGGAGGTGTTCAAGTGCATTTGTTCCAGACAGTAAATTACTCTTGAAATGTGGCCAGGAAAGCCCAGTTAATATCATGTATTTGAGAAACAAGATGAGTGGATGCTTAAGAAAAGAACATGTTTCAGATGACGGTATATTGTGTTTTAGAGGAGCATCACCTGCTGTGCACCAGCACTCTGAGAGGCTACTGTCAGCTGAAATGTCTTTTTTGGGCTTGATTTAGTTTCATGAGGGCTGTCATCTCTGCACCACAGTCTGCTGAGACAAGAGATGCACATGGAACATATTGCAAACTGAATAATGTAAGACGGAAAAACTGAGCGAGCTGGAAAATAAAGTTTCTTCCCACTGTTGGTCGGGAGAAACGTGGAGGAAACTTCCAACTTGAGAAAAAGTCTTGTGTTATCGTTGCATACAATCACAGTGAAGTTTGACATGCGGACAGGAAGAGCCCTGCTTGTGTTGTACGTCTACAACCTGCTTGTGTTGTACGTCTACAACCTGCTTGTGTTGTACGTCTACAACCTGCTTGTGTTGTACGTCTACAACCTGCTTGTGTTGTACGTCTACAACCTGCTTGTGTTGTGCGTCTACAACCTGCTTGTGTTGTACGTCTACAACCTGCTTGTGTTGTACGTCTACAACCTGCTTGTGTTGTACGTCTACAACCTGCTTGTGTTGTACGTCTACAACCTGCTTGTGTTGTGCGTCTACAACCTGCTTGTGTTGTACGTCTACAAGCGGCTTGTGTTGTACGTCTACAACCTGCTTGTGTTGTGCGTCTACAACCTGCTTGTGTTGTACGTCTACAACCTGCTTGTGTTGTACGTCTACAACCTGCTTGTGTTGTACGTCTACAACCTGCTTGTGTTGTGCGTCTACAACCTGCTTGTGTTGTACGTCTACAAGCGGCTTGTGTTGTACGTCTACAAGCGGCTTGTGTTGTACGTCTACAACCTGCTTGTGTTGTACGTCTACAACCTGCTTGTGTTGTACGTCTACAACCTGCTTGTGTTGTACGTCTACAACCTGCTTGTGTTGTGCGTCTACAACCTGCTTGTGTTGTACGTTTACAAGCGGCTTGTGTTGTACGTCTACAAGCGGCTTGTGTTGTACGTCTACAACCTGCTTGTGTTGTGCGTCTACAACCTGCTTGTGTTGTACGTCTACAACCTGCTTGTGTTGTACGTCTACAACCTGCTTGTGTTGTACGTCTACAACCTGCTTGTGTTGTGCGTCTACAACCTGCTTGTGTTGTACGTCTACAAGCGGCTTGTGTTGTACGTCTACAACCTGCTTGTGTTGTACGTCTACAAGCGGCTTGTGTTGTACGTCTACAACCTGCTTGTGTTGTGCGTCTACAACCTGCTTGTGTTGTACGTCTACAACCTGCTTGTGTTGTACGTCTACAACCTGCTTGTGTTGTACGTCTACAACCTGCTTGTGTTGTACGTCTACAACCTGCTTGTGTTGTACGTCTACAACCTGCTTGTGTTGTACGTCTACAAGCGGCTTGTGTTGTACGTCTACAACCTGCTTGTGTTGTACGTCTACAACCTGCTTGTGTTGTACGTCTACAACCTGCTTGTGTTGTACGTCTACAACCTGCTTGTGTTGTGCGTCTACAACCTGCTTGTGTTGTACGTCTACAACCTTCTTGTGTTGTACGTCTACAACCTGCTTGTGTTGTACGTCTACAAGCGGCTTGTGTTGTACGTCTACAAGCGGCTTGTGTTGTACGTCTACAAGCGGCTTGTGTTGTACGTCTACAACCTGCTTGTGTTGTGCGTCTACAACCTGCTTGTGTTGTACGTCTACAACCTTCTTGTGTTGTACGTCTACAACCTGCTTGTGTTGTACGTCTACAAGCGGCTTGTGTTGTGCGTCTACAACCTGCTTGTGTTGTACGTCTACAAGCGGCTTGTGTTGTACGTCTACAACCTGCTTGTGTTGTACGTCTACAACCTGCTTGTGTTGTGCGTCTACAAGCGGCTTGTGTTGTACGTCTACAAGCGGCTTGTGTTGTACGTCTACAAGCGGCTTGTGTTGTACGTCTACAAGCGGCTTGTGTTGTACGTCTACAAGCGGCTTGTGTTGTACGTCTACAACCTGCTTGTGTTGTACGTCTACAAGCGGCTTGTGTTGTGCGTCTACAACCTGCTTGTGTTGTACGTCTACAACCTGCTTGTGTTGTACGTCTACAAGCGGCTTGTGTTGTACGTCTACAAGCGGCTTGTGTTGTACGTCTACAAGCGGCTTGTGTTGTACGTCTACAAGCGGCTTGTGTTGTACGTCTACAACCTGCTTGTGTTGTACGTCTACAAGCGGCTTGTGTTGTGCGTCTACAACCTGCTTGTGTTGTACGTCTACAACCTGCTTGTGTTGTACGTCTACAAGCGGCTTGTGTTGTACGTCTACAACCTGCTTGTGTTGTACGTCTACAAGCGGCTTGTGTTGTGCGTCTACAACCTGCTTGTGTTGTACGTCTACAACCTGCTTGTGTTGTACGTCTACAACCTGCTTGTGTTGTGCGTCTACAACCTGCTTGTGTTGTACGTCTACAAGCGGCTTGTGTTGTGCGTCTACAACCTGCTTGTGTTGTACGTCTACAAGCGGCTTGTGTTGTACGTCTACAACCTGCTTGTGTTGTACGTCTACAAGCGGCTTGTGTTGTACGTCTACAACCTGCTTGTGTTGTACGTCTACAAGCGGCTTGTGTTGTGCGTCTACAAGCGGCACAGACGAGAGCGGAGCGATGGGAAACAATGCACTTAAGTAAAGGAACATATTTGCATTTTCAAAAGCGTTCTTTTTATAAAAGAACTTCCATCATCACCTTTTTGAAAACAGCTCTTTTTTAATTTAGTGAACCATAGTACTTTATTCTGTCCTTTAATCAACACATCGTATATTATCCATGAATGCATATACGGAGGACATTGAAAGATGAAACGTTGGTCCTGACTGCACTGCGTCATAAGGAGAATAAATCCTCCTGGAATCAGATTACTGATATCAGTACTGATTATGGTCAAGGTATACGTAACCTTTCATCCGGAGATGTTTTCAAATGATAGTCTATGGTTCAACTCTGTTATCATTCTGCCATTTGAGCATCTGCAGCTGATTGTAATGACCTATTTGACCTCCACTTCTCATTATCTACCCCTTTATTCTGATGGAGACTAAAAATATTAACAAATCCAAATTCATCAACAAGTCGGCCTTCGGCCATTTTAATACTCATAAGCGGACGGACATCAGTGTTTGTTTGGAGAGAATTTTGACGCAATTCAAAGTCTGAATAAAGCATTCACAGCATGTTATATGTATTATGTACAGCCTCTTATGACTTATGTTGTGAGCTGATGAACAACATGAATGTTGAGGATTATCTCAGATAATCAACCACTTCATTTCTTTTCTTTTAAATATAAATTACAACACTGAGCACTGAAATCAAAGTACAACGCTCCAATAACTTTTATAAAAGTATTCACTTTTTAATAGATTTTAGTTAAGGCAATCCAATACAAAGCATTTCACAACCCATCATATGACAATAATCATGTACAATAAAAACCCATTGAATGAAAAGTAGAGAATCATGCAAATCAGAAAACTCGAGGAATAAACAATAGAGAGATTGTGGGATTTAACAAAAGTAATGTAAAAAAGTGTAACACGCTAATTTAAGTACAGCGGTTAACGGGTGAGACAGGAACGTCTGGAGAGCCAGGCACAAGAGAGAGAGCTTCCTGTCGTGCATGCGTCCGCTGGGCCGGTTCCTCTGATGCACAACATGCAGCAACATCACACAACACGCCGGGAGGAACCACATCATGGACAGGAACGATGGCTTTCACACAAACTCCAAAAATAGATAAATATCTTCAGTACAGTAATATTCCCTAAAAATATATCAAACATATACAACGAGCACTCTTCGTGAGGATAAAGTGCTGTTGGGATCTCACTTCATCCAATAGAAGCCAAGCTGCCTCTTGTTGGTCGCTGAACACTGAGAAAGGAACAAGGAGGACGAGCAAATATCTGTTTGGACCTCCATGAAATATCTTCCTCTCTCCACCGGTTACCTGAGCTGCTTCAGGACTAAAGAGGCGCAGTGACTGCCTCTCACTGCTGAAGGCCTTTAGTTTGCTACATTACACATTTGAGCTCCGATTAATTCTACTGTGCCTCGCCTTGTCGGTTCAAAAGGAAAGGACCCTTTCATTGTAGCGTGTTTCCTCTCTACAGCAACGAGGCGGTGAGGCGGGAATAATACCAAAGGAAGACCAGCGGGTAAGAAGCATGGACACATATTGTTATGTTCATGTGATGCAAAAGAAGACGAACAGGATGCAGCCGTGCTGCGACATCAAGAGGGGAGGGACACACCGCACAACAGCTGTGGGACATTTCTGTCACTGCTAGTGTGGTTACACATGCAATAAAGTAAAGAAAGAAGAATCTGCATCCCATGGAAATATCCTTTTTATGCAATATGTCTATGGCTTTCTTCAAATGGAGCCTTCTTTGCATCTTGTTCCTGTTTTAAGTCTAAACTCAAAAGGCTCACGACTAAAACATTGTCTCTATACATAAACTATAATAAACTGGACAGAAACGTTGTGCAACTTGAGCAGGAATACTGAGATTTGTCAGATGTCAGGATGTGAGTGTTATATTGTATTCTGGTCATCAATCTCTTCCTGTTATTGATATAATCCTCTATATGAACCCTTGGGCTTCCTGCCCATGGACCACATTCCTTAAAGGTCTTATTGGTCCAGCCCGTCCTGGTCTTCAAGGCCACACCTCATCGGCTGTCGGGATCGTTACTTCATCACAAAGGACGAGCTTCGTTACTGAAGCGGAGCCACTGGAAAGCCAGTTGGTTTTGGTTCAATTAATTAAGGAGTAAACTGATGTCACAGACGGAAGATTAGAACCAAAGGATCCCTCTCTCCCTGTGGGATCCACAGACTCATGTCATTAAGTAATGTGTTGACACGCGGGAGGATGACTCATGTGCTGCATGTAACATAAACCCTGAAGCTCTGCCTCCACCAGAGACCTGCGCCGGTCCAGGACCGTGAGCAGGAACTGTGACTCATGCGGAGTCTATACGACGGGGTCTGGGCTGCTGATGGGGCCCTGGGGACACGGCCATCTTTGAGTTGCAGAGGCGGAGTGTTTGGCCGGATTGAGCTGCTACTGGGCCGGGATCACATGTGCACCTCAACCAATGAACGCAGCAGGAATCTTGTTGGCTGTGTGTCAGTTAACTGTGTTTAGAACAAATACATATTCATATCAGTAATATGAGAAAGGTATGAAACTAGAATTCAACACAACGCCTATCTACAGGATTTGGTAATAATCATTGGCTCAAGACCCTCACTGTCCGGCTGGATTGTGCTTTAGTGCAGTGAATTATGAAAAGAGCTTATGAGTTAATGCTCCTCTTGTGCAACGTCCTCCTTGTGATGGGTAGTGTTCCCTGACTGAATGAGATCCTTTAAGCCTGAGTCATATTTCCAAAATTGTATGTTGAATTGCAGCTGCAAAACAACGGTTTTTGACGTGCATGAATAAATGGGGGACTTTCCTCAGAAACAATGAATGGCGTCACTCAAAATGATTAAATATGATTTAACCTGGGAGCATCATCATAATACTGCTCTTGGTATGGAGACAAGTTGTCCTTTTTATATGCAATAACTTGAAAATAATTGGTACCACTTCAAAACAGATCTATTAAATGCCCATGCCACTCTAACTAACATTGGAGAATAAGTTTACTGGGATATGGGGAATTCACATCTCATACAACATGCTCTTATAAACATTTACCAAATGAAGAAGATGTGACGCCTCAAGGTGTGAAAACCCGGATTCATGTTGTAAACCTCACACCTGCAATTCTTCCTCCATTATAACGATGCATTAGATATGGAAATAATCCCCAAATACAAAAACTAATTCCAGAATGGAAAATGTGACTAAAAAATATCACTGCATTAGGCCACACCAAATACTGACGAGCAAGGCTTAGGTCAAAGATCACATGTCCTGATACAATTAGAGAAACAAGCACACACAGGTTCAAACCACAACGTGACCTTTTGGAATCAGCCTGCTGTCCAATAGACGTGAACAGTCACAGCCTCAGTGGGATTCAAAGTTTGAGCCTCTCTTTAAGAGAAATCATCCAAATAAATATATCACAGAGAAAAGAAACCCAAAGCTGCTCCAATAGTCACTGGGAGGAAACAGCATCCTGGTCCAAAGCAGGAGGCGGAGCGCCCCCCGCTGGACTGGAGGTCCCTGCATGCTTCAGGCCTCAGGGGACCAGAGGCCCTCAGATCTGCGTGTGCTGGTGGGTGTGTCCGGGCGGCGTGTAGGGCGGCGGCGCCGGGTTGGGCTTGATCCCCCGGCTCTTCATGTAGGAGATGAACTGGTCTGGGATCTCTGCCAGCACGTCTTTAGCGAGCCGGGCCATGCTCAACACGTGGTTTCCTGTCCGGTCCATGTAGTCTCTGAAGGGAACAAACTGAGGACAGAGGAATATGAATATGATCATATGCAGGAGGAACTTCCCCAAATGATCCTTTGTGTTACTCAAGCTTAGGGATGGGCATCGTTTGTTTTTTTTCCGATACCGGTGCTAAACCGATACTTTTAAAACGATACCGGTGCCTAAACGGTGCCTGAACCCATACTGTTTTATTGCCAAGGCAATTTTTTTTCTTCAAATTGAACAATATTATGAACTGTTTAAAGTATACTATAGATATAAATAAATAAGTACATACAAAACACACTTCAAACTACAGCTTCAAACCTTTTAACTTCAAACTATAAAAATATATATTTAAAAAAGAACAGACACCAGCATCAGGTGTTCTGATGGGACCGTGTGCAACAGAACTCAGACTCTGTTGGATCCTAAAACTGCTGCTTTATGGACTACACGTCACCATTCATATCAACTGGAGAGATTTGTTCCATCAAGCCGAGGACGGACGTTCAAAAGCTCGTGCTCGTGTCTGCAGCGATCTCTGTGTGCGCGCGCTGTGTGTGGAAGCCCCGCCCCCTCGAGCCCCGCCCCCTCGAGCCCCGCCCCCCCGAGCCCCGCCCCCTCGAGCCCCGCCCCCTCGAGCCCCGCCCCCTCGAGCCCCGCTCTGCATGCAGGCGGACAGAGAGCAGAGCAGCAGTGTGCTCTGATCCGCTATTTTAATAATCGTTTTTAGCGTGCGGGCACCTTTTTAGTATCTATATACCGTGCAACTTTACAGAGTAGTGTAAAACAAAAAGTATTTAAATAGACTCAGGCACTGGAAGGACATACTGGCACCGGTTCTCGGTACCCAACCCTACTCACGCTGTGTGACCATGTAAGAATAAGGTTTTTCTTGCATGCATCAAAACAAAGTTTTCTTCACAAATTCATTGTAACACTTAGAGAGAGAGAGAGTAATTATATTATTAATAATAATGTTTATGTTGGTGGTGTAGTATTCCTGTAGTTTCCTCCTTCTAGCACAATTCTATCTCAGGATTCTGGACTACCGTTGTCAGGATTTATGAAAAGCTTTAAATTCTTTTCCACAATGTACACAAATAGGTTTTGGAAGTAGTGTGAACCCTCTGGAAGTCTCCTTCCAGGAAGCCAGTTGCATCCTGGAAGGAGACTTCCAGAGGGCTCATGTTTGAGCCCTTTGGAAGTCTCCTGTCAGGAAGCCACTTGGAAGGAGACTTCCAGAGGGCTCATGTTTGAGCCCTTTGGAAGTCTCCTGTCAGGAAGCCACCTGGAAGGAGACTTCCAAAGGGCTCATGTTTGAGCCTTTTGGAAGTCTCCTGTCAGGAAGCCACTTGGAAGGAGACTTCCAGAGGGCTCATGTTTGAGCCCTTTGGAAGTCTCCTGTCAGGAAGCCACCTGGAAGGAGACTTCCAAAGGGCTCATGTTTGAGCCTTTTGGAAGTCTCCTGTCAGGAAGCCACTTGGAAGGAGACTTCCAGAGGGCTCATGTTTGAGCACTTTGGAAGTCTCCTGTCAGGAAGCCACTTGGAAGGAGACTTCCAAAGGGCTCATGTTTGAGCCTTTTGGAAGTCTCCTGTCAGGAAGCCACATGAAGGAGACTTCCAGAGGGCTCATGTTTGAGCACTTTGGAAGTCTCCTGTCAGGAAGCCACCTGGAAGGAGACTTCCAAAGGGCTCATGTTTGAGCCTTTTGGAAGTCTCCTGTCAGGAAGCCACTTGGAAGGAGACTTCTAGAGGGCTTATGTTCGAGCCCTCTGGAAGTCTCCTTCTAGGAAGCAGGTGGCATCCTTGAAGGAGACTTCCAGAGGGCTCCTGTTTGAGCCAACGTGTGCCGCATCCTGCGAGCTCTAGTTACTGATCTGTTACTAATCCTGCACCCTGGCTCTCCTCAGGAAGGAGAGCAGAGAATGGAGTCCAAGAGAAAAGATACGCTCTTGTCCTCGGTCTTGTTCACTTTTCTTTGGATTTTTGGTAATTTTTGTCACAGCACATCAATGTTTCCCAGGAAGAGCAGATCAACTCTCAACTGCTGTGAAACGCTATTCAGTCTCTTGCATCTGTAGTTTGACCCCACAGTCACTTTCTGTGAATAGGAGATCATTACAGAATATCTCACTTTAAAATGTGCTTGTTGCCATGGGAATTCACAGGAAGCACACAGATGTCCTTGTCTATTAGAGAAGCAGTGGCAGCAGATGGTGTTTTGTCAGAAACAAACATTTTAATGTTCAAGCACAAGTGAGACCGCAGCGTGAAGTAAACGCGCTCATGTCCACTATGACGCCTCCTGTGAATGCTGCAGCTCACGGCCAGAGATGAGGAGCAGCAGAAGGTGAGTCGCCTGTATCGTCTTCATCTCGATGAAGGTGTGCTGACATTTTGGAGAAATTCCCAGAATTCTGTGCACTTGTTTCTCCAGTTGCTCGTCTCTCACCTGAACAATGTCTCTCTCTGCCAGTTTCCCTCGAGAGGAGATCCTGATGTCGTCGCCATCCAGCTCCACCATGGCTGCACACACACACACACACACACACACACACACACACACACACACACACACACACACACACGTTATCATACGTCATATTGATACCACATCTTTTTGTTTTAGCATTATAAAGGAGGAAGGGTGTTGAGCTGCACAGCTTTAATGTGTCTAACTAGTGCGTCCTTTATTAAAGTCTCGGTGCAACAATCATTTGCTAAACACTGTAACCCAGCACTTAGCCTCTGCCCGGTCCGCCCCCGCATCCCTCTCTCTGCTGACTCAAATGAGTTTGTACAGTTTCTTCCGTTGGAGCCAGAGAGGTTAAAGCTGGCTGTAATGTATTAAAATATAAATTATTGGCACATGTTTTAACTGCCTTGATTTATGTAGATGTAAGAATGTCAGAATATATCACGACTGATGTTTTCGAAGATGTTTTCTTTCCTATGACATTTCATTATTTCATATTTACTCATGCAGCAGTCAAAGATGAAAATCACGTACCGTCAAACTCTGCCTGACCCACTCCCACGATGATGATGGACATAGGGAGCTTGGCCCCCTGCAGGGAAACCCAAAAAAGAAGTGGATCAACATTGTTTTCTTTACAAACAAGATGTTCACATTTATGTAAATGTCCAAAGCGGCATTGAACTGAAGAGCTCACAATCACGCTAATGTATCACGTTAATGTATCACATTAATGTATCACGGTAATGTATCACGGTAATGTATCACGGTAATGTATCACGGTAATGTATCACGCTAATGTATCACGGTAATGTATCACGCTAATGTATGACATTAATGTATCACGCTAATGTATCACGTTAATGTATCACGTTAATGTATCACGGTATTGTATCACGCTAATGTATCACGGTAATGTATCACGCTAATGTATCACGCTAATGTATCACGCTAATGTATGACATTAATGTATCACGCTAATGTATCACGTTAATGTATGACATTTATGTATCACGCTAATGTATCACGCTAATGTATGACATTAATGTATCACGCTAATGTATCACGTTAATGTATCACGTTAATGTATCACGGTATTGTATCACGGTATTGTATCACGCTAATGTATCACGTTAATGTATCACGATAATGTATCACACTGATGTATCACACTAATATATCACACTGATGTATCACGATAATGTATCACACTAATGTATCACGATAATGTATCACACTGATGTATCACACTAATATATCACACTGATGTATCACACTAATATATCACACTGATGTATCACACTAATATATCACACTGATGTATCACACTAATGTATCACGATAATGTATCACGATAATGTATCACACTATTGTATCACGATAATGTATCACGCTAATGTATCACACTATTGTATCACGATAATGTATCACGATAATGTATCACGATAATGTATCACGATAATGTATCACACTATTGTATCACGATAATGTATCACGATAATGTATCACGATAATGTATCACACTAATGTATCACACTATTGTATCACGATAATGTATCACACTATTGTATCACGATAATGTATCACGATAATGTATCACGATAATGTATCACACTATTGTATCACGATAATGTATCACACTATTGTATCACGATAATGTATCACGATAATGTATCACGATAATGTATCACACTATTGTATCACGATAATGTATCACGATAATGTATGACACTAACTTCCATTAAGAACACGAGAGAAACGAAAGAACAGAAAAGAGAGCGACTAGTTTGGGGGAGATAAGAGGGAGAGGGAGGAGAGGAGAGAGAGGAGGAGAGGAGGCAGAGGGAGCACTAACAACATAAAGACCGGATTCCTCTTGGAATCCAAAGGCTAGGGGTAACTTCTGGTGTTTGGTGATGAGCGTGAGATGAGCAGCTTGAGATGCAACACTGGAGTTTGAGTTGAGAGGCGAGAACCAAAGAAGCCCGTTTTAGCATCGTCAAACTATACTCCCAGAATGCATTGCAGCCGATGCGTTTCTCCCCCTGCATTTAACCAAAGCTCGCTTGAACATGATTGGTCAAAACTTTCAAAATCTTGTCGTGAGATTAAGGCACGACTAATGGAAATGTAATTTGACAAGCTAATGTATCACACACACACACACACACACACACACACACACACACACACACACACACACACACACACGCACACACATCAAATATGCCACCCAAAATAACCTGGCACTCCACTGTGCCCCACTTTCGCAGAGGAGATCCAGTTTAATGAGACAACAAACACAGCCTCACTCATCACCTCCACAACTCTCTTGGATGGGTGTGTGTTTGTGTGTGTAAGGCCAGGAGACGCACACAGTGTGTGTGAGGCCAGGAGACGCACACAGTGTGTGTGAGGCCAGGAGACGCACACAGTGTGTGTGAGGCCAGGAGACGCACACAGTGTGTGTGAGGCCAGGAGACGCACACAGTGTGTGTGAGGCCAGGAGACGCACACAGTGTGTGTGAGGCCAGGAGACGCACACAGTGTGTGTGAGGCCAGGAGACGCACACAGTGTGTGTGAGGCCACGAGAAGCACACATAACCAGCTTCATGGATATGTGTTTGGAGAGGTGCCGGTCAGCACTGGGCTCGCCTGAGTCACGGCAGCTAAAAGCTGAAGGCAGCAGATTAAAGCGCCTTAAAGGGCAGAGTGCTGATACTACTGCATCAGGAGTGTGACTGATGTTGTTTACTATCCAAGTGCACATTGAAGTTATCCAGTAGTATCTACATTTTTTATGACTTTGATATTTTTGATCTTGTGCACAGCTCTTTTTACGTATTATGATGTAATGATATCCTGCCGGTTAGCGGGATAAGGAGACATATCAAACGTTGGTGGATGTAACCATTAAACAGTAGTTGGTGCATTTGGTCACGCGTGTCCAGAGGTGAGCTCATGTTAGCGCTTGTCTGTGGAAACAGGTGGCTACTGTTTAAAATGCAACTCCTTTATTAATGATGCAACTTAAGCCTGAAGTCATTTCCCCAATATCAAGTAGCTATCAAGTACATATTAAATAAAAGTATTATATATTAAATATTTTTTAAACAGGTCAGTCGTGTCAGTCATTGATGTCTTTTCCAACTTACGTTAGCTTAATTAACTAGCCGGCAGTTCCTGGTTATACATGAGAAGTGGCTGTTCTCCATGAGCACGGTACAGCTGCACTGCACCCTCGTGTGAGCGTAAAGAAGCTGGATGGTCATAGCAGCAGTAACGTGCACGCCCACTGTGCACGGCCAATAGCTGCTGCACGCTTTGCTGTTCAAGACCTTTTGTCACCAATCTGGTGGACTGTGAAGCATGAGGGTAATAAGTAGTTATGGACGAGATGCTCGAGGAAAGTGTGAATGTTGAATCATGAAATATGTGAACTATTACCACTGAGGTCTGTAGAATCATTATTATATACTCTCTAAACAGTCAGCACATCCAAAGTGTCTTTTGCAATGTGTTTATGGGGCAAGTTGACATGATGATGATAATGATGATAAAAACAACAACTCCATATTGTGCAGCCCTCATGGAGGAAACATGGCTGTGGAGGGAAGCACTGCTCAAGAGGCCCAACAAGGTGAAGATGGGAAAGAAGGAAGTCAAAGTCTTCTCGACCAATGAGGTGACAGACGTCTGGGGAGAGCAGAGGAAGTTAGGACCCGGAAAGAGACAACACGTCTTTGTGTTGGAGAGCGAGGGCTCAGAGGAGCTGAGAATGCATCTTCTTCTGTTCGGGCACACGGGTCATTGTTACTGGAGAGGTCACATGATACTTGTCCTCTGCACACGATGACCGACACCTGCGTGCACAAATATAACCCCCACATGCAAATATTCATGCTCACGTTCTCCCACATCACCTTGAAGAAACCTTCCAGCATGAATACGAAAGAGGAAAGGCTTTCTAGAAGCTCAGCCCTCCCTTCAGATCCAGAGCGGCAGAGGAAGCATCAGCTGACAGAGTGAGATAGAGCAGCAGGCAAGATCTTAAAAGGAAGGTGTGGCTGTTCTAATGTTTTGACTAACAGTCGCAAATTCCCTTTAAATCCAGTCTGCTGGGTGTTCTGTGCCTGCGGTGGGCCGACGATGACGAGGAGGAGCAGGAGGAAGAGGAGGAGGAGGAGGAGGAGGAGAGGAAGCCGACTACTATTTAAAGATGGGAGGAAAAAAATGATCCAAGGCAAGTTTTGGGGAAAGCTCGGAGGACATCTTTTCAAGCGTTTTATAAATATGAACACAACTATCTTTATTTTGGGTTGAAAATGGGACATGTGAACATCTGTGGGTGTTATGTGAAGCAAGACGCCGTCCTGCAGCTTCACAGGCTGCCGGACAACTGAGACCAGCACAGCTTCCTGCTGAGTCTGAACCAGAGAGATCCGGCTCATGTCAGAGAGGAAGGGTGAGGGCTCAGTGTCATGTCAGAGAGGAAGGGTGGGGGCTCAGTGTCATGTCAGAGAGGAAGGGTGGGGGCTCAGTGTCATGTCAGAGAGGAAGGGTGGGGGCTCAGTGTCATGTCAGAGAGGAAGGGTGGGGGCTCAGTGTCATGTCAGAGAGGAAGGGTGGGGGCTCAGTGTCATGTCAGAGAGGAAGGGTGGGGGCTCAGTGTCATGTCAGAGAGGAAGGGTAAGGTTCTTCGTGTCATGTCAGAGAGGAAGGGTGGGGGCTCAGTGTCATGTCAGAGAGGAAGGGTGAGGGCTCAGTGTCATGTCAGAGAGGAAAGGTGAGGTTCTTAGTGTCATGTCAGAGAGGAAGGGTGGGGGCTCAGTGTCATGTCAGAGAGGAAGGGTGAGGGCTCAGTGTCATGTCAGAGAGGAAGGGTGAGGTTCTTCGTGTCATGTCAGAGAGGAAGGGTGAGGTTCTCAGTGTCATGTCAGAGAGGAAGGGTGAGGTTTCAGTGTCATGTCAGAGAGGAAGGGTGAGGTTCTCAGTGTCATGTCAGAGAGGAAGGGTGAGGGCTTAGTGTCATGTCAGAGAGGAAGGGTGAGGTTCTTCGTGTCATGTCAGAGAGGAAGGGTGAGGTTCTTCGTGTCATGTCAGAGAGGAAGGGTGAGGTTCTCAGTGTCATGTCAGAGAGGAAGGGTGAGGTTCTCAGTGTCATGTCAGAGAGGAAGGGTGAGGGCTTAGTGTCATGTCAGAGAGGAAGGGTGAGGTTCTTCGTGTCATGTCAGAGAGGAAGGGTGAGGTTCTTCGTGTCATGTCAGAGAGGAAGGGTGAGGGCTCAGTGTCATGTCAGAGAGGAAGGGTGGGGGCTCAGTGTCATGTCAGAGAGGAAGGGTGGGGTGATATATAGCGCAGTAAAGCGCGGTGTCCCGCCCCTTTGCCATCCTTACATTCACGATGGCCTCTTTGGTCTGGGCCATGTCGGAAATGACGCCGTCTGTGATGATGAGGAGCACAAAATACTGAGAGCCGTCCTGCACCGCAGCTGCATACCTGCACACACACACACACACACACACACACACACACACACACACACACACACACACACACACACACACACACACACACACACACCATTGATTAATCAAAACAAAGATTCGGGGATTAGCACGTCAGTTAGAATGATCTTCATACTTGAGCTCAGATGCTAAACGGCAGTACTGGAGGTGTTTTCTCTCACCACCGTTTAAGAATCCACTCAGAGCAGGTCCCAGTCTGCATACTTCGTGTTATGTGTTATGAAATGTAATGTAATGTAATAATGTAATATAATGATATGTGATATGTCACTGTGGAAATAGCCACAGAAGTCAACAACATTGACGTGAGTCTTATTTTGATCATTTTTCTCAATGTGGCACAAAACTGAACAAGAATTCTGATCACAAGCACATCAATTATGTCGTCAGCATTGGCCAATGTCAGACACAGACTTATTGAGTCACAGTTTATCATTGTGGTTTTTATATTTTAATAATAAGGTCATATCCATTAAAGCACAAAAATAGATATTCCAAGACTCTTATTGTTTAGTTGGTGTTCTTAGGGCTTTTCTCTCTACCTGGGTTAGGGTTATGCATTGCTCTCACCTGGGATAGGGTTATGCATTGCTCTCACCTGGGATAGGGTTATGCATTGCTCTCACCTGGGATAGGGTTATGCATTGCTCTCTACCTGGGTTAGGGTTATGCATTGCTCTCACCTGGGTTAGGGTTATACATTGCTCTCTACCTGGGTTAGGGTTATGCATTGCTCTCACCTGGGTTAGGGTTGTGCATTGCTCTCTCTACTTGGTTTAGGGTTATGCATTGCTCTCTACCTGGGTTAGGGCTATGCATTGCTCTCACCTGGGTTAGGGTTGTGCATTGCTCTCACCTGGGTTAGGGTTGTGCATTGCTCTCTCTACTTGGTTTAGGGTTATGCATTGCTCTCTCTACCTGGGTTAGGGTTATGCATTGCTCTCACCTGGGATAGGGTTATGCATTGCTCTCACCTGGGATAGGGTTATGCATTGCTCTCTACCTGGGTTAGGGTTATGCATTGCTCTCACCTGGGATAGGGTTATGCATTGCTCTCACCTGGGTTAGGGTTATACATTGCTCTCTACCTGGGTTAGGGTTATGCATTGCTCTCACCTGGGTTAGGGTTGTGCATTGCTCTCTCTACTTGGTTTAGGGTTATGCATTGCTCTCTACCTGGGTTAGGGCTATGCATTGCTCTCACCTGGGTTAGGGTTGTGCATTGCTCTCACCTGGGTTAGGGTTGTGCATTGCTCTCTCTACTTGGTTTAGGGTTATGCATTGCTCTCTCTACCTGGGTTAGGGTTATGCATTGCTCTCACCTGGGTTAGGGTTATGCATTGCTCTCACCTGGGTTAGGGTTATGCATTGCTCTCACCTGGGTTAGGGTTATGCATTGCTCTCATCTGGGTTAGGGTTATGCATTGCTCTCACCTGGGTTAGGGTTATGCATTGCTCTCACCTGGGTTAGGGTTATGCATTGCTCTCATCTGGGTTAGGGTTATGCATTGCTCTCACCTGGGTTAGGGTTATGCATTGCTTTACCTGGCCACATGGTTCACCACAGGAGCGAAGTTGGTGGGCCCGTACAGCTGCACGGTCTTCAGACTCTGGTGGTACGCCTCTAAGATGCCCTCAATGCCGTTACAGTACGGATTCTCCAGGTCTCCATTCTGGGAAGGAGAGAAACTGTGAAAATCTATTTCATGGATTTATGCATTTATGAAACAAAGACACCCCATGATCTTTATCAAAGTACACTATTTTCATTACGTCTCATTGACTTGGTTCTCATGAACCAGGTCATGCTCAAAATCCATAAATGCTTTTGGAAGTAACAAAGCATGGAACCGACTTGATAGAGATCCATTGAGGTGAAGAGTGAAAGGTGAGAGTGAGGAGGGGCTCACCAGAGGGAACTCGTGTGAAACGCGCCCATCGGGGGGCAGTTTGGCTCCGAAGCCCAAAGCGGGGAACATCTTGTCGCTGTCGTAGTCCTGGATGATCTCCCCGACGGCCTTCAGGGCCATGGCGTAGGCGTTCAGCTGGTAGGGGTTCATGTAGTGCAGCGACGTGGACTGGGACGGGTTGCCTTTCAATCCATCAATCTCAACGTCATTGTGGGTAATCAGGGAGAAATGCTAAGACAATAAAATGCTAAGACAATACAAACTGTCACGGGTCTCAATTAACGTGATTCCTTTACGGTCGAGTTTTCACATTATGAATGAATCATAGCTTTAAATTCATAAATCTGTGACACAATGAAGTCCAGCCCTTTAGCAAGCAGTGGGAGGAAAGCCATTGTGAAGGTGATTATTAAGCTTTGAGTGGACAGTAGCTGAATTTAGCAATAATCGTTTGGGAAATTAAAATGTCCGTCTTCTAACTATTAGTGACACTAAAGAGGTCTTCCTTTTGGAGCGTTGTGAGTTCAGGCATCACTAATGGCATAAGTAGTGTAATTAGACTTAAGTGTGGTCCTTTCACCACAAGCTGCTGGTTCTACTCCGTGTGCTGAGCTGCAATGCCTCCTCTAACCTCTACTTAAGAGCATTGCACAGCCAGGTATGAGGAAAGGCTCTCTGTGTGTTCAGTATGCGCACCGGCTGCTTGATGCTGACCGACATGCCACAGTCGCAGAGCACTGCTATCTATTCTTGCCGTGCGCATCACTCACCGTTAGATGCTGTGAAATCGATGGCCACAGTGAAATTGATCTGTGTCCTACAAGAGGGAGGCAGAGGAGGACATGGGAGAATCAACGACAGACCAGAGCAAAGCACTGGCACATTTTAAGTGACACTCGTTTCCTGAAGAGCAAGAGGCTCCGACTCGTACTGCTCAGAAACGCCAGACTGACGGGGATGATGTCGCTGAAGCGAGGCCTTAAGAACCTTCAGGTTTGATCTGTCACAAACCAATGGAACCCATGACACCCCCGGGTTGGGTTAGGTTAGAATGAGACATGTTTAACTGTGTTCATGATTTGAATACTAATGAGTTACTAATAGTGTTCATGTTGGAACAATGCTTTTTAAATGATGAATTAAGTGTTTACTCATACTTTACTCATGTTAAATAGTGTGTAGTTATTAGAAAGTGTTACCGATACATGCATTTTAATAACATTTTAATGAAGACCCTAGACTATATATTATACTCACATTATCAGTAATTAGTTGGAATGCTTCAGCAGTCCAACTATTGTTATCCTCTTCTTTAATCAACTTAGTATTTTATTTCTTCCGTACATATTTTGAATCTCTTCTCCTCCTTCATATATTAAGCTAATTAAACCGTTCAAATATTAAAATATTCAGCTACTTAAGGACACGATGGCTATGACCTTTCATATTTCTGACTTTTCAAATTTCTGAATTATTAAGCTTTTTATGAAAATTAAAATGAATGGGAGCGGATGGGGAAAATCTTCAAATCCTCTTCAACTCAAACGCTGACAGGTTCTGCATACGTTCAGCTAAAGACACCATTTAAACTTTTAAAATGTTGACAAAGCCTTCAGCTATTATTCTATAATTTCATATTTTCTATATTCAGCTATATTCAGCTGGTTTCAGCTTTAACAGTGACCCCATGTGAAGATAGAGCCGGACTCTACTGTCACTCAGACACAGTAGAGTCAGTTCTGCACCTCACTGATACATAACATCCACTTACATGAGAATCATATATGTTGTTGTTGTTTATAACGTGGTAACTCACCCTCCTTTGATGTAATCTAGGAACGTGAACTCTGACTCCACTGAGAAGGAGAGCAGGGTCACCTGGAGCCAACGAGAAGGAGAAACTTTGGTTAAACACGGTGGGCGGAGCTCCAGAGGAGGAGCGGTCTGCTGGGTGATGACGTGCAGATGACCAATCTGCTGGGTAAACTGGTCTCCATCTGATGCTGCAGATCTCAACGGATCTCTTATTTTGTCCCCCTTCCATACGTTACAGCCACAAGGTGCATCGTGCATTACCACTGAGAGTCCTATATACTGTGGTTTATTACGGGAATGCAAATAAAGTTATTTAAAAACTACAACTAAATCAACAAAGCATATTTCTTTGTTTTTTACTAACTGTTTGAACTAATCTGTGTCTCCTGTTCCAGACCGAGGCCTAAAGGCGCGTGACCATGAAAGAGGGATTCTGTAACAGAAGACTTACTGTCCCAGAGTTGGCATACTTCTTTTTCTTCATCTTCTTCTTGGTACTAATCACCTAAAACAAGAGGAACAGGTATTCTAAAATGATAAAGAAACGTTGTGGCTTTAAAGCAAAAATACAACATCATCATATTTATATCACATAAATACAAAAAATACAGATGACTATATGCACACGCTCCATGTACAGATGTGTAAACCAGTGTATACATTTTTGGTTCAAAATTCTGAGAATAAACAAGTATTTGAAATATACAACCTAACCTAATAATTTAACATGTCAAAAAACGATCTGAAATCTGGGATTCAACATGGAGGGATTCAACATGCAGGGATTCAACATGGAGGGATTCAACATGGAGGGATTCAACATGCAGGGATTCAACATGGAGGGATTCAACATGGAGGGATTCAACATGGAGGGATTCAACATGGAGGGATTCAACATGCAGGGATTCAACATGGAGGGACGGCAATGAGTCTGACACGCTGAACAACTGCTGATGCAAAAACTAAGAGGGGGGCAGCGTCTCATGGAGCGGACGTCTAAAAGACCACAGACAGGCTGGAGGCCACCAAACCAACCAGAGAAAGGCTGGAGTCCACCAAACCAACCACAGACAGGCTGGAGGCCACCAAACCAACCACAGACAGGCTGGAGGCCACTGAACCAAACCAACCACAGACAGGCTGGAGGCCACTGAACCAAACCAACCACAGACAGGCTGGAGGCCACTGAACCAAACCAACCACAGACAGGCGGGAGGCCACTGAACCAAACCAACCACAGACAGGCTGGAGGCCACTGAACCAAACCAACCACAGACAGGCTGGAGGCCACCAAACCACAGACAGGCTGGAGGCCACTGAACAACAGACAGGCTGGAGGCCACTGAACCACAGACAGGCTGGAGGCCACCAAACAAACCACAGACAGGCTGGAGGCCACCAAACCAACCACAGACAGGCTGGAGGCCACCAAACCAACCAGAGAAAGGCTGGAGGCCACCAAACCAACCACAGGCAGGCTGGAGGCCACCAAACCAACCACAGGCAGGCTGGAGGCCACCAAACCACAGACAGGCTGGAGGCCACTGAACAACAGACAGACTGGAGGCCACTGAACCACAGACAGGCTGGAGGCCACCAAACAAACCACAGACAGGCTGGAGGCCACCAAACCACAGACAGGATGGAGGCCACTGAAACACAGACAGGCTGGAGGCCACTGAACCACAGACAGGCTGGAGGCCACCAAACCAACCACAGACAGGCAGCAGGCCACCAAACCAACCACAGACAGGCAGCAGGCCACCAAACCAACCACAGACAGGCTGGAGGCCACCAAACCAACCACAGACAGGCTGGAGGCCACTGAACCACAGACAGGCTGGAGGCCACCAAACCAACCACAGACAGGCTGGAGGCCACTGAACCACAGACAGACTGGAGGCCACCAAACCAACCACAGACAGGCTGGAGGCCACTGAACCACAGACAGACTGGAGGCCACCAAACCAACCACAGACAGGCTGGAGGCCACTGAACCACAGATAGGC
This sequence comes from Taurulus bubalis, assembly GCF_910589615.1. Classification (NCBI taxonomy): domain Eukaryota; kingdom Metazoa; phylum Chordata; class Actinopteri; order Perciformes; family Cottidae; genus Taurulus; species Taurulus bubalis. Next base: position 29,907,818 of record NC_136593.1, on the reverse strand, counting down.
TGGAGGCCACCAAACCAACCACAGACAGGCTGGAGGCCACTGAACCACAGACGCCAAGAAGCTTTTGACATATCTTCCTTCATGAGGACCTTTGGACTCTTTCACGAAGGTTTGTGTTTATAGTCGCTTACATTCTCCTCTGGACCAAATCACGTGTGATTTCACAGAGACACGTCTGTCATTCCAGGCCTTGCATCATCACCTTTGCATTCTGGGACACCAGTTGGGTTTGTGATTGGCTGCATTGTCTTGTATTATTAAGGGACTTGTTAAGATGTCCCATGAGAAGTAGAAACATCTATTATGACCCTAAATCCCTGGCTTGGTTTTCTATGAATCCTGATTCACACTAATAGCTCATCTCTATGTGTGTCAGCGTGCAGGTGACTAGAGTTTCAAAATGAATCTAATGACAGAAACGTATGACCATAAATGAATTAGAAATGTTCTGTAACTCCTGAATGAATGCATTGGTTTGCTGCATGTGAAGATGGAGGGATGTGCTGGAGGAATGGAGAGCAGTTCCAGGCGTGGCTCACCTCGTAGACGTTGAACTGGCTCTGCCCTCGAGACAGCTCTCGGTAGCTGGTCGTAAAGTCCCCGATGAAGTCATGGCTGGGAAGAGAAACACCAATGAAGCAGATGACAGGACAGGAGTGGGAGGAAGACAACTCTGTGACGGGAGAGGATCGCTTCCTCGGGTAAATATTTATGAAAACTGGAAACTAGGCTTATGTTTGAGTTCATACTTTTTAATTGAAGGTGCATCCCACTCACCTGCCATCCCTATCCCAATCGTACACCTCCACCTTGATAGTTCTGGGGACACAAGGAAACACAGTTAGGTGAGACTTTGAAGCAGCATGGCAGGTGGTGAGCCCTTTTACCACGAGGGCCCTTCAGGAGCTCCTTCTGGAGCTTCCATCACACCAATGAGCTCCACCCAGAAGGAACCAAGCAAGATGGGCAGAAGACAATGTCTGTGTCCCTCCACAGCACCAGTAGTGCTCAAATTCCACATTTGTTGAGCAGCAACTCCAGGAGCTGCTGAGGACAGACAGGAGACGCTTTCACAGGTGTTTGCTCCTGCTTCATGACGTCCCCACCTGGCCAAATATATAAATATATATATTGAATATATCCACTGGCATGAAGGCTGGAGGCCCCCTGCTAGAGGCTGGAGGCCCCCTGCTGGAGGTCCCTTGCTATTGGCCTGCTGGAGGCCCCCTGCTGGAGGCCCCCTGCTGAAGGCCCCATGCTGGAGGTCCCCTGCTATTGGCAAGAGGCCCCCTGCTGGAGGCCCCCTGCTATTGGCAGGAGGCCCCCTGCTGGAGGCCCCCTGCTAGAGGCTGGAGGCCCCCTGCTATTGGCAGGAGGCCCCCTGCTGGAGGCCCCCTGCTAGAGGCTGGAGGCCCCCTGCTATTGGCAGGAGGCCCCCTGCTGGAGGCCCCCTGCTAGAGGCTGGAGGCCCCCTGCTATTGGCAGGAGGCCCCCTGATAAAGGGCCCCTGCTAGAGGCTGGAGGCCCCCTGTGGAGCTGGAGGAGTTTCTGGTGAACCTGCATGATTTTGCATGGGATCCAGGGATGAAGCGTTAAGATAATTAAAATGAACTTTGTAAAAAAAGCCACTCGTTTGTTGAAGGTCTCGTTTACTTATGTAGGTCAAATAGAGGCAGTAACTTGTTAAAAGTTCCCTCACAGTAACTCTAAGTAATTATAGGTCGATAACAGAACATAGCTATTTTTAAATATTATACTGGAACCCATTGATATCTTTTCATATTAAAGTAAGGGTTTTTAAATGGTGCCACAGGAACCCTAAAATCAATTAAAATGGAGGTCACGTTGTTTAAAAATGGGGATATTTGCAGCTTGAGAAGAGGCGGAGCAGCTGGCTGCACGCTGACTTGTGGAAAGCGTTCCCTCCAAAAAGTGTCGCTTGCAAACTGCAGCATGTGTTATTTTCCACCTTCACAAGAACTTCAGAAAAAAAGGGCACTGATGACATTTTGCACAAATGCAGCTGAAACACTGTCCCTGCAGAGCGAAGAAAAACTTTTTATTTGGCACTTTCCCTCCTGAGTCCATTGATCTCACCCCGTGCCTCCCTCTCCTCCCTCTCCTCCCTCACAGGTACTGACATCGCCCAGATCCAAGGGAAGAGGAGGCAAGCGGCACATCAGAGACTCTCTTCCCGTCACTGAGGAAATGAAAGAAGCCTGAAATACGCCCAGCTTCCTCCCCTCCACCTGGCCCCTCACTGTGTGGCAGTTTGCTCTTTGAGGTTATCTTCAAGGCTGCCAGAGAAAAGATCTCTTCCCGCGTGGAGCAGAGGGAGTAAAGGGAGGATGGAAGAAGCCACTTTCCCTCCCCTGGCCGATCCCTCTGCAGAGCTAAGTGGTTTCATGGCGGCGGTTACTGAAGCACCAGGAAGCTGTCATCAGACGGCTCCAGCATCACTTCACTTTATTTCATGTCCTTCCTTACAGCTGCATCAAAGGACTCAGATAACTGCGCGGCCCCTTGACTCTCAGAACAATATACACTCCAAAACTAATCTGCCACAGAAATCCTCGGCAACTATTCTCAGGAATCTTAAATAAACATAACTCATCTCCGTAATGGAGGCGCGTATAATTGAGGGAAAAGAGGAGACTGCATTTGACACGGAACACTTTTTCAGCTCCAACGATGGAGCTCTTTGATCTTCTGCCAGAGACGGAAATAGACTGGAGTCACCTGAGCTGGCAGCACATCGAGAGAGAGGGGATGCTTTGTTCTGTTTATAATGCATCATCGGGAGAGGGAAACATACCGTACATGAACTAAACATACCATATCATAACCTAAACATACCATATCATAACCTAAACATACCATATCATAACCTAAACATACCATATCATACCCTAAACATACCATATCATAACCTAAACATACCATATCATAACCTAAACATACCGTACATAACCTAAACATACCATATCATGCCCTAAACATACCATATCATACCCTAAACATACCATATCATAACCTAAACATACCGTACATAACCTAAACATACCATATCATGCCCTAAACATACCATATCATACCCTAAACATACCATATCATACCCTAAACATACCATATCATAACCTAAACATACCATATCATAACCTAAACATACCATATCATAACCTAAACATACCATATCATGCCCTAAACATACCATATCATACCCTAAACATACCATATCATACCCTAAACATACCATATCATAACCTAAACATACCATATCATAACCTAAACATACCATATCATAACCTAAACATACCATATCATGCCCTAAACATACCATATCATACCCTAAACATACCATATCATACCCTAAACATACCATATCATAACCTAAACATACCATATCATAACCTAAACATACCATATCATAACCTAAACATACCATATCATGCCCTAAACATACCATATCATACCCTAAACATACCATATCATAACCTAAACATACCATATCATAACCTAAACATACCATATCATAACCTAAACAAACCATATCATAACCTAAACATACCATATCATACCCTAAACATACCGTACATAACCTAAACATACCATATCATGCCCTAAACATACCATATCATGCCCTAAACATACCATATCATACCCTAAACATACCATATCATAACCTAAACATACCATATCATGCCCTAAACATACCATATCATACCCTAAACATACCATATCATAACCTAAACATACCGTACATAACCTAAACATACCATATCATGCCCTAAACATACCATATCATGCCCTAAACATACCATATCATAACCTAAACATACCATATCATAACCTAAACATACCATATCATAACCTAAACATACCATATCATGCCCTAAACATACCATATCATAACCTAAACATACCGTACATAACCTAAACATACCATATCATGCCCTAAACATACCATATCATGCCCTAAACATACCATATCATAACCTAAACATACCATATCATAACCTAAACATACCATATCATACCCTAAACATACCATATCATAACCTAAACATACCGTACATAACCTAAACATACCATATCATGCCCTAAACATACCATATCATGCCCTAAACATACCATATCATAACCTAAACATACCGTACATAACTTAAACATACCATATCATGCCCTAAACATACCATATCACAACCTAAACATACCATATCATGCCCTAAACATACCGTACATAACCTAAACATACCATATCATGCCCTAAACATACCATATCATAACCTAAACATACCATATCATAACCTAAACATACCATATCATAACCTAAACATACCATATCATGCCCTAAACATACCATATCATAACCTAAACATACCATATCATAACCTAAACATACCATATCATAACCTAAACATACCATATCATAACCTAAACATACCGTACAAAACCTAAACATACCATATCATGCCCTAAACATACCATATCATAACCTAAACATACCATATCATGCCCTAAACATACCATATCATAACCTAAACATACCATATCATAACCTAAACATACCATATCATAACCTAAACATACGGGTTTGAAGGATGTATGCCGACAGCCAAGAGATGAATAATGGATTTATTGAATTCAGATTCCTGTTATTGAACAACTTGGAAGCCCTTAAAGTTTCCCTGCTCTCCTAACACCCCTCGTCCTCCTAACTTACTCATCTGGAAACCTTTGATGTTTTGGATTTATGTTTTTCCTTCTGTGACACTGCAACTACACACAGGCGACTCTGGCTCAGTGGTTAGCATGCTCGTCTTTCAGTCAGAGGATCGATGGTTCGAGCCCCGTCTCTGGCTAGTCCATGTCGATGTCCTTGAGACACATAACCCCGAACTGCTCCCTGTTGCCGTGTCTACGGTTTAGAGTAAACATGTAGTGTAACTATATTCACTGCCTGTGATCAGTTGTTCCTCCTCCACAACTAACTCTATGGGGCTGTGTGTGTGTTGCACTACCTGTCGAAGTCCCCGTTGCAGACGGCTCGTACTGGGATGGGGAACGGCTGCCACACTGGGTTCAGCGTGTTCTTCACCACCTCTGTTTTGTGGCAGATGGTGAACCTGGAGGAGAAACAAGAGAAAGAAATCATATTATTATGTGTTGATGACACAAGCCAGGTAGAGAGATAAATATGCTAATAAGGGGCGGAGCCGCTGAAGAGACGGTGTCAACCCCACAGCGAGGGAGAAGGCTTTGTTTACTGTGCTGGGTTTAGACCTCAGGGAATCATTTGATATTTCCGTCTGGCTTCCTTTCCCTCGACCTCAAGTGTGATATGCAAATGTCTCTGATATCTGAGATGCTTTGCAGAACAGAGCGACATCAATTCATGTCCAATTCCCCCAAATACCTTCTCCAAAGCAACAAGGAGCTTCACATTTTCCCCGAAGCCTCGGACTACTGCGCTCCACAAAGATGGAGATGGACCCCACACCAGAGCCTGGCTACAGGGAGATGGACCCCACACGAGAGCCTGGCTATAGGGTGATGGACCCCACACCAGAGCCTGGCTATAGGGTGATGGACCCCACACCAGAGCCTGGCTATAGGGTGATGGACCCCACACCAGAGCCTGGCTACAGGGAGATGGACCCCACACGAGAGCCTGGCTATAGGGTGAAGGACCCCACACGAGAGCCTGGCTATAGGGAGATGGACCCCACACCAGAGCCTGGCTACAGGGAGATGGACCCCACACCAGCTTTTTTGCTTCTTGTTTTGTACATCAATTATGTTGTATGTCACATGTATGAATATCCATTTATACATATATATGTATATATATATATATACATATATATGTATATATATAAATATATATATATATACATATATAAATATGTATATATATATATATATATATATATATACATATATACATATATATGTATATATATATATATATATATATATATATATATATATATATATATATATATACATATATACATACGTATTTATACATGTCTCCTGTAGCTATGCCTCTTTTGGCCTCCCACTCGTCTCCAGGTGATTTCCATTTGAATTGTTTCATGTTTGTGTAACTTTGTGCACAAAACAAAGACATCACTCACGTCCCGTCCTCGTTGCTCCGGTAGAAGACCATGAACGGGTCCGACTTGCCAAAGAAGTCCTTCTTGTCCAGCTTGTTGGCGCAGAACTGCATGGTGGCGCTGTCCTGCAGGGAGGCAAGGACACGTGGGGGTTGGGTACGCCAGACAATGAAGGTGTTACTTATGGGGCCTATCTCCCAGCGTATGGGGCAGCAGAGGGCCACCATAGGACCGTGTGCATTTACGCCTCAGGGACCCGTCACTTTACTGTAGACTCAATTATAAATATTCATGCTCCCATTTATTGCACTCTGTTAAATGTTTTCTTTAACAATAAACACATTCCTTGTGTGTGAAAGCATACATGGTTCTGGTTCTGGTGACACAGGGACCCAGCTGGTGGACATGATGACTTCATATCTGTGGTTTGAATGTCTGCTTCCTCTCAATGAGCGCTAGCTTCACCTGTAACCGTGTCCAGGTGAGCAGGTATAACCAGCGTTGTGGCTCCGCCCACCTGCTGACAGGAGTCTGGGTCCAGCAGGAGGACCAGACCTCCAGAGGAAGAGGTTCTGCTTCTGGCCTTGTGGTTTAGGCTGCTTTGCTTCTGATGATACTCTTCATCATCATCATCATCGGTAAACTATCAAGTTCGTGGATATAAATTATAGCCATAGATTTTTTTCTTCAGCCGTTATTAAGCAAACGGAAAGATAAATCCATCATATTTTTGGAGTAATTATAAAACCACCTTGTGTTTTATTACATGTTACAAACGTTAACTGGGATGAACTCCAGCATCCTTCCCTTTCTCTGTGGAGCTATGTAGCTGATCACCTGCTATCAATAATATAATAATAATATAAACAACATGCTCAGTGTATTATGTGAAGAATGATCTGTGTCTGACGTGACGCTGGGATTCAAAAGATAAACAAAGACCATCAACATGTAATATTTACCTTCAATAAATCAGAGGCAGAGGAACTCTGTCTCTCTCATGCAGATAAGCCTGATCGTCATTTCCTGTTGATCGTGAAACCGAACATTACAAGTACAAGTCGCTGTGGACCAGCACCTCCTTTTGGCTCCAGAGCCTTATCTGTGGGGATGGATGTGGCTAATCTCTGGAACACAGTGGGTTCATTACAGAGTGTTCCGATGCTAGGACAGGAGATAGCTGGAGGCCGAGCCGCTAATGGTAGCTTAACAGCTTTTTAATGTTGCCGCCGGCACCTTGTGTGCTGGCTGAGGGCCGGCCAATCAGCACGCGGATGTGAGTGTTACTGAGAGAGAGAGAGAGAGACAGAGAGACAGAGAGAGAGAGAGAGAGAGAGAGAGAGAGAGAGAGAGAGAGACAGAGAGAGAGAGAGAGAGAGACAGAGAGAGAGAGAGAGACAGAGAGACAGAGAGAGAGAGAGAGAGAGAGAGAGAGAGAGACAGAGAGAGAGAGACAGAGAGAGAGACAGAGAGAGAGAGAGAGAGAGACAGAGAGAGAGAGAGAGACAGAGAGACAGAGAGAGAGAGAGAGAGAGAGAGAAAAAGAGAGAGAGAGAGAGAGAGTGTTTCTGTGCACATTTAAATTCCTGTATGCACCGAACCACAGGGTCCTCACTGTGTCTTTATCGCTCACAGCCAGGCAGCAAACACACACACACACACACACACACACACACACACACACACACACACACACACACACACACACACACACACACACACACACACACACACACCTCCTCCTCCCTCTGACACACTCATGGCCACATGCACTGCACGCTTTATCTGTATTCCCGCTCTCACCCCGAGGACACACACACACACACACACACACACACACACACACAGACACACACACACACACACACAGACACACACACAGACACACACACACACACACACACACACAGACACACACACACACACAGACACACACACACACAGACACACACACACACAGACACACACACAGACACACACACACAGACACACACACTCAGACACACGCACACACACCCAGACACACACACACACACAGACACACACACACACACACACACAGACACACAGACACACACACACACAGACACACACACACACAGACACACACACAGACACACACACACACACACACACACAGACACACACACACACACAGACACACACACACACAGACACACACACACACAGACACACACACAGACACACACACACAGACACACACACACACACACACACACAGACACACACACAGACACACACACACAGACACACAGACACACAGACACACACACACACACACACACACACACACACACACACACACAGACACACAGACACACACACACATCCTCCTCCTTCATCCTCTTAAAGACACTCCTCTGCTTGTCAGTCATGATTGACAGGAGCAGCTGAATACTTTTGTCATCTGAATATGTGACGGTAGAAACACAGCCTCCTGTCCTCTGGGTGTTCCTCACTGACTGCTTTATTTGTATTCATTTATAAAAAACAGAGATAAATGAATATCACAGTGCCGGAAGAGGCAAAAAACCAACTGAGCTTATTTGAAGTCTCCACCTAAATCATATTTAAGATTTTACAAAATTACAAACATGAAATGAAATATGCACAAGACGGACCACAACAGAAAAAGAAAGAAAGAAAAGAATTAATGTAATTGTGTCGAGTGTGTGTGTGTGTGTGTGTGTGTGTGTGTGTGTGTGTGTGTGAAGCTCCTCATAAGTGAAACATCTATAAATGAAGATATAAAACAAGAAAGACATGAACACTAACACATAAAAAACTTCTACAAAACTGTAACTAGACTTTCTTTTAGACAACTTTTGAAACATTTTATAGAGGGACATTGTTTTGTTAGTCATTCCATAACTTGGTTGCATAAATCTAATATAACACTGACCTCTAGTCAGTACTTTAGGAGGATGAAGATGTGAAGACGAGTTGAGGAAGAGTGAGTCTGTGAAGTGACTTTGAAGAAGGTCTTGAAATGATCAGGAATATTTCCTTCACCTAAAAGTGTTTCATACATGAAAGAGAGCTGTGACACAGTTCAGTGTTATGGACTGAGGGCCTATCAGTGAATCATAATCTGTAGATGCATATTGAATGGATGTGTAAAGGCGGCAGCAGAGAGATCCTGTCTGGTGAGGCGAAACCCGTTGCTGTTGTGATGTTCTGTGATTCAGAAGTTGATCAATGTGTCATCACAACCAGCAATCTGCATGAAGTTGAGCAATGCAGCTCACTGGGGCAACTGGTTGACGTGAGGTTGCTGATCCAGTAAAGTAAAGTCTCCTCTGTGAGGGACACAGCAGAGCGTCTCTGGGGAGATAATATCACATAAACGCATTTATGGTGATGGAATGTGTTGAGGCATTAAATATTCATCTGCTCCGCCTCATTAAGGTTCTGAGGCACGGACACTCTGTGGCAACGGGCTGTGATCAACAGACATGTGCTAATATGGAGTGAATCAGAGTATCAATATTTAAAGAGGAGGCTGCACAGAGGAGGGATGACAGAGAGCGATGCCCTGGTGGAGACACCAGAGAGGCAGTGACTACGCTGTGAGGGCCACTGCATCTCCATCACATCCCATAATGACTTAAGTGAGTCCGTGCTTCTGTCTCTCGGCGGCTACATGTGGAAACAGATCGACGGCAATCTCTTTTTTTTGTTTCTACAAATAGGTAATTCCTTGCCTGGATGAGCTTCCCCCGTTTCTTGATTTAAAGCCACAGGACACGAGTCTGTGATTCATGTTGCCTGTAGCAGGATTTACCAAACTGCATACGAGAGTGGAATAAATCGTCAGCATTCCTTCCTCCCACTCCCCGCCCGCATCCTCTAATCGCTCCACTCCCGGCTGCTCCATGTTTTCCTCTTTCTCCATTTGATATTTTATTTATTCCACTTTCCCTCTGCTCACTAAAGCGTTCCAGTTTGCTGCAGAGCAGATGCAGTGGATGTTGCCTTTAAGATCTGTTGCCCAGTGCCAAGGGAAACGTTGAGGCATCACAGAGTGAACACAGGGAGTCATCGGTTGTGTGGACCGTGCTTCAGGAGGAACGAGAACGTTTCATCATCTTTCTGTTCTTGATGACATAAATGTGCAATCAGAGGATTAAAAAGCGTAGCAGGAAGAAGAAGAAGAAGAAGGGCTAAAGCCTGAGCTCCGCCGTGAACGTCTCCTCTGCTGGTTTCAGGACAAAAGAAAGACAAAAACAACTCCAGCTCATTTTGAGCTACAAACAGAATGAGATCCTGTTGTGGACCAGATAGTGATGGAGCGATGCCCTGCAGAGAGGGAACGCAGAGAGAAGCTCCAGTCTCTGCTCACAGCAAAGAAACGCCTTGATGCTGCACTGTTACGAGTAACATTACATTAATACATGGAATTATGAGACGCTATTATCATTAGACTTTTGTATTTACTTTTCCATTATTTGTATGTGTAAAATACCGAGCAATTAAATTGTTCTGGTTCTGAGCTGTTTAAGCCCCTCCCCCTCACAACACAACAAACCGTGATATCTGTGAAGAGATGCCGCTGGTGCTGCTTCTGGACTGATGAGGTGTTGCAGTTGACAGTTAATCAAACTCATGTCACCCAATGTTTTGATGGTAAAAGTGCTGCTTTCACTTTTAATAAGCAGCACATGGAGAAATGTTTGCGTATTCTTAAACTGAGTTCTTTACTGCACGCCTCATAAACCTGATCAAATGGGAGAACAATATGTTCCTAATTACCAGTTCTGTTCCTCAAGCTCTCATGCTATTTACTACATATGGTTCACATTTATCAAACTCAAACTGTTGTGGAAATCAGTTCATGCAAAATGACTCCACTTTGTGCTGAATTGGTCGAAACCTTTGACATTGAACTGAGAAATAATGAGTTTGTCGTGTAGAGAAAGCACCGACATGACATCGGCCATCTTGAGCTGCTGGTTTATTTTCCTGATCGGGGCGACAACATCAGACAAGCTGGAAGAAGGCAAAGCTGCTTATTGATGGAATGAACTCTGTTTATTAACTGTAGCTGCTTTTCTTTTGATCAGTTTTTAATGATTAGTGAGACACGTGAGCAATCCAACCATGTCAAGTGTCTCTCTCTCAATAAAAAGTGAAGAATGTTTATCTGATTGTCATCTATGGTTTATGATATGCTGTCTCCGGTGTTTACAGACATCTTCATCTCCTCCCTGGAGACATGCCACGTTCCAGCCTGCTTCAAGGCCTCCACCATCATCCCCGTCCCCAAGAAACCAAGGATCACAGGACTCAATGACTACAGACCCGTCTCCCTGACCTCTGTGGTCATGAAGTCTTTTAAGCGCCTGGTCCTGTCCCACCTCAAAGCCCTGACTGACCCACTCCTGGACCTGTCCCACCTCAAAGCCCTGACTGACCCACTCCTGGTCCTGTCCCACCTCAAAGCCCTGACTGACCCACTCCTGGACCCCCTACAGTTCGCCTACAGGGCCAACAGGTCTGTAGACGATGCTGTCAACATGGCCCTCCACTACATCCTCTAGCATCTGGACTCCCCAGGAACCTACGCCAGGATCCTGTTTGTGGACTTCAGCTTTGCCTTCAACACCATCATCCCGTCTCTGCTGCAGGACAAGCTCTCCCAGCTGCACGTGCCCGACTCCACCTGCAGGTGGATCACAGACTTCCTGACTGACAGGAAGCAGCACGTGAAGCTGGGGAAACATGTCTTAGGCTCTCGGACCATCAGCACCGGTTCCAAGACCTCACAGTCCATAAGGACCAAGACCTCACAGTCCATAAGGACCAAGACCTCACAGTCCATAAGGACCAAGACCTCACAGTCCATCAGGACCAAGACCTCACGCTCCACCAGGACCAAGACCTCACAGTCCATCAGGACCAAGACCTCACAGTCCAAAAGGACCAAGACCTCACAGTCCATCAGGACCAAGACCTCACAGTCCATAAGGACCAAGACCTCACAGTCCATCAAGACCAATACCTCACAGTCCATCAGGACCAAGACCTCACGCTCCACCAGGACCAAGACCTCACGCTCCATCAGGACCAAGACCTCACAGTCCATAAGGACCAAGACCTCACAGTCCATCAGGACCAAGACCTCACAGTCCATCAGGACCAAGACCTCACAGTCCATAAGGACCAAGACCTCACAGTCCATCAGGACCAAGACCTCACAGTCCATCAGGACCAAGACCTCACGCTCCACCAGGACCAAGACCTCACGCTCCATCAGGACCAAGACCTCACAGTCCATAAGGACCAAGACCTCACAGTCCATCAGGACCAAGACCTCACAGTCCATCAGGACCAAGACCTCACAGTCCATAAGGACCAATACCTCAGCTCCATCAGGACCAAGACCTCACAGTCCATCAGGACCAAGACCTCACAGTCCATAAGGACCAAGACCTCACAGTCCATCAGGACCAAGACCTCACGCTCCATCAGGACCAAGACCTCACGCTCCACCAGGACCAAGACCTCACGCTCCATCAGGACCAAGACCTCTCAGTCCATCAGGACCAAGACCTCACGCCACACTAAAAGTTTCTTTCCGACGGCAGTCGGGCTCATCAACAGAACCCGGGTGCCCCACTGACTGCACTGTTAATTGTGAAATGTTTATTGTTATGCACCTCCCGCCAGGACAAATCCCTTGTATCTGAAAACATAACCCTAACAACATATAACCCTAACAATCTTACATTGTTCATCTGCCGTAGCCGATCCTTTGGATGACTGCACGGCTCCTCCAAGACCGAGTTAAAGGAAAAGTGATCTTGAGTGGAGGCGGAACATTTTCATTGATGAAGTTGAATAAGAGAACTAGCTGATGCTCGACAACAACACAGGTAAAGCGTGAGCCGCCTTTCGGCTCCGTCGGTTATCGAAGAACGAACTCACGCGCATCAGAATGCATCTGCATGAGCACACGGCTAATGAAATGATCCCAAACCTGACACTGTTCATTCCACAAGGGGAACCGGGTTAGACACATTCATCTTCATGCAGGACCCATCAGGTTCCTTTGGTCTACAGCTGGGCACTTCTTTGCCCCTTTGAGTTTCCTCAGTCTGCTTCATGTGCTTTACGTGTGTCTCACCAGGCTCCTCTGACAGATACTGTGGGAGATTGTCCGAGTTTACTCACTCGACAGTTGCTCAGCTCCTCGGCGGACAGGACGACGGTCCCACATTTCTTCCCCTGGATTCCTCTGTGGAGTAAAGAGAGAAAATAATAAGAGCTTCACATCAATGACAGAAGACACAACTTTCTACTTAATAAAAGCCTGTTATGTTTTACACTGTGACCTAGTCACTGTGATTCTACTCAACAACAAGAAGTCAGTCTGATGTTGCTCATCCTGGACATTCCTTGAGTCAGTTTTAATATTGCTCAACATGTGATGAACCTCCAGGTCTGTCACAGAACATTTACCTCATTGTACGAAGCGCCTCCTTCAGGCCACTCAAGGTGACAGGTGGAATCAAATCTAAATAATTGTCAATGAAATGGAATTTGTATATTATGACATGAGAAGTGTTTTAATGGAAAAATGAAAAATGCCATGAAACCAGGACATACTTTCTCCACATGAA
>NC_136593.1:29874056-29891556 GCF_910589615.1 Taurulus bubalis | reverse complement strand
CATTTTGAGACTGAAAATATTCCTTATATATATATATATATATATATATATATATATATATATATATATATATATATATATATATATATATATATTATATACCTATTACAAAGGCTTATAGTATTGCAAACCTATAGAGGTACAATTCATATTTACTACCAGTATTGCTGACAGAGAAAATGAAGTATGAATGCATTTTCATGCTAATTCCAGGCCAAACTGAGGCTCAGTGAGCAGCTGTCTCTTCTCATCAAATTGAAGGCTGTTGGGATGATTTGCTCCCCCTCTTCCTGCTATTTGTTTTGTAGTCAATTTCATTGGCTGTACGAAATGCCTGTCATCTGAGCTGTACGACGTGACAGGCTTGAGCCACGTAAGGAGACAGGGGTTGACTCTGTTCTTCAACGTAGCTTCTGGTTGGGTAATGTAGCCTGTCAGTCAGGACATGAAGCTCCTATTGGTTCAAGTGATGTTTCATTGTAAAGGTTAGATTTCGGCGGTCATTTTGGTGCTGAGTTTGTAGCTGTGCTCTCATGCAAACTTGCTTTTCCTCTAAAAACAAAAATGCTTTCTTTCATATCTTCCAGCTGATATGAAATGATGCAACACCAGTTGGTGGATATTTATGGATGTAATCACGTGTTTTGGACTAAATCTTTTATGGGATTTATTTTTATTGGACCTTTACGACGTAACAACGCCGTTTTTGTTGGAATATTATGGATTTATGGATCAATATGAGGCGTCATCGGTGAGTTGCCTGGCTTTTGCTATCGTTTGTTTGTTGTTGTTGTCTGACAAAAGTCTTGTTTGTAGCTGCTGTGGTGGTCTGATCTTGAAACGGGCACAGCTGGAATCACAATAATCGTAGGTTTCCAGAAACATATGGCACTCGTACCGAACTATAAATAGGGGTACAGTGTACAATAGAATGTAGAGTAAAGGACGCCCGCGGGACGGCAGCAGGTTAAGAGGTTTTAATGATGTTGCCATTGACCGCCATCAAATAGAGGGAGAACATCATCTTTTCCTAATCAATAAAAATATATCAAGGTCAACATCACTTAGCATTAGTCTTGTTTAAAATCAGTGATATAATGCATTGCACATTTAAAATAAACTCACTGTTGTCCTCCTGCCGATCATTAACAACCTGCGTGACTCAACACAGGGTTTTCTCAATATGTTGGTATGAACACTCAAACCTCATGTTTACTACGATGTCCTTTAAACTGGGACTCTTTACAGCCGTCTGCAGGCAGCGGGTATCGGCCCTCTGCATTCTCTCCCTGGAATGACATTGTGCTGATCCGCTAGTTAAATTCTGTAAAATAAACACACAACCTGCCACATGCTAGTGTGCACATCAACAGGTGTTGAAGACACATTGAGTCTGTGGCCGCTGTCTGCACCCTAAACGCTGGGCAACTTGGGGAACGGCTGCATGTTAACAAAGCTGAGGGATCCATATGCGTAACCATAAAACAGGTCGATGTTGGGCTGCAATGGGTTACGGTCACATGATGTGAAGGTTTAGGTTCATAACTACATTTTAAAAATGATGAATTAGTTGGCTGGCTTAGATACCATAATACCAAAGACGTCTTGTCCAGCCCATTCCAGCACCACTGTTGCAAATACTCAGAGGAGGAAGAGGAGGAGGAGGAGGATGAGGAGGAGGAGAAGGAGGATACATCGACGAAGAGCATCCTGCAGAACCATCTGGAACCAGCTGTGAGCTGACTGATTACATGAAACCTTTCTCTGTCATGCATGTGATGCTCTGGTTCCCTCTGTAGACATGTAGCTATGCATGATGTATTGCACAGCACACGCATGCCTTTTGTTA
The DNA here is from genome assembly GCF_910589615.1 of Taurulus bubalis. Lineage (NCBI taxonomy): Eukaryota > Metazoa > Chordata > Actinopteri > Perciformes > Cottidae > Taurulus > Taurulus bubalis. The sequence continues at coordinate 29,889,707 of NC_136593.1, read as the reverse complement.
CAAAAACTAAACAAGTGAAGCACAACCCATAATACGGTCCCAGTGAATGCTGTCCCTTCACAAAGCTGCATGTTGGTCAGTGAACCCAGTGCTGGGTTCTCATTGCGAGGTTCCCACACCTCATTGTTTAGCATCAAGAATAAAAGAAGGCACATGTTCGCTTCCCGCAGCCTTAGTCTGGTCTGCAGGCCTCAAACTGCAAAGTGTTCCAGAGCGGAGTGGAGGCAGGAAGGGAGCCTGTGGAGAAGCTGGTCGCCGGCCGCCTTGAACCGTTCGGAAGACCGTGGGCATGCTGATCGTCAATGGAGCTACATGTCAGCTCCAGCTTCAGAAGGCACTTGCTGGGGATGGATCTGGCCTGCTGCTGATAGCAGAGCACATACACTACCTGTGGAAACCTCATCGTATGAACACGTGTGGTGACCAATCTTGCAAAGAAAACAACACATTGAACAAAGGAGTTCATGGATATGGTTTGTGGAAGTAACAAAAAACATGTTATGCTCATTTAGAAATGTGCAAGCAATACAAATGTCCAATAACGCAATGGACTTAAACACCACTTTAAACAGTGAAGCAGGCAGAGAGGGAAGAGTTGGGCCATACCATAATAAACTAAAAATGTGTGTGTTCAGATCTTTTTGAGATTCCGTTATATTAATAGTGACATTTTAGTGCTGTCAGCTCTACGATCTAAAGAGTGGAACCACATGTGGACAGCAAGTCAAGCCGTGCAGCCAATGGGGTTTCAGACAAAGAACTTTACTTTAAATTATGGATAACAAGATACACAGAACATCTCCAATATATCCATTTGATGTAAGCGTGCTCCTTTGTATTCATATTTCACGAAGCATTTAGGATCCATCGCTAAAAAGGTTCTCATACTGTCAGACATTTCAAGACATCAGACAAAGGGTCCAAGCGGTAAAAGAGATGGAGGTTCCTCATACAAATGTAAACAATACAAGCACAGCCAATCACGTCTGGCTCTTTGCAGATGTATCACCAGAGATAAACACCAACTGATGTGTAGCTGAACAGCATCCGGTCATGCGCGTATTTATGCATATGATATCAGACAGCTGGCCTAGGTAGGATTTGCACGGCCCGCCACTGATTAAACTACTTCCACGTGCAGTAGGTGAAACTAGCACTTGTTCATAAACTGAACGGTATTCTATATTAAATCAGACACTGATGAGTCTGACATCTTTTTTTCAAACCAAAATGCTTTGCACTGGTCTGGTGGTCCTCGGCTGAAAGAGTATTTCACAGGGAATACATCACTAAGGAAAAGGTTGGAACCACTGACGTAAGGGATCACTAAAGCGCAGAGCTTATTATTATTATTATAAATTATTATTATTATACTGGCTCCTCAATGACCCTTTTCCTGATCGCTCACATGGTTCAGTCCAGGAGATAACTGATTGTTTTAATAACTGTTTAAACTATGATAACCACACACACACACACACACACACACACACACACACACACACACACACACACACACACACACAAACACACACACACACACACACACGTGGTGATGGCAATAATCCAGCAAGATAAATTACGAAACCTCCTGACATGACAGTTCATAAAGTCTTCAGTGTGACAATAGAACAATAAACCAGCAGTCAGGTTGTGATGTCAGTCCTGACATTTGTGTGTGTGTGTTGTTTCTGGAGAATGGACTGGATGTGAACCAATAGGGTTATCCGTAGTCCCAGTAGGAAGACAGTACTCTGCTTCACCAAAATAGCTGTTTTGCTTTCCTCCAAAACAAAGTATCTCCACACACGCCAGGTGGAGGGAGATACTGAGATACTGAGATACTGAGCTCGTGAGATACTGAGCTTGTGAGATAGTGAGATACTCAGATAGTGAGATACTGAGCTAGTGAGATACTGAGATAGTGAGCTAGTGAGATACTGAGCTTGTGAGATACTGAGATACTGAGATAGTGAGATAGTGAGATACTGAGATACTGAGGTACTGAGCTAGTGAGATACTGAGGTACTGAGGTACTGAGATACTGAGCTCGTGAGTTTGTGAGCTCGTGAGATACTGAGATATTGAGATATTGAGAGATTGTCTAGTATCTTTATTACTAAATCAATATTAGTAATATGCTCACAAAGAGTTCTGTCTTTTTTGTCAGTCTGTAAAACCTAAACTCAACCCTGAGCCGGGCAGTCAGCAGCCCCGTCAGCATGCAACTTGCATCCTCTGACCCTTCACCCCTCACACGGTTTTTCCTTGTTTTCCAAATTGCTAGTTTGGCCAGTCCTGAAAGGAAGTTCATTAGTGTGTGTATATGTTTTTTTTTTAGCAGCGTAGTTTGGACCATAGATAAATAGACGGAAAGAAAAGTGTTCTCCTAAGCCCTGAAACCACACCTTCAGGCGGCTGAAGAGTCTGACAAGTCTGGAGCACTCAACGAACAGATGGTGGATGGTTTCTGTTTTAGCGCAGAAAGGACAGCCGTCTCCTGAGCCAGGATCAAGGTGCACCAGATACCTGTTTGTAGCTATGGCTCCATGTACAACCCTCCACTGGAGGTCTCCTGTCCGTTTGTCTATAGGAGGTTTGTACAGGGACCGCCAACAGCCCCCCGGGGAGGATCCCCTGCCAAAAAACTCAGTCCACCTCGACACCCTCCCCCCCCCCCCCAGAGAACGCAAGATTGAGACCTTCACAACGACCTGGTACATTGCTTTCCTCCCCAGAGTCTCAAAATCTCCCAACTGGGGTGTCCTTAGAGACAGCAGGATGCCCTCCTCATCCATCCAATGTCCCACAGCAGGACAGACAACTAGGGGTGGGAAGACATACTCACACTCATCGTCCCATTGGTGAGATAATGTGGGGTCTCCAACAAACGCTCTAAGAGCTCCTGGCAAGGAAGCACAGACCTCCTCCACCAGCCTGAGCAGCAGCCTGCTGGACCGGATGTTAGTCCGCTCCGCCAGATGAGGGATGGAAATCTTCATCAGATGACCCAGCTTCACACACCCAGCCTCTCTTAGTCTGGACCTCAGGCTGACCGACACCAGGACCTGGGACGTGATGTAGCTGCTCCCAAACAGCAGCTCTTCAAAGAGCCACATCCCTGGTGTGGTCACAGCTCCCCGGTGGACTGTAACAACCTGCCACGCCTGTAAGACGGACTGGTAGAAAGGTGTCAGACCCGTTAAATCCACTTGCTGGAACTGAAGTAGGAACAGGTGTTTGTCGTACCCTAATTGTCCAGCCCTCCTCAGCAGCACACAGGCAGTATCCATCCATAGCCGGCCGAAACTGTAGAGCAGTCTCTGAGCAGTCTGCAGTCTGAAGGCTTTGATGCGAGATGCGATATCCACCAGGCCCTGCCCTCCCTCCCGGACCGGCAGGTACAGCACCGCAGCTCTCAGCCAGTGAAGCCTGTACCAGAAGAAGTCCACCACTGCCCTCTGGATTCCTTCAATCAGATCCTGTGGTGGAGGCAGGACTTCCAGTCTGTGCCAAAGGGTCGAGGCAACCAAGTTATTGACAATTAGGACCCTTCCCCGGTAAGAGAGCTGAGGTAGCAGCCATTTCCATTTAGACAGCCTCAATCCCTGATTTCCATTCCTAAAACCTCAATGAGCTTTTTGATTTTACCCGTGGAGTGACTCGTAAACTGTTGTACAAAGACACGTATTTGTGCCTTTCCTATGTCCCACCACTGACTCAGGGACTCAAAGTCGCACTTCTTTCCTCTCCAGTTCCCCCAGAAAACCTCAAACTCTTGACAGAAATCACTGTCCTGAAGCACCTTGATGTTAAAGTGCCAGTAAAAGCTGCTCTTGGTGGTTGGTGAGATGTGCACATCTAAAGTGACTAAGTGATGGTCAGTGAATCCAACAGGATAAATGTGACTGTTCAATAACCGGCTACTAAAACTCTGAGATAAGTAAATCCTGTCCAGCCTGGCTGCCCTAATGTTCCCATCCAGCACCTTCACCCACGTGTACTGCCTAGCCCGGGGATGTTGAACCCTCCATACGTCCACCACACCGGACTCTGCAATCACCTGCGATAAGGTGGCAGATGACTGTAGGTGAGGCTCCTCTCCTGTCCTATCCAATAAGGAATCTATGGTGCAATTCCAGTCCCCCACCACCACTACACACTCGTTCTGATCACACTGCTGCAGGACATTCCTGAGTTTGTGGAAAATGTCCATCCTGTGTGAGCCCTGGTTTTGAGCATAGATGTTAATGAAAACATATGTAATGCTCTGTATGGATGCTCTAACCAACAGAGCCCTGCCTGTTACTATCTCTGTGGAGGAGATGATGTCAACATCTAGCCCAGGTGCGAACAGAACGGCTACACCTGCAGACCGGTTGGTCCCATGAGACAGGACATACTGGCCCCTCCACCACAAACCCCATTCTACCTCATTATGTGGGTCGCTGTGCGTTTCCTGCAGGAACACTATGTCCAGTTGTTTCTGTTTAATCAAATCGGCAGTTACCACTCTCTTCTCCTGGTCCCTCCCACCGTTAATATTTAACGCTCCTCCGCTGGTGTGGCCCCCGGCTCGGGACGCCCCTCAGCTGGTCTGTGCGGACAAGCGGCCCTCTTGTGCCCCACACTCAAAACACTTCACGCTACCCGTGCTAGCATACACCACATAGTGTCCCTCCCCATGTTTCACCCTAAACGAGACCTCCAGCGTCTGAGACGGACAGGTGAGGAACATAAACACCTGTCTCCTGAAGGACTGGACATGCTTCAGTTTTTCATTCTTGCAGCCCAGCCCAACAGTTCTGAGGCTACCCGCTAGCTTCCCTTAGCGCTGCAGCTCTCGCTCCAGCACCTGGTTGGGAATGAACGGGGGGACCCCGGACACGGTGACCCGGGTGGAGGGCACTGCCAGCGGGGAAACCTGCAGGTAGACGCCGTTCAGCGAGACGCCGCTCGCTATTAACTGCGCCACGTAGCGCTCCTCTTTTAAAAACACCACCACCCCTCTGTTCTTCCTGGAAGCGTAGCTCAGGTTAGCATGTCCCACACTGTCTCCCACAGCCAGGAGAACCGCCTCCACCGGGACACACGGGTCGGGCTGAACCCGCACTCCATGCCTCAAAGACAGGGACGACGTCTCAGAGGACGCCATCCCTGACAAGAAAAACAAGTTTCTGTCTGCAAAACACCAATACACACCCCAAAAATACACACACACACACACACACACACACACACACACACACACACACACACACACAAAACCCCAACAACTCAATTACACTGTGAACTACGAAAGAAAAAAGAAGAAACGTTTGATAAAAATCATCAAACATTTAGCGCCGCTCACGACGCTCTCCACCACCACGCTCCACAACCTCTCAGAGAGAGAGAGAGAGAGAGATGGTGAGATACTGAGATACTGAGCTAGTGAGATACTGAGATAGTGAGATAGTGAGCTACTGAGATAGTGAGCTACTGAGATACTGAGCTAGTGAGATACTGAGATAGTGAGATAGTGAGCTACTGAGATAGTGAGCTACTGAGATACTGAGCTATTGAGCTAGTGAGATACTGAGCTAGTGAGATACTGAGATAGTGAGATACTGAGCTATTGAGCTATTGAGCTAGTGAGATACTGAGATAGTGAGATACTGAGATACTGAGATAGTGAGCTATTGAGATAGTGAGATACTGAGATAGTGAGATAGTGAGATAGTGAGCTACTGAGATAGTGAGAGACTGAGCTAGTGAGCTATTGAGCTAGTGAGATACTGAGATAGTGAGATACTGAGATACTGAGATAGTGAGCTATTGAGATAGTGAGATACTGAGATAGTGAGATAGTGAGATAGTGAGCTACTGAGATAGTGAGAGACTGAGCTAGTGAGCTAGTGAGATACTGAGCTAGTGAGATAGTGAGATACTGAGATAGTGAGATACTGAGCTATTGAGCTATTGAGCTAGTGAGATACTGAGATAGTGAGATACTGAGATACTGAGATAGTGAGCTATTGAGATAGTGAGATACTGAGATAGTGAGATAGTGAGATAGTGAGCTACTGAGATAGTGAGATAGTGAGCTACTGAGATAGTGAGAGACTGAGCTAGTGAGCTAGTGAGATACTGAGCTAGTGAGCTAGTGAGATACTGAGCTAGTGAGATACTGAGATACTGAGCACTGAGCACAGCGCACATATCGCATGACCCTGTCCGTCGCGAACGCACCCCCGCTGCCTGCCCCATTAATTTAATAAATCCCGGCCAATCGGTTCCCAAGATTAGAGGGTGCGTAAGGCGGGAGCTAACCGCAACCTTTACATTATGCTTTTTCCCCCCGTGTCTAATTTCCGCTGACACTATGGGATACTCGTGAATATCCCCATGCACACACCTAATCTTTACCCACAATGCCTCCACCAATGCCCCGGGTCGAACCAGGCTCTGGTGGATCATAGACTGCGTACAGCCCGAATCCACCATTGCCTGATGTGTACCCCCCCGGATTCTTACCGGAACGCGGTTCGTCGCTCCCGGACCGGGGGAGGGTGTTGGAGAGCCGGCAACCCGAATCACCTGGCCCACTTCCCTCAGCGGACACTCCCTGCGGAAGTGTCCGGGCTGCCCGCACCTCCAACATACCTGCTCTGGCGTTTGAGGGACACCCTGTGGGTTGGGGAGGGTACCGGCGTTCGCTGGAGTCGGTGGATCGGGGACCCGGGAAGGGGTCGCCGACCGCGGGGTCGGAATGGGCCGCGTCAGGAGCTGCGGTGGGGGATTCCTCCGCGGTGCGGGTGTCGGCCGGCCTGAAGCCGGTGTGCGATCGCGGTCCCCTTGATCGCCGGGATGAGCCGCCAGGTGATCCTCCGCCAGGGTGATGGCGGTCTCCAGCAAAGCCGGACGGTGGCAGCGAACCCACGCCGACGTTCTGGCCGGCAGCCCCCCCACGAACTGTTCAAGGACGACCTTCTCCGCCACCGCCTGAGCCCCTCCTGGGCTCCCGGGCTGCAACCACCTAGTTGCGGCGTCCCTCAGCCGTTGCGCGTACGCAAAAGGTCGGTCGTCAGCCCTGAGCGTGGCGTCGCGGAACCTCCGTCTGTGGTCCTCCGGGGTCAGGCCCAGCCGATCCAGGACGGCTTTACGCACGTCCGCATAACTGTGCCGGGCTGCCGGGGGAAGCACAAGGGCGAGCTGTTCCAGGGCGTGAGTCTGCCGCTCTGTCTGAGCCTGGAGCGCCTCCAGGAACTGCCGGTTCGCCTCTGCCTGGCTGTATGGCGGCAATTCCCCCCAGCATCCTCCCCAGCACAATCATTGGCTGGGTCAGCAGACCCGGGTGGTGCCCGTCGCTCTCCATGTGCTTGTTTTTTTTTTTTTTTTTTAAAGGGGCCCCACGTTGGGCGCCAGTGTAACGATCTCCCGTTATCCCGTTAGTGGGTTTCCCCCTCCGCACAAAGACACGGCACACCACGGTTGAAGGTTCTTAACCCGTTTATTGTTGGTTCTTGCTTTCCTCCTTATGTTGGGATCAAACAATCAGTCCAGCTGAGGCCAATCAGGCCTCTTCCAGGCACCATCCCCTGAGCCACCCACAACCACGCCCCTCTGCAGCTGAGCATAACCACGCCCGCAACACCACAGTGAGCTAGTGAGATACTGAGAGAGTGAGATACTGAGCTATTGAGCTAGTAAGATACTGAGCTAGTGAGATATTGAGCTATTGAGCTAGTGAGATACTGAGATACTGAGATACTGAGATAGTGAGGTACTGAGATACTGAGATAGTGAGATAGTGAGATACTGAGATAGTGAGGTACTGAGATACTGAGATAGTGAGATAGTGAGATACTGAGATAATGAGATACTGAGATACTGAGATACTGAGATACTAGCCAGATGTGTCTCTCTGACAAAAGAACACCGCTGTTGGTGAAAGATGGAGTACAGCTTTTCAATCACGGCTCCTTGGCCACTGTATTATTTAGGAGACAAACTGAGAACACTTGGAGTCATTCAGGGAAGAGACATGCTCCTTCCACGCCAACAGTTACCTTTCAAACCTCCAAACATAGAGTGATGTGCAGTGGAGCAGGGCCTCTAACACAGTGTTAGTGGAGCAGGGCCTCTAACACAGTGTTAGTGGAGCAGGGCCTCTAACACAGTGTTAGTGGAGCAGGGCCTCTAACACAGTGTTAGTGGAGCAGGGCCTCTAACACAGTGGAGCAGGGCCTCTAACACAGTGTTAGTGGAGCAGGGCCTCCAACACAGTGGAGCAGGGCCTCTAACACAGTGTTAGTGGAGCAGGGCCTCTAACACAGTGTTAGTGGAGCAGGGCCTCTAACACAGTGTTAGTGGAGCAGGGCCTCTAACACAGTGTTAGTGGAGCAGGGCCTCTAACACAGTGTTAGTGGAGCAGGGCCTCTAACACAGTGTTAGTGGAGCAGGGCCTCCAACACAGTGGAGCAGGGCCTCTAACAACCACTGCCTTCACTCACTCACCAAAGGGAAACACTGGTTCATTGCCGTCAGGACGCAGCAGACAAGCCTCCACCTGAGACATCCACCTCCTCACTTACACACTGCTGATTCTACAAAGCCTCCGCCATTCGAGACCTCATTTGACTTTATTACAGCAGCCACCAGAGAGACTGCACCATTAATCAAACAGAAGGGAAAGAGAGCAGCCACCCAGGAGAGCCAGAGCCAGAGCGCTCCGTCTCTCTGCTTCTGCCTGAGAGGAGCCGGCACCGTCATGGCTCAAGTGAAGCTCACGCTGCATCAGAAGGTCTTTCAGCTGGAGCATCTGGTTTACAGAGAACGCCGATCCTCCTGGACCTAAAGAGCGAGAGGCAGATAGCATGTAGGCAATGCTACTTGATTAATGAGTCTTATTTTTCAGTTCGTGGTAATTCCCCTCTCAGTCTGTTCAACAGCCAGAGCACAACAAGTCAAGCTAACGTCTGAACATGTGATTTCAAAAAGGAAAAGTGTGTGTCTAGTAGTCACTCGGCTGGGCGCGGGAGAAGTCCTGTTTCTTACTCGCTTTTAGGTGAGAGTCCAGACCGTTTGTATCTTTGGGTGATGTTCCCATTTAATTATATTGCAGGTTTATACAATTTATACATTCTTGGTCACCTGTGTTGTTTGCGGTAAAAAAACGTGCGATCTCCCCGTCACCCATGCATAATTACCCCCTTGGCTGTTTCACCTGTGCCCCATATATAAACTATCATATTGAAACATATGACATAACTGACATAACTAATGGCTCCTACACAAGTCAATATGCAAAGAGGAACACATGAAACAGGCTGACAGCTTTCATGACATGTGGTTGTTTATTGTGAGCAGCGAGAAAGGCCTTCCCCTCTCGCTGTGGGAACACGACACCTCAGCCTTCTAGCTTCCAACATGGCCGCCAATCGCTCTCACGCTTCGTTTGCCATCGATGCCGCTGAGTCCTCTCATCCCTTTTGAGGAAAAGCATGCTGTCGGCCAGGCGTTCTAACAGGCTGAGCTCACAGCACCGGTGCTGTGTTCCAACCCGGCGATGACGTTAAGTTCACTATCACCCAGTGGCGGGCCGTGGATTTTGTACCTGCGACTTCAGCAGGAAACCTCATCTCTCAAGTTAATTTATCGCTGCAATTCAATCCACAATGACAGGAAAATTGTTTTCCTAACAGATGGCTCGGCTCTGAAAGAGAGTGATCAGTTGAGAGAGTGCTGCACGGGGACGGCGCTGAGAGGAAGACACAGGAACCAGCACTGACGAGCTCTCATGCAGGAAAAGATGATGTCGATGCATAAATAGATAGAAACACGAGCTAAACACTAATGCTCACTGAGAACACATTGTGCGTTCTCGTTTTTCGTGATTTCGGGTTTCGTGATTTTAATGAAGTTTAATTCTGCATCGACTTAAACAAATCAAACTCTCAGGCGAGAAAACCAATTAAACTGAGCAGCCAGACAGACACTGGTATCAGCCTTCTTATCTTCCACATCAAAGCCTCTCTTTTTTATCAACAAATAGGAAATATGTTTTCTTTTTTCATCATGCTCTGTTCCTACATTTTCTCAATTTCAGTCTTTTAAAAACATTTAGAAGCAATTAGTTGTGTGTCTGTTTTAAAGGCTGAAGGATGATGCCGACAGCGCACAGTGTGAAGGATGGAGACCCGGTGTGTCTAACGGATGAGAAACAGGAGATGGTCACACGGGAGACTTTCCTTCTTCTTCTCCACACGTCATGCATTCCATTTGCTTTCTAATCTAGAGGCTCTCATTTATTTAATGCAAGATAATTATTGAATTATGTCTTTTGCAGGAGAAGAACATATGTAATTCTGATATCAAATCGATGACATCGTCTGTTACGTCTCCACTATGGAATCCCTTCGTGAGCAGCGTGTGATGCATTACATGCACATTAAAGCTCACATTCATAATTTAATGTCATAAAACAGTTTGTGAGGGTCAACTTCCTTTAGATTAATGAAGCTGAGACTTTATGGTGAGACGACGTTTGAAGCTCCTGACTTTGAGATCATTCATTTATCAACCACTCTTCAAAAGAGTCATTTTTTAGCAAGTCCAGGTCATTTAGATGTGGAATAGTCCACACTTATATAATATTTATATATATATATATATATATATATATATATATATATATATATATATATATATATATACATATATATATGTGTTGTATCTGTCGTGTGGCTTGGAACATGTACCTCATCAACGCATTGTTCAACATTTCCCTTGTTCCATCCGAGAGGCCCCTGAGGGCCCCGCCCTCTCAGAGCACGTCCATGCAGCTGGGCTCCCTGAACGCTCCGCTTCCCGTCACCTGCCTCCCACCAGGAGCGGCCGTGGGCTTTCAGACATCACTTCATCACAGCTTCAAAGGTTCAGAGCAGCGCAGGAGCTGCAGGCTGCAGCGGAGAACATGTCTTCCCTTCTCTTCCCTCCCTCCATTCCTTCCGTCCTTCACGGAAACACTGGTTTGATTGCACTCTGAAGACTAAATGAGCATGAAGTAATGTATGGGAGCAGCATTATGTATACCGCAGTCACACTGAGACGTGGTGTCCGTCAGCTGAGCTCCACACAGACCATGAGTGAGGCGCTGCTTCACTAGCGCCTGAGGGGTCAGAGGGAGACGCAAACGGGTTCAAAGCCCCACATCTCAGCATCTAAAGAATCAATATTTAAATGATTAATAACACTTTTTTGTCAACCTCCTTCAAATGATATGACTGCCGATACAGAACATGTAACACCCGAAGCTGAAGGGATCCTGGCTTATAATGTTGCCTTGAATCTAACTTTGTGACCCAATTTGCATCGCATGATGAAATATCTGCAGCATTCATATTCAATATAGAGCTCCCAGAAGACAGAGAGGCGGCTGCAGCCTCAGAAAGCCTCCGCTTCCCATCAGGAGCCTTAAAGAGACAGCGCGTGAGGAGAGGAGGCGCTCATGTGGAAGAGAGCCTCCAGGACTAATTACGCTCTCGGCCGTTACTCTTCTCTGACCACCGAGGAAATAAGCTTTACTGTCTGTCTCAAAGGAAACCTGCTCTGTGTGTGTGTGTGTGTGTGTGTGTGTGTGTGTGTGTGTGTGTGTGTGTGTGTGTGTGTGTGTGTGTGTGTGTGTGTGTGATAGAAGGTGAGAGAAGAAAAGATACATGGCAGAATAAAAGGAGATGTGCAGGTGAGGGGATCGTGTTTAGTAGCCTGAGCAGAGGAACACAGATCTCTAATGCACTTTAGTGTGTGTGTGTGTGTGTGTGTGTGTGTGTGTGTGTGTGTGTGTGTGTCTTTCCTATGATGATGATGTCTCCTATGATGATGTCTCCTATGATGATGTCTCCTATGATGATGATGTCTCCTATGATGATGTCTCCTATGATGATGATGTCTCCTATGATGATGTCTCCTATGATGATGATGTCTCCTATGATGATGTCTCCTATGATGATGATGTCTCCTATGATGTTGTCTCCTATGATGATGATGTCTCCTATGATGATGTTGTCTCCTATGATGATGATGTCTCCTATGATGATGTTGTCTCCTATGATGATGTTGTCTCCTATGATGATGATGTCTCCTATGATGATGATGTCTCCTATGATGATGATGTCTCCTATGAGGTTGTTGTCTCCTATGATGATGATGTCTCCTATGATGATGATGTCTCCTATGATGATGATGTCTCCTATGATGATGATGTCTCCTATGATGATGTTGTCTCCTATGATGATGTCTCCTATGATGATGCCTCCTATGATGATGATGTCTCCTATGATGTTGTTGTCTCCTATGATGATGATGTCTCCTATGATGATGATGTCTCCTATGATGATGTCTCCTATGATGATGATGTCTCCTATGATGTTGTTGTCTCCTATGATGTTGTTGTCTCCTATGATGTTGTTGTCTCCTATGATGTTGTTGTCTCCTATGAGGTTGTTGTCTCCTATGATGATGTTGTCTCCTATGAACAAAAATCGACTACTAAATATACAAAATGTGGTAGCCGTAATCGACAGATGTAAACCAAAAAATAACTCCTGGGACCATGCTGTAAACCGTACCAGAAGTCACTAATTTGAGTTTTGTGTAATTTTTCCATAATTCTTTGTTTATTTCTAGGCACTATACGTTAACAAAGATCCACTCTAAATGTATTATGTTGATGCATGTTATCTAGTGCCGAGATCTGCTGACAGAGGTGTCTGCTCCACTGACGACAAGAAGTGTCAGAAAGTCATCGCTTCGACTGCTGCAGGACTGAACTGAAGGTCTGGACTGAAGGTCTGAGCTGAAGGACTGAAGGACTGAGCTGAAGGACTGAAGGACTGAACTGAAGGACTGAAGGACTGAAGGACTGAGCTGAAGGACTGAAGGACTGAACTGAAGGACTGAAGGACTGAAGGTCTGAGCTGAAGGACTGAAGGACTGAGCTGAAGGACTGAAGGACTGAACTGAAGGTCTGGACTGAAGGTCTGAGCTGAAGGACTGAAGGTCTGAGCTGAAGGACTGAAGGACTGAAGGACTGAGCTGAAGGACTGAAGGACTGAACTGAAGGACTGAAGGACTGAGCTGAAGGACTGAAGGACTGAACTGAAGGACTGAAGGACTGAAGGTCTGAGCTGAAGGACTGAAGGTCTGAACTGAAGGTCTGGACTGAAGGTCTGAGCTGAAGGACTGGACTGAAGGTCTGGACTGAAGGTCTGGACTGAAGGTCTGAGCTGAAGGACTGAAGGACTGAACTGAAGGTCTGGACTGAAGGTCTGGACTGAAGGTCTGGACTGAAGGTCTGGACTGAAGGTCTGAGCTGAAGGACTGAAGGACTGAACTGAAGGTCTGGACTGAAGGTCTGGACTGAAGGTCTGAGCTGAAAGTCTGAGCTGAAGGATTGAAGGACTGACGGTCTGAAGGACTGAGCTGAAGGTCTGCACTGCAGGTCTGAACTGGATCCTCCAGTGGCAATGTGCCCATTAGTACTTCAACTGGGAAGAAAGCCAGTGCATCATTATTCTGTGTAAGTTGATCTGGAGCAAAGCGGTGAGATAGAATGAGGCCTGAGAGAAGTCCAGGTGGCGAGGAGGAGAGAACCCAACCCTGGCGCCTATGATGAGAATTATTTCTGGAGGAAAAAGATCCATTAGGGATCAGGGTGGTCACAATACAATAGAAACAGAAAAATATCCATTTCAAGGGCAAATCCTGCTTAAATATCCCGAGCATATGGAGTATTATATCCTGTTTTAGTAGGAAAGGTCATCGCCTCGTACGGCCAGCTCTCTCTGGTGAACATTGTAAACCTGCAATGAGTCTTTCAGTCCCACCCTCTGTGGGGAGCTCAAACACATCACAGTGGCTTCAGGCCATGCAGCTTCCGCTCCCAGTATGGCTTCCTGGGACTCAGCATGCTGCGCATTTCACAATGATCTGAGCACAAAATCACACCAAAGTATGTGATAGCTGCTTGTATTTTACTGTTGCACTATCAGAGTGCAAAGCACCACTTTGTAAGAGATTGGAGACTACTGAGAACTGACATTAATGTTGAGAGCATTCTTATTGCTTTTGCACTTACCCTGCCATGGCCGCACGCCAGCCTGAGCACAAGGGAAGGAGCTATTGTCTACCACCTAGCATCCAATGCTACCACCTAGCACCTAGCAGAAACATTACAGCATCACACAAGGAGAGTTCGGCCAGCCTTCAGCATCAGAGTGAAAACACTCACTCCAAGGTGTCTGGACTCAGCCGTACAACAACTTCAGCTCATTAACTGCTTTACACACCATTTGAAATTCTAAAACACACTTTTTCAATTATCATTGAAAATTCCCGGCCTGTCATTAAAATAGCAGACGCATTATGAATCCCCTGCCCCCAGAACACCGTTATCCAATAAGATCGCTGAGGAATCAGAACTTGAACACTAAATATGATTCAGGTGTGTTGGCTGGTGTAGAGCAATGGAGAGAGAGTCAGAGGAGCTATGCCATGTAATCTGCAGTTAAAGTCATTGTGTCTGATATTTATAGGAGTCATGAAAATAAACAAACCTCTCTAAAGAGAAACACTCAATAGAACAACAGGACTTCTATTGATACTTGTAGATGCGACACGATGAGAATATGAAGATGGAAATATGATGCCAGCCCACAAAGCTTTTGATGTTTCCTGTAACGCTGTTGCCGTGGCGTTTGAGGGACCAAACATGGCGGAGACATTTAAAGTCAAAGATGTAGCAGCTGATGTTGTTTTGGTGCATGAAATAGCCCCCTACCCTCTACCAATATTAATGTAAGCAGCACCAGCGCTATGTTTGACCTGCATGTATGAAACTTGGTAGGCACATGTAACACATGTAAAACATGCATCACATGTAACGCATGTAACACATGTAGCACATGTATCACATGTAACGCATGTAACACATGTATCACATGTAACGCGTGTAACACATGTAGCACATGTAACGCATGTAACGCGTGTAACACATGTAACGCATGTAACGCATGTAACACATGTAGCATATGTAACGCATGTAATACATGTAGCATATGTAACGCATGTAACACATGTAGCATATGTAACGCATGTAATACATGTAGCAGATGTAACGCATGTAACACATGTAGCATATGTAACGCATGTAACATGTGTAACGCATGTAACACATGTAGCACATGTAGCATATGTAACGCATGTAACATGTGTAACGCATGTAACACATGTAGCACATGTAACGCATGTAACGCGTGTAACACATGTAACGCATGTAAGACATGTAGCATATGTAATGCATGTAACATGTGTAACACATGTAATGCATGCAATGCATGTAACACATGTAACGCATGTAGCACATGTAACACATGTGTCACATGTATCACATGTAGCACATGTAACACATGTAACACATGTAACACATGTAACGCATGTATCAAATGTAACGCATGTAACACATGTAGCACCATGTAACACATGTAGCACATGTAACGCATGTAACACATGTAGCACCATGTAACACATGTAGCACATGTAACGCATGTAACACATGTAACACATGTAACACATGTAACGTGTGTAACGCATGTAACGCAACTAACACAT
>NC_136593.1:29861556-29869056 GCF_910589615.1 Taurulus bubalis | reverse complement strand
GTCAACGTTAAAAACAAGTCAACGTTAGTAACAAAACAAGTCAACGTTAATAACAAGTCAACGTTAGTAACAAGTCAACGCTAGTAACAAGTCAACGTTAATAACAAGTCAACGTTAATAACAAGTCAACGTTAGTAATATAACAAGTCAACGTTAGTAACATAACAAGTTAACGTTAATAACAAGTCAACGTTAGTAACAAGTCAACGTTAATAACAAGTCAACTTTAATAACAAGTCAACATCAGTAACAAGTCAGCGTTAACAACATAACAAGTCAACGTTAGTAACAAGTCAACGCTAGTAACAAGTCAACGTTAATAACAAGTCAACGTTAATAACAAGTCAACGTTAGTAACATAACAAGTCAACATTAGTAACATAACAAGTCAACGTTAATAACAGAACAAATCAACGTTAGTAATATAACAAGTCAACGTTAATAACAAGTCAACGTTAGTAACAAGTCAACGCTAGTAACAAGTCAACGTTAATAACAAGTCAACGTTAATAACAAGTCAACTTTAATAACAAGTCAACGTTAGTAATATAACAAGTCAACGTTAATAACAGAACAAATCAACGTTAGTAATATAACAAGTCAACGTTAATAACAGAACAAATCAACGTTAGTAATATAACAAGTCAACGTTAATAACAAGTCAACGTTAGTAATATAACAAATCAACGTTAGTAATATAGCAAGTCAACGTTAATAACATAACAAGTCAACGTTAGTAACAAGTCAATGTTAATAACAAGTCAACGTTCTCCAGACCGTGATGAAGAGCTTCCTCCTCCTCACTCTGTGCTGCGTGAACACACAGCGTGTTCAGGTCATGCGTGTGTTGGTTATCAGCAACATGAATACAGAAGTGTGCAGATTATAGTGACCAGCTTTTCAGTCATGAGGACTCGTGTTTGAATATTTCATGTAGATTTTGTTGCATATCTTCACATATCCTCCTCGTGTTGGACGGCGCTTCTTTTCACACAACAATCATCCGGATAGTCATTGAGCTCTCTCTCTCTCTCTCTCTCTCTCTCTCTCTCTCTCTCTCTCTCTCTCTCTCTCTCTCTCTCTCTCTCTCTCTCTCTCTCTCTCTCTCTGCCTAATTTAACAAGCAGTAATTTCAGGAACAATTATCCAGAGAAAAGAGAGCAGGAAGAAGAATGAAATGCATTTCATGCAGTCATACTCCATTTAACTAAGGGACAGGATTTATGTCATCAATTACTAAGTCTGTGTGTGAACGACAAACATGCTCTCAGCCGCTCTCCCATTGGCTGAGCTCAGCTCACACTCACCCTTCTTCATCTCCAAGCAATGAAATATAAATCACTCATCCAAAGAAACGTGAAAACCTGCATCACTGTGTGTGTGTGTGTGTGTGTGTGTGTGTGTGTGTGTGTGTGTGTGAGTGTATGTGTGTGTGTGTGTGTGAGACCAAACAAAGCAGCTGCACAATATATATATATATATATATATATATATATATATATATATATATATATATATATATATATATATATATATATATATATATATATATAATATCTGACGGTGCTTTAGCACTGAATTGAAGTGACCCCAATATCTGATTCATGACATCATGTCAAAAGTAAAGACATGCCTCTATGATCCATCATCATGTAACATAAACACCATGGGTTGTGCTGGTTTGATGCTGCTACATTTCTTCTTTATTTCTGCCTTAAGAATAGAATTTGGCAAACAGTTGTGTTATCTCTCAGCTGCAGATTGTCTCAAATTAAAAATGAATAATTTGGCGAGAGCTCTGTTTCCTTTTCTAACCATGCCATGTGAGTTCTCAGTAGGGAAAGCAGTGGCTTGTTATTAAACGTGTAATAACATTATTAAGCTTCATGCTCTCGGTATAGAGAGGTAGGCGCCACACCAGCAGCTCGCTGTCACAAACATGTTTTTGCAGCAGATTTGTAACGGTGTCATCATCATTCTGCTGCAGGGAGAGACGCTTTTCTGCTAAGCTCCATGAGCAGTTTGCCAATATGATATACATTATGGTTACTGCATGACGACCGGTCCAGACACCAGGTCATCACAGAACATGAGCATGGATTCAGTGTCTACTCAGAATAAAGCCACCACGTCATATTCTGGCTTACATATTGCCTGTGATACTTCACAACTCTGAGAGGATGTTGAGGAAAGGATCCTTCAGAAGCTACATAACAACATGCGCTGTCACCAAGCTCAACACATTGATGTCTTGGAGACTGTTGGTACCTGGTGTGTCCATTATACTGTGTCGTAGGAGAGGTGCATGCTGGCTCTTCTGCAGCCTCTGTGGCCTGAAGGGAACCACAGGTTCCTTCTTTCTGCCTGCACATACAGCCACCAGTGTTCTTTCTGCCTGCACATGAAGCCATCAGCAGAACATGCGTGTGGTTTCCCACACTGGCGCAGGGTTGCACACAGTGTGTATACATTATTTTCCTGTCTGTGGACTTCAGCTCTGCTTTTAACACCATCATCCCGTCTCTGCTGCAGGACAAGCTCTCCCAGCTGCACGAGCCCGACTCCACCTGCAAACCTGATGCAGGCAAAACCACCTGGAGACCTGGTGCAGCCAAAACCCTATGACTCCCTATCATCCTGTGTGACTCCTCTATCACCCTGTGTGACTCCTCTATCACCCTGTGTGACTCCTCTATCACCCTGTGTGACTCCCCATCACCCTTGGACAGTACATTATTGACGATACAGTACTGCCTCTCGTACCTTATTATAAACACACGGAGGTTACATCAATACATTCAAGCGTTCCTGTTAGTGTTCTCCATGCTAACAGAACATCTCACTGACATTGAAATGACTTCACCTGAATTACACCAGAGCCCAGCAGACTGATGATGATGATGATGATGATGATGATGATGATGACAGGCTTCCCCATTAACATTACATGTGTCTCAGCTGTGTGAGAGCTGAGGACACAGGCTGTAATTTAGGTAATTTTGCTCAATTTTCCTTCAACCTTTTTCTTTAATGACAGTAATTATCTGAGGAAAACATCTGCAGGATGTGTTGTTTTCCCTCTCATGCGTTCCTCCTTTGTCTGATCAATATTTTGCTATGTTTGCTCCTCTTCCTCCTCTTCCTCCTCATCCCTCACTCAAATGAGGTGACGTGGCCTCTGAGTTTGGTCCAGAGCACCGCCCCATCACGCCGGGTTCTGGTGGTACATGTACTCACCCCAGTGGTTTCTCCAGTCGACTGGCTGGGGATCCAACGATCTCCCCGAGGGTGCAGAACGTCTGGCCCAAAAAGTCCTGGAGGGAAGAAAGGGAGAAGGCGGGGAGGAGGATGTGGAGTGAAAGGACCAGAACTCAACAATGTGACCAGAACTCAACAATGTGACATGTGAAATGTAAAGTTTATTGAACTGCAGTCAGTGTTTGATGCTGTGGTTCCCAACGGGTCTCAGATCAGATCCCCTTGCTGGTCCCTCAGTGGAGACATTTAGGGCTCTGACCACATGTACGAGACCAACTTATTCACAGATACTAATATTGCCTCTGGTCAGGGGATTGGACCTCAGGAGAGTGAAGGAGTTTAAAGCAACACTTCAACATGCAGTATGAGACAGCAGAGCCAACTGATCCAGGTAGATCAGGTTCTAACAGGAGGGAAGCACAACTCAAAAGGAGAACACACTTCCTGACCCGTCAGATGGTTTGTTATCTTTGGAAACTGTTCGGAAAGGGCGGGCACTTTCAAAAGATACGTGGTGATTGGACAAACCATCTCTCAGTCAAATGTCCAGAGAAGAGCAAACACATCTCTACGTTTGAGTCGTCTGTGATTGGAGAATCCAGCTGCCATGGTACCTTTGGCTGCAGAGGCTTATCGGACTACACACATACATGTTGTAGCGCCTCTTCTCACTAGGAAGTGGGAAATGGTACTTCAAAATAAAAGCACTGATCTAGAAGTCAATAAAAAAGCCTCTCAGAACAGACTGCACCTGTGGACCCTAGCACACCCGTTGGGAACCACCGGTTTCATGACTTGTGGAGGATTACGGTCACATGGGCCCAGTTGAAGGGCTTCACAGCTCCGTGAACAATGACAACATGATGTCTAGTTCAGTTTGTGATCACTGCAAAGACTCCTTAACTCTGAGCCAAAGACTCCTTAACTCTGAGCCAAAGATTCCTTAACTCTGAGCCAAACACTCCTTTCCTCTGGCCTGGACACTAAAAATTCAACATCAGGCTCATTCCAGTGAGTCTTTGGTCTTTCATGCCACGGAAGTACTGCTAACCAGAAGAGCCTGTGAAGTCTCAACATGTTCATCATGTGACAAAACAATGCTCCAGAAGCTGCTGAAAGACATGATGGCTGATGAGTAATGTTCCTAGTGCGGCCGTCTCTTAGCCGCTGTTAGCCGCTGTTAACTGTCTGTTAGTCGTCTATTAGCCGTCTGTTAGACGTCTATTAGCCGTCTATTAGCCGCCTGTTAGCCGTCTGTTAGCCGTCTGTTAGCCGTCTCTTAGCCGTCTATTAGCCGCCTGTTAGCCGTCTATTAGCCGTCTGTTAGCGGCACACAGGTCGGCTCTGGGCTTTCCCTCTGAATTGTGTCCCATCCTTCCTCCAGAGGAAAAGATGCTAACGTGACACAGCAGCCATGCAGTCAGAAGTGAGAGAGGTGCTGGGACCTACGTTGAGTTCTGCGGGCTTCCAGAAAGGTTGAGCAGCAGCAACAACATTAATGACAACAACAACAATAGTAATAACAACAACAACAGAACACATCATATACCAACACTTTACCAAATATCTAGCACTGCTGGCACTGCTGGAGATGGAGAGGTGAGGGTGAGAAGACCACATGCTGTGCTGCCAGAACTAGAACCCAACAGGGAATTAACCCTATGATGAAAAAATGCAAACCCACTAATCCAAACACATCAAATAATCATCACAATTGATTATTTTGTACTTTTAACAAATGCTTTCTGTCACCGTAGTTCCCCGCCTCAAGGGTAAAATTAACTTAAATGTTCTCTAGTGAAACAAACAATAATGTAATATAAAAATGTAATGTGACGGTTTAAAGCATTGCATGATCCACGCGTTGAAAGAAGCAGTTATTAGAAGTTATTGCACAATGCCTATCACTGCAGAATCACAATAGAATAAATACATAGAAGAGCATGTCGACTCAATCATAGCTCAATGTAAATATCATCAGCACATCTGCAGCATTTAGAACACATAAAGTCTCATAACTAAGACATTGAATAAGGAGAAAAATAAACATTTGCATTTGGATACTTCTGGGATCAGGCAATAAAAAGGGTTTGCTTCATTTCATCAAGAAGAAACCATGCAGCAGGCAACACCCGGACCACGAGGAGACCACCACGAGGAGACCACCACGAGGAGACCACCACAAGGAGACTACCACAAGGAGACCACCTTGAGGAGACCACCACAAGGAGACCACCACGAGGAGACCACCACGAGGAGACCACCACGAGGAGACCACCACAAGGAGACCACCTTGAGGAGACTACCACAAGGAGACCACCACGAGGAGACCACCACGAGGAGACCACCACAAGGAGACCACCACGAGGAGACCACCACAAGGAGACTACCACAAGGAGACCACCACGAGGAGACCACCACGAGGAGACTACCACGAGGAGACCACCACGAGGAGACCACCACAAGGAGACCACCTTGAGTAGACCACTTTGAGGAGACCACCATGAGGAGACCACCACAAGGAGACCACCACGAGGAGACCACCACAAGGAGACCACCACAAGGAGACCACCTTGAGGAGACCACCTTGAGGAGACCACCATGAGGAGACCACCACAAGGAGACCACCACGAGGAGACCACCACGAGGAGACCACCACGAGGAGACTACCACAAGGAGATCACCACGAGGAGACCACCACGAGGAGACCACCACAAGGAGACCACCTTGAGGAGACCACCTTGAGGAGACCACCATGAGGAGACCACCACAAGGAGACCACCACAAGGAGACCACCTTGAGGAGACCACCACAAGGAGACCACCACAAGGAGACCACCTTGAGGAGACCACCATGAGGAGACCACCACAAGGAGACCACCTCAAGGAGACCACCATGAGGAGACCACCACAAGGAGACCACCACAAGGAGACCACCATGAGGAGACCACCACAAGGAGACCACCACAGACCACAGATAAAGAGTTTGGCCGATCTTCAATCACTTTGATATTGACTTTCCTCCTTTTCAGAGCCATTCAAGCCAATCACTGAGATGGGACTGCAGAGCGGCCTCCATGTATCTGTGGCTGAAGGTTCAACATGAGACTCACGTGTTTGGTCAGGTCTGGGCTTTTGGAGTCCACATCATAACTGTAAGGGAACAGAATAAAAGCTGTTTCACTTCAAACGCTGGAGAGGACACTTTTATCTACTTGGGGACTTTTGGATTGATAAAGCATCATTTTAAACAATCCCTGAACATATGTCGTCACTGGGAGCAGCAAAGGAAAACTCTCACGACACGTTTCAGATGTTCTTGTTTATCTGTTTGTGTCCAAAGTCTATAAGCAAGAGTCATTTTTAAGAGAGATAGGACAGCGTAAAGAAGGACATTATTATTTGAAAGCCACGGCATGTAAAGAGGCGAGTAGACTCATGAAAGATTAAACACAAAGACATTAAACATCACACACATTCAAAAAGAGCCAAGATCAAAGAGATCTCCGTGTCTTCTCAGATGTTCCTAGAGGTGGAACAGAATAATTGGGGAAGGGTTCAACGAGACCTTTTTCCTCTCCTATGATAATGAGTCTTATTTGCATGTGAATATAAAGCTATGAAAGTGAAGGAAATGGAGGCTATTGTGTGACGGATTAAACATCCAATGAAACGATAGATCATGTTGGCTGGAGATTATTCAGGCTGCATTTCTCTCACTATCAACTTCAATAATAGATCAAATGATATGCTGTAGAGTTGTGGAATATCATCTACTGTGTTTCTATATGAGGCTATAAAGACGTGTTGTGTTCACCTCTTCTTGCTGGTATGTCACACACGGACAGAGGAAAGCTTAGATTAAAACTGTGAACGGTTATAATGAATATAAAAATCACACATGTGTCGCAAAACGAAGATGAGTTCAATTGGTTTGAACTGCTGTTCCTCTCAAAGCTGCCCATTTCACTGCTCAGACAGGAAGCAGCAGCAATGGCTCCTTCCTTCAGGACAGCAGCTGTGGATTGTGTTGACGGTCTGAAGCTTTTTTACCATCTAGCATATGAGCGAGCATCAGCTTCTGCTAACTCTTTGGTTTGATTAAACCTCTACCTTCAGCTGACACGTTTAAGATGAGCCTCAGGTAGGAGTGACACCCTCCCTCACCCCCCGGCCGCGCCTCCGCCCATGTCATGCCCACAGACCAGCCCCTCTCCCCCCATATTATTATTAGCTTTATTTT
>NC_136593.1:29839056-29856556 GCF_910589615.1 Taurulus bubalis | reverse complement strand
TCCACTGTTTGGTTTCCACTCCTTGTGTGTAGAGCACACACACTGAGGACAGAGAGAGAGAAGGCAGGCAGAACCCCGTGAGGTTTATCTCCAGGACAGTGAACGCCTCACAGAGACTCTAAACAGTGAATACTCACGTGGATCCGACTTAGAGAACGTGTCTTTATCCAGCAGGTTCCTGTAAAACAAAGAGAGAGTCTACTTTAGTTAGCTAGCGACACAGAGCCTCTTCCTGCCACGCTGCTTCAGGTCTGAGGGAGACTCACAACCATCTCTGTCTAGGTTTTGACTTTAGTGTTTACATATATTGTTGGTGTATTAATGACATGGCTCACATTCTGTAGACCTTCTATAGAAATACAATTGTACTAAAAAGAAAAAGAAAGGTTAGACATGTTTATTGCATTTTTACTTATTTATCACATTTCACACGTTTCTTTATCAATGCTGCTCTGATCAGATTCACATGAGAGGAACCAATTCAATTCAATTCAGTTTATTTCATATAGCCCAACATCACAAATACAAGTTTGCCTCGGAGGGCTTTACAGTCTGTAACATAACATCCCTGTCCTGGGACCTCATATCGGATCAGGAACAACCCTTTCACAGGGAAAAAAGGGGAAGAAACCTGAGGGAGAGCAACAGAGGAGGATCTCTCTCCCCGGATGGACAGAAGCAATAGATGTCATGTGGCCAGAATGAATAACGTAACAGAGTTACAGCACATTACATGAATGTGACAGAAATTATTCATATAATGAGTAGTAGGCATGGACCATGATCCAGATAGCCACGATCCATTAAGCAGAACCAGTGTGTCTATTGAACGGGGATATGGAGCTCTGGGGTTATGGAGCTCTGGGGATATGGAGCTCTGGGGATATGGAGCTCTGGGGATATGGAGCTCTGGGGATATGGAGCTCCTCTCCCTATGGGAGATGAGAGCCACCACATTGGTAACCCAAGGCTGCCCACAGCAACACGTCATGGTGACTGAGGATGGTCCTCCACACCCTCCTTCACAGGTAGCATGCCAACAGAGGAGGCTGAGGACCTGGACATGGACCTGACAAATAGCTCCACCATCTCACCATATAGGTACTGTAGTATTGTTCTATATTATAGTATAGCATAAGGTCACATGTTCAGAGGAATATCTACAATAAGGTACTTTGTGGGATTCATTAATTTGACCCTTTATTTGAGTTATGCCTCTCATTAAATGTATTGATATGATCACTATTATTATTATTATTATTATTATTATTATTATTATTATTATTATGTCTGCCTCACATGTCCACAGATACACTGACAGTGAGACGTTCATGACTTTCATATTGTGTGGATGTGTTATTATTGTTGTTAACACATTTCTTCTCTGGGAGCTATAAAACCTCCTGTAGACCTGCATGATCTATAAAACCTCCTGTAGACCTGCATGATCCATAAAGCCTCCTGTAGACCTGCATGATCCATAAAGCCTCCTGTAGACCTGCATGATCCAAGAAGCCTCCTGTAGACCTACATGCCCCATAAAGCCTCCTGTAGACCTACATGCCCCATAAAGCCTCCTGTAGACCTACATGCCCCATAAAGCCTCCTGTAGACCTGCATGATCCATGAAGCCTCCTATAGACCTGCATGATCCATAAAGCCTCCTGTAGACCTACATGATCCATGAAGCCTCCTATAGACCTGCATGATCCATAAAGCCTCCTGTAGACCTGCATGATCCATGAAGCCTCCTGTAGACCTGCATGATCCATGAAGCCTCCTGTAGACCTACATGCCCCATAAAGCCTCCTGTAGACCTACATGCCCCATAAAGCCTCCTGTAGACCTGCATGATCCATGAAGCCTCCTATAGACCTGCATGATCCATAAAGCCTCCTGTAGACCTGCATGATCCATAAAGCCTCCTATAGACCTGCATGATCCATGAAGCCTCCTGTAGACCTGCATGATCCATAAAGCCTCCTATAGACCTGCATGATCCATGAAGCCTCCTGTAGACCTGCATGATCCATGAAGCCTCCTGTAGACCTGCATGATCCATGAAGCCTCCTGTAGACCTGCATGATCTATAAAACCTCCTGTAGACCTGCATGATCCATAAAGCCTCCTGTAGACCTGCATGATCCATAAAGCCTCCTGTAGACCTGCATGATCCAAGAAGCCTCCTGTAGACCTACATGCCCCATAAAGCCTCCTGTAGACCTACATGCCCCATAAAGCCTCCTGTAGACCTGCATGATCCATGAAGCCTCCTATAGACCTGCATGATCCATAAAGCCTCCTGTAGACCTACATGATCCATGAAGCCTCCTATAGACCTGCATGATCCATAAAGCCTCCTGTAGACCTGCATGATCCATGAAGCCTCCTGTAGACCTGCATGATCCATGAAGCCTCCTGTAGACCTACATGCCCCATAAAGCCTCCTGTAGACCTACATGCCCCATAAAGCCTCCTGTAGACCTGCATGATCCATGAAGCCTCCTATAGACCTGCATGATCCATAAAGCCTCCTGTAGACCTGCATGATCCATAAAGCCTCCTATAGACCTGCATGATCCATGAAGCCTCCTGTAGACCTGCATGATCCATAAAGCCTCCTATAGACCTGCATGATCCATGAAGCCTCCTGTAGACCTGCATGATCCATGAAGCCTCCTGTAGACCTGCATGATCCATGAAGCCTCCTGTAGACCTGCATGATCCATGAAGCCTCCTGTAGACCTACATGCCCCATAAAGCCTCCTGTAGACCTGCATGATCCATGAAGCCTCCTGTAGACCTGCATGATCCATGAAGCCTCCTATAGACCTGCATGATCCATAAAGCCTCCTGTAGACCTGCATGATCCATGAAGCCTCCTGTAGACCTGCATGATCCATGAAGCCTCCTGTAGACCTGCATGATCCATAAAGCCTCCTATAGACCTGCATGATCCATGAAGCCTCCTGTAGACCTGCATGATCCATGAAGCCTCCTGTAGACCTGCATGATCCATGAAGCCTCCTGTAGACCTACATGATCCATGAACCACTTGTTCTTCAGAGTCGAGTCAACACAGACCACCAGGAGCTTGTGACCTGGATCCTGAAGAAGGATCTACTGGATCTCTATTCCTGTTCTCAGGATCCACGAGCATCAGAGGATGTCTCCCACACAGCAGCGCTTCATTCCCTCCTTTCTGTTTCCTTGTTCCCTCATCACTAAAGCCATCAGCAGCGCTTCATTCCCTCCTTTCTGTTTCCTTGTTCCCTCATCACTAAACCCATCAGCAGTCACACCTCCATCCTGCATGACCTTTCCATTCGGCCTCCAGAGCTCCTTCGCCTCCTTGTTTCCGCTGGCGTCTCTGGGTCTTTATTTTGTTTCATTTTCCTCTCTTGTAATAACTCTTCAGTTCTTTCATCGGCATCAATCTGTCCTGATCTTTCCTCCGGATGCTTCCTCCCTCCAATCACTTTTAAAGCCCCGAAGTGAACACATGAAATCACGTTTCTCTCCTCATGTTCAGAGTTCTTGAGACGTTCTGATGTTCTGAGATTGAAGATACGCTTCCAGGCAAAAGGCCTTTTCTTACAATTTGATCTAAATTGGAAAGATTTAAGATATAAAGCACAGGATGAAATAATTAAAGTGGAGCATCGCTTCACTACTTTAATACTCAATATTAATAACATGCAGAGACAGACGTATTCTCTCTCAGGAACGGAGGCTTCAATTCATCCAAACACACATTCACTCATTCATATAAGTAACATATTGCATGAAGGTAATATATCCTTCGTTAGCACAGCGTTATGCTTTCCCCTTCTTATTTCTGCTCCACTGCTAAAACAACATTAAACATTAATATTGTAAACGTTCATCGTGATCTCTAAACGTTGAGAACAATACATTCATGATCGACTCAGATTATGAACAAATCAGATTTCATCCAAATAGGATACTCATAAATATAAGTTCATAACAGTGAGAGAAAGAGAAAGGTTGCTATGTTTCTCCCTTCTTATGAAAACATGCATTAATAAAGATAAAGATATAGTGGGAGTCGACCTGACCTTTCATTTATTCACTTTCTTTCAGAATGCGTCAGATTGTGTTTCCTCATGATGAGAAAATAACCGAAGTGCTTAAAGGTTGACACCTTTCATGGTGTGTGTGTCTGTGTGTGTGTGTGTGTGTGTGTGTGTGTGTGTGTGTGTGTGTGTGTGTGTGTGTTTATAGAATAATCACACACACAGATATGTCAGCGTGGAAATGAGCCAACGTCTCACTGGATTGTCTTCATGGTGGATTCCACACGTTGTCTTTAACTTGAACCCGTTCACCGTGTTAGCGTCATGGAAGTTGATGATGTCGTTTGGCTGTACTTAGCTCCGCCCTCTCGGTCACTGGAGCTTAAAAGCCAAAACACAGAACTTGAGGCTTCAAACCGGCAGTCTATAAATAGTTCCTCCAGTTATTGAAGCATTCTCTTTCCCTCATGAAGTGCATTGTTGTCCTGAACGCTGGCTGCTCTCCACCTCCGTCCTCTCCTCTCATCTTCTTCCTCTCCTCTCATCTTCTTCCTTTCCTCTCCACCTCCATTCTCTCCTCTCATCTTCTTCCTCTCTTCTTCCTCTCATCTTCTTCCTCTCCTCTCCTCTTCTTCCTCTCATCTTCTTCCTCTCATCTTCTTCCGCTCCTCTCCTCTTCTTCCCCTCTATCGTAGCGTAGCATCAACTAACGCTCATCTCTGCTCGTTATGTTTCAACATTCACTCAAGATGTCAACGTGTAGATGTTTTAAATCACTCAATCAGTCGACAAACACATGCAGGACTCAAATAACTAAGAACTGCAAATGGAGTTTAGATAAAAACAGTTTCATGCCCGTTATGATTATGGAAGCAAACGTTTCCACTCAGGATCAATCCAGCGTGACGTGATGAAGGAGTTCACTGTCCGATGACGGCATGTCAGCAGTAACGTCATGCAAGCTTTTCATCAGAAGATCTATTTCATAGATTTATGATTTGGACAAACATGACTTCCTGTAGAGCGATGAGAATAATAATGAATAACAGCTAACAGCAATGAGCTATGAAGCTAACGCTGTGATCACATGTCTTTAGAGATGGTGTCTATGAACCTGATTGGTTGACGTGTGATGAGGTCATGCTGCTCATCGTCAGACTGAACGTGGCTTCAGATGCGTAACGTCCTCATGGTGTTTGCATCATCAAAGAAAAGCCTAAAGCTCAACTGCAGCATTACAATGAGAGGCTGGCTTTAAATTCATGAACAGACATGCCGTGAAGAAGATAATAACTCCATAATTACAAATCATTAAAACGACATCAAACAAGTGACCAGAACAACAGAAAATACTTTTATGTAGAATGAAGGGGATCATTTTCTTATTAAAATCTTCTACTTTCTGACACTCAGATGAAACCAATTTCAATTCAGCACCTTTGATTTCCAGTGGAGGATCATTGTCTATGAATAAAATGGAGTAAGTCGTGGTCAGAGTGGTCTGCAGAACGGTTTTAGATTATGTGTCTAGATATATGAGGGAAGGAGGACATATTTCTAAAATGTGCATTTGATAGAAAAAGAAGAAGGGAATATGTGGTGCTCCTGAAGGAGGAACCTTGAGGACCACAGGATCTGAAGGAGGAACCTTGAGGACCACAGGATCTGAAGGAGGAACCTTGAGGACCACAGGATCTGAAGGAAGAACCTTGAGGAACACAGGGTCTGAAGGAGGAACCTTGAGGACCACAGGATCTGAAGGAGGAACCTTGAGGACCCACAGGGTCTGAAGGAGGAACCTTGAGGACCACAGGATCTGAAAAAGGAACCTTGAGGACCCACAGGGTCTGAAGGAGGAACCTTGAGGACCACAGGGAATGAAAGAGGAACCTTGAGGACCACAGGATCTGAAGGAGGAACCTTGAGGACCCACAGGGTCTGAAGGAGGAACCTTGAGGACCACAGGGAATGAAAGAGGAACCTTGAGGAACACAGGGTCTGAAGGAGGAACCTTGAGGACCATAGGATCTGAAGGAGGAACCTTGAGGACCACAGGATCTGAAGGAGGAACCTTGAGGACCCACAGGGTCTGAAGGAGGAACCTTGAGGAACACAGGGTCTGAAGGAGGAACCTTGAGGACCACAGGATCTGAAGGAGGAACCTTGAGGACCCACAGGGTCTGAAGGAGGAACCTTGAGGACCACAGGATCTGAAGAAGGAACCTTGAGGACCCACAGGGTCTGAAGGAGGAACCTTGAGGACCACAGGGAATGAAAGAGGAACCTTGAGGACCACAGGATCTGAAGGAGGAACCTTGAGGACCCACAGGTTCTGAAGGAGGAACCTTGAGGACCCACAGGGTCTGAAGGAAGAACCTTGAGGACCACAGGGAATGAAAGAGGAACCTTGAGGACCACAGGATCTGAAGGAGGAACCTTGAGGACCCACAGGGTCTGAAGGAAGAACCTTGAGGACCACAGGGAATGAAAGAGGAACCTTGAGGAACACAGGGTCTGAAGGAGGAACCTTGAGGACCATAGGATCTGAAGGAGGAACCTTGAGGACCCACAGGATCTGAAGGAGGAACCTTGAGGACCCACAGGGTCTGAAGAAGGAACCTTGAGGACCCACAGGGTCTGAAGGAGGAACCTTGAGGACCCACAGGATCTGAAGGAGGAACCTTGAGGACCCACAGGGTCTGAAGAAGGAACCTTGAGGACCCACAGGATCTGAAGGAGGAACCTTGAGGACCCACAGGGTCTGAAGAAGGAACCTTGAGGACCCACAGGGTCTGAAGGAGGAACCTTGAGGACCACATGATCTGAAGGAGGAACCTTGAGGAACACAGGATCTGAAGGAGGAACCTTGAGGACCACAGGAGGAAACAGACAAAATGTTACTGATGCTGTGGAGATTAATATTCCACAGAATGAGCCGTGAGCTGTTGAGTTAAAGCCGGTCCTTTCAACCCCTTCACTGTGTTGGTTTACTTGCCGCAGCTATTATTTTACACTTGGCTATTATTTAATTGTATGTTTTTTTTATGAGAATGTACGCTTTAAATAGCCTGGCATTGGCATTCAAGGTGATAGGAGACAAACCAATGTGATCCTGATGAGAACGATTTCCTCTTGAAAGATTATTGTATGTTCCAATGCAGAACAATCTATTTTGATGACATGATCACCTGTGTTGTAGGAGCATGTCGCTCATGTGGGACTAGCAGATCGTGTGTGTGTGAGTGTGTGTGTGTGTGTGTGTGTGTGTGTGTGAGTGTGTGTGTGTGTGTGTGAGTGTGTGTGTGTGTGTGTGTGTGTGTGTGTGTGTGTGTGTGTGTGTGTGTGTGTGTGTCCTCCAGACCAGCACAGCGTCCTCGTCTGGTCCCGGCTCCTGAGGGACTGAGCATCTCAGGAGGGATTGAACACAAAGTGGCTCCTGCGCTTCGCAGCAGGAAGAGAGAACACCTGAGACTCTGCAGACCTGTGACTGTGATCCTGAGGAACCTGCAGCTTCCTCCCCGTGCAGCACCTCGTGAACACAGGAGGAAGAGACTCAACAGGAAGTGGGGCAGCAGCTTCAAACAGCCTGCAGAGCAGCTCATCAAAGCCCTTCCTTGTTACCACACAGCACTTCCTCTCCATCAGACCCACTCAACAACGGTCCTGCCCTAAATTAAAGTAAACTCTACCCAAAATGCATCAGCTGAGGTGCACATTTACTACAATGTGCTGTAGTCTGAGAGAGAGAGAGAGTCCATCAGAGACTCTCATCAGGGAGCCACACAGACGTATTTATCTACGCGTTATTTAATGAACCTGCTGATAACGAGGTGATACATATCTGGTTCTCTTTGAAGACGCGTTTCAAGACGATTGAGCTGATGAGTCTTAACGGGATTCAGTAACACGCTGGGAGCTTAAAGTCTCAGTGAAACACAAGTTAGAGGATCTGGAGCTTCTGACCTCTTCCACACAAGTTATATCTTAGTGTTACAGCAACTTGACATCTTCTGCATTTGATTGGACCACCACAGGGAGGGCGGGCTTAGGATGTAGCACCCTCATCGCTAAAAGTTGCAGATTGATGGATGGATAGGTCTCTAGTCGTGATGTTATCGGTTGGCCCTGGCTTATGTAAGCTAGATTTTGTTTTACAGGAAGAAAATATTTGGGTATTTTGATATAAATGTACAAATAAAAATGATTTTTCAAAATCTTTTTGCATTTTGTTAAGTAGGTGCACGATATGGCCGAGGATGTGTTCTGGACGGGTTAAATAGCATTCCTTCCTTTGACAGAGGACTCCTTGCTGACATGGCTCGCTTGTGAAACATTTCCTTTAGCTTGTGTTATGCATCGTGAGTCAAACTGACATCGTTTGGTCTGAACCCCAGACCCATTGGCCTGAAGCCAACACGCCACTATTATATGCATTTCAATATTGTTTCCAGCTCAGTAATCCCTGGACATGTACATCCAAGAAAAGACTGAGCTGCATGTGTGCAGAGAGGGTGGAAGGCTGTGGCATGTGGGAGTATATGAATCTATATTGTATTCATACAGCACAGGCTCACAATGCAGCACAACTCAAGACCCAATGGGACTTCTGTAAACAATATGAAAACACTCCGTAAGATATGCATCACCTGCAGAACTGAATAGACTGAAAGGAGGTAAGGGGTTAGGGGTTAGGAGTTAGGGGTTAGAGGTTAGGGGTTAAGGTGAGTTTACTCATGACTCTCCCCACGTCGCCCGACGGCTTCGCAGTTGAATAGAGACCCACGTCCTTTAGTACTTCCCCACGCCATAGATTACTATTACGTAATGTTGTACTGTTTTTTTGGGTCCGGTTTGGTCCGAGTAACTTGGTAGATGAAGGTGAGAGGAGTAAGGTTAGAGTTGGTTTTATTGTTACGGGTTGGTTAAAGTATTAATAGGAGATTTCCTACTCAGAAACACTGTGTCAGATTAGAATTTACAACATAAAATGAAGAGCAAAATAAAAAGGAAAACAGTTTTTAAAGCCATGGCTCTCTTTTGTATTAACATATGTTGCAGAACAGACAGTATTGGTGGTGATTTAATCAATCAGAATACAGGATTAAATATCAATCAACCGGTTGGGTTTAGGTAGAAGAAACCAGGTTAGGGTTGGCGTTGGTTACATGATTGGTTTAGGTAAGTCTTTTAGGTCGAGTTGAGGTTAGGTGTTGGTAGGTTAGTGGTTGAGGTAAGGCGAGAGGAATTGGAATAAGGATAGGTATTGTTGTAGGTAGGGTTGAAATATCTGGGTTAGGGGTTTAGGTTTAAGGGTAAGGGGGTTAAGGGTGTAAGGGGTTAGGGGTGTAAGGGGTTTAAAGGGTTTAAGGGGTTAGGGGTTGGGGTTAGGGGTTTAAGGGGTTCAAGGGGTTAGCGATGGGTGGATGCTAGCAAAGAAAAAAGGAGGTATTGAGGACTGAGAATAGAAGGAGGTAAAAGGAGAGGTGCGCTCAGAGAGGAGTTGAAGTGGAAGCTGGTGCACAGATGACGGAGACAAGAGGAGCAGAGGCCTCACAGAGCTGAGTGGGTGGGAGGACGAGGTAATCTGTTTATAGAGCCGGGGAGGGGACGCATTATGCAGCACAGTTTTATAGAGCCGGGGAGGGGACGCATTATGCAGCACAGTTATTACAGCTTTCATCGGCCCTTCATCGTCGTCTCTCATCTCATCACTGTCCTGTCATTCACATTGTCATTTTCTTATTAGTTGGCTGCCTTGTAATTTGGCTGATAGTAATATTTAATTATTATCATTAATGTGCTTTAATAGTAACATAAACTCAAAAGAATGTGTCTGCTCTAAAACCATGTATTCTAATCTATCTTCCTCTAACGATTGCTTTAGTGTCGGATCGATGGCAGAACCAAGCAGGATCGTTTTTCCCACCAGCTGTTGAATTATTCAGACCAGGACTTCCTCTGGGAGTTCCCTGCTCAGCCCTGCAGACAGAGAGCCTGCAGCACGGCGGGAAGCTCGGGCCACCGTCCCGTCTCCAGCGCCAGGTGATCAGAGGCACCGGCTGCACCCAGGGGTCCCTGCTCCCCTACAGTGCGTGTCATTGTTCAGAGCAACAACAAGACTCTTGTTGTGTTCAACGTGTCATGCACAGCTGATGCTGTCACCACTGCAGCGGTGTTTGGAGGTCAAACAGGAAACGCTCAACACCTGTTCAGCTCTGCTCTCAGGGAGGGAATGCACCAACTATTTTGAGATGAAAAGAAAAATGGAAATGAAAGTGAGTCCATCCTGTAAAGGTAAGACCCGAAGAGAACCCGTTGTAGAGCGGCTTCACAGGAGGGCTGTAGGCTGTGTGGTTGTAGGGATGGGGGTCTCTGGTGAGAGGGTCTCCTGGTGGCCCTTCAGCCACCAGCTCTCTCAAAGACTCTTTCACCAGCACAAGATGCAACCAAAGGACAGCAGCTGCTGGTCGCATGAATCCTGAATCCTGCATCATGTGAAGCCGCGTCACGAGGGCTTCACATTAAACTGACCCACCACAGACTGACCCACCACAGACTGACCCACCACAGACTGACCCACCACAGACTGACCCACCACAGACTGACCCACCACAGACTGACCCACCACAGACTGACCCACCACGGACTGACCCACCACAGACTGACCCACCACAGACTGACCCACCACAGACTGACCCACCACAGACTGACCCACCACAGACTGACCCACCACAGACATCCCTAGAGCCCATGTTATGGCTCAACTGCAAACATTAATCAATACTACTAGGGTTAGAAAGTACTGCAGTAATATCTTGATAAGAGGACTAAGTGAGTACACACACACACACACACACACACACACACACACACACACGTACACACACGCACATGTACACACACAGACACACACGCACACGTACACACACACACACACAGACAGACACACACACACTTACACATGTTATCTATTTTCCCTCAGGGCAATAGTAGTTCCATAATCAAATCACTTATCTCCCACTGCAAGACGCTCATACCACCGGGTCCTGCAGTGGGAGGAGCCAGAGCTGGGGTAGCAGCGCAGGCTGAGAATAGCAGCGCAGGCTGAGAATAGCAGCGCTCTCACATCATGAACAACATGTGTCAATCACTACGACAGGCTGGCCGGCCCACTCTGTAAAAGTGTTTTATAAACACTGTTCACTCTTTTCTCAGTCACACTTGTGGAAGAAAAGTTTGATGAATTTATTGTGACATATTTTTGTCGAGTGGTTTCACAGGTGCAGCATGTGAAGGATCAGCAAATTAGCTGTCGTCTCAAATGAACCGCACATGCTCTGTTTGACAGATGAAGCCTCGCCTCAG
The DNA here is from genome assembly GCF_910589615.1 of Taurulus bubalis. Lineage (NCBI taxonomy): Eukaryota > Metazoa > Chordata > Actinopteri > Perciformes > Cottidae > Taurulus > Taurulus bubalis. Next base: position 29,845,154 of record NC_136593.1, on the reverse strand, counting down.
ATGAACCGTGCTTTGTGTTTCTGAATCATGCTCAGCGTCTCAAATCCCACACAACATCCTACACAACATCCTACACAACATCCTACACAACATCCTACACAACATCCTACACAATATCCTACTCAACGTGGCTGCACCGGACACGTGGTGCGTCTCAATAACTCAGGGCCTTTTTAGTGAATGTGGAGAGGGAGAAATGCTGCAGATTAAACCTGAGGCCACATACCTGGGCCAGCTGAGCTCATTAGCTGAAGCCTGCCGACTCAAATTAGCATCACCTTGTCAGGAAGATGTGTTCAAATAAGCATGTTATTATTGTAGAACTCACTATGCAATGCAGCATGACGACACCTTCAGCAGCAGCTCCCAGAGGGACTCGTCTGGAGGGTCTGACACGACGAGCTGCTGCTGCTGCACTAACGACTGGAAGCCATTAAAACTATGAGGCGCATGGCTTCATGCAGCATGTGGCCCGGTGACGGGAGCATGGAGCTCCATCTCCATCACATCTGGACAAATGCTTCATCCGCTGCACAACGTTGCAATTCATGCAGCAACATTTTAGTTGTTCGGGGGTTTCGGTGCTCAGACTTTTAGCGGTTTGTATTTTTTAGATTTCAGACAATAGAAATAATTGCCAGATATTCATCATTTGGAGAAAGCGACACCTCCGCTGAAAAAGTTTTTTCATATGCAATTTCACACATCTCACAAGCACCAACAGTGATGTATTGCAGCACAGAGAGCTGCAGGGGATTTAACGAGGTGTGCATATCTTATTTTTCACATTGAGATCTTATTTTCTGACCTTGCATTTTTTTAAATAACTCCATGTGCATTCACACTCACAGCACCTATTGAGCACAACCCTGCATCTGGGTTATGAATGACAACAATGACGCCAGCGGATGCAATATATATCTTCTCATCATTGATAAACAAAGTGAAGAAATGATGATTCACTCTGCGGCTTCTGTCAATCACTCATCTGTAGCTGTTGCTAAGCATTAAACGGGTCGTGTACATGTATGTGCTGTGCGCTCTATGTTGTTCTTAGCAGGGCTCTCAAGTGTCACGCATTGAGCCTGACTGTCACGCATTTCGGTCTTAAGTCACGCCCTCCCGCCACACATCGTATTTCTCACGCTGTAAACTCTAGGCTATTTAATGTGTCCTCACCACATCTTCACCACATCTTCACCACATCCTCACCACATCTCCACCTCATCCTCACCACACGTCTCTAACCAGAGTCTCTAACCAGAGTCGTTAACCAGAGTCTTTAACCAGAGTCTTTAACCAGAGTCAGAGTATTTAACCAGAGTCAGAGTATTTAACCAGAGTCTCTAACCAGAGTCTTAAACCAGAGTCAGAGTCTTTCACCAGAGTCTTTAACCAGAGTCTTTAACCAGACTCTTTAATCAGAGTCAGAGTCGTTAACCAGAGTCTTTAACCAGAGTCTCTAACCAGAGTCAGAGTATTTAACCAGAGTCAGAGTATTTAACCAGAGTCTCTAACCAGAGTCGTTAACCAGAGTCTTTAACCAGAGTCTCTAACCAGAGTCAGAGTATTTAACCAGAGTCAGAGTATTTAACCAGAGTCTCTAACCAGAGTCGTTAACCAGAGTCTTTAACCAGAGTCTTTAACCAGAGTCAGAGTATTTAACCAGAGTCAGAGTATTTAACCAGAGTCTCTAACCAGAGTCTTTAACCAGAGTCTTTAACCAGAGTCAGAGTCTTTCACCAGAGTCTTTAACCAGAGTCTTTAACCAGACTCTTTAATCAGAGTCAGAGTCTTTAACCAGAGTCTTTAACCAGAGTCTTTAACCAGAGCCTTTAACCAGAGCCTTTAACCAGAGTTTTTAACCTGAGTCTTTAACCAGACTCTTTAATCAGAGTCAGAGTCGTTAACCAGAGTCTTTAACCAGAGTCTTTAACCAGAGTCAGAGTATTTAACCAGAGTCAGAGTATTTAACCAGAGTCTCTAACCAGAGTCTTTAACCAGAGTCTTTAACCAGAGTCAGAGTCTTTCACCAGAGTCTTTAACCAGAGTCTTTAACCAGAGTCAGAGTCTTTAACCAGAGTCTTTAACCAGAGTCTCTAACCAGACTCTTTAACCAGAGTCAGAGTCTCTAACCAGAGTCTTTAACCAGAGCCTTTAACCAGAGCCTTTAACCAGAGTTTTTAACCTGAGTCTTTAACCAGACTCTTTAATCAGAGTCAGAGTCTTTAACCAGAGTCTTTAACCAGAGTCTTTAACCAGAGTCTCTAACCAGAGTCTTTAACCAGAGTCAGAGTCTTTCACCAGAGTCTTTAACCAGAGTCTTTAACCAGACTCTTTAATCAGAGTCAGAGTCGTTAACCAGAGTCTTTAACCAGAGTCTCTAACCAGAGTCAGAGTATTTAACCAGAGTCAGAGTATTTAACCAGAGTCTCTAACCAGAGTCGTTAACCAGAGTCTTTAACCAGAGTCTCTAACCAGAGTCTCTAACCAGAGTCGTTAACCAGAGTCTTTAACCAGAGTCTCTAACCAGAGTCAGAGTATTTAACCAGAGTCAGAGTATTTAACCAGAGTCTCTAACCAGAGTCGTTAACCAGAGTCTTTAACCAGAGTCTTTAACCAGAGTCAGAGTATTTAACCAGAGTCAGAGTATTTAACCAGAGTCTCTAACCAGAGTCTTTAACCAGAGTCTTTAACCAGAGTCAGAGTCTTTCACCAGAGTCTTTAACCAGAGTCTTTAACCAGACTCTTTAATCAGAGTCAGAGTCTTTAACCAGAGTCTTTAACCAGAGTCTTTAACCAGAGCCTTTAACCAGAGCCTTTAACCAGAGTTTTTAACCTGAGTCTTTAACCAAACTCTTTAATCAGAGTCAGAGTCGTTAACCAGAGTCTTTAACCAGAGTCTTTAACCAGAGTCTCTAACCAGAGTATTTAACCAGAGTCTCTAACCAGAGTCTTTAACCAGAGTCTTTAACCAGAGTCAGAGTCTTTCACCAGAGTCTTTAACCAGAGTCTTTAACCAGAGTCAGAGTCTTTAACCAGAGTCTTTAACCAGAGTCTCTAACCAGACTCTTTAACCAGAGTCAGAGTCTCTAACCAGAGTCTTTAACCAGAGCCTTTAACCAGAGCCTTTAACCAGAGTTTTTAACCTGAGTCTTTAACCAGACTCTTTAATCAGAGTCAGAGTCTTTAACCAGAGTCTTTAACCAGAGTCTCTAACCAGAGTCTTTAACCAGAGTCTTTAACCAGAGTATTTAACCAGAGTCTTTAACCAGAATCTCTAACCAGAGTCTTTAACCAGAGTCTTTAACCAGAGTCTTTAACCAGAGTCTTTAACCAGAATCTCTAACCAGAGTCTTTAACCAGAGTCACAGTCTTTAACCAGAGTCTTTAACCAGAGTCTTTAACCAGAGTCAGAGTCTTTAACCAGAGTCTTTAACCAGAGTCTCTAACCAGAGTCTTTAACCAGAGTATTTAACCAGAATCTCTAACCAGAGTCAGAGTCTCTAACCAGAGTCTTTAACCAGAGTCTTTAACCAGAATCTCTAACCAGAGTCAGAGTCTTTAACCAGAGTCTTTAACCAGAGTCTCTAACCAGAGTATTTAACCAGAGTCTTTAACCAGAGTCAGAGTCTTTAACCAGAGTCTTTAACCAGAGTCAGAGTCTCTAACCAGAGTCTTTAACCAGAGTCTCTAACCAGAGTCTTTAACCAGAGTCTGTAGAGACTCTTCTATGTTCATTCTTCTTAAAGGCAGTTCAAAACCTATATCTCATGTGTTCAGAGGATTATTAAAAGCTCAATGTGAAGCTTTGCTGGAGTCAAAGCACAACTCTGTAGAGCAAACGTACCAACTCACATCTGAAATGAAGGAACATAAAAATAAACGATCTAGAGCCAAAATGATCATAATCCTAATGTTCATTCACTGTCCAACAATAATGTGAACAGAGAGAATAGAGCTGAAACAAGTGGTTTAATAACAGATATAGTCCTCACACATTTATAAGAGAATAATGTAATGTTGTGGCTTTTTAGGTTAAAGACACTAGACACCTGAATTAACTGAATGTAACGCTACAGGGAAAAGACAATTAAGCTACATTTATTTTTGTAAAATGTGTACTTTATTTTAAGATAAACATTCTTCAAAACTGTTCATTCATGTTTTTTTTCTAACCCTTATTGTAATTGAAATGAGAGAAGAATATGTATTTATTATAAGAGTATTCATAATTCATCCAGGTCAATTTGAAAACTGATAATAAATATTGTTGATATATTATGTATTTCTTGATTTGATTTGACAGTCAGTGGTTGACTTTATACAGACGTTGAAAGAACTGCAGCTACTTCACAACATATGGGACTAAATCAGTCACTGTGATGTTCCTTTGGTGAGGACCTCTCCTCACACTGGACCTCGTTGACCACTAGTTGAATACCCCAGCTTAGTGCACTCAACACAAGCAGCACTGAAGTGTGAACAATAGTAAATGATGTTTGCTGTCTGCAATGCACTCACAGAGGTGTTAGCAAGTAAGCAAATAATGATTAGTCCTGCAGGTCAGGAGAGAGCTTTATGCTGTGAACGCTGCAGATGTCTTCATGCACACAGCTCACTCAGACACGCAGCATGCAGCACGCTCTCTGAGGCCAATGCAGGAAGACAACACTGTTTAGTGAGCAGACACAGCAACTCTGATGAATATTAAATATGCACTGCTCAATTTACTCGTTTCCCAATGAACCGTGTTACTGTTATCACGCACTGTGATAAAGAGGAGTAGAGTCAGAGAGGAAGAGGACAGGTCTGTGATGAAGAGGAGTAGAGTCAGAGAGGAAGAGGACAGGTCTGTGATAAAGAGGAGTAGAGTCAGAGAGGAAGAGGACAGGTCTGTGATGAAGAGGAGTAGAGTCAGAGAGGAAGAGGACAGGTCTGTGATGAAGAGGAGTAGAGTCAGAGAGGAAGAGGACAGGTCTGTGATGAAGAGGAGTAGAGTCAGAGAGGAAGAGGACAGGTCTGTGATGAAGAGGAGTAGAGTCAGAGAGGAAGAGGACAGGTCTGTGATGAAGAGGAGTAGAGTCAGAGAGGCTGAGGACAGGTCTGTGATGAAGAGGAGTAGAGTCAGAGAGGAAGAGGACAGGTCTGTGAGGAAGAGGAGTAGAGTCAGAGAGGAAGAGGAGTAGAGTCAGAGAGGAAGAGGACAGGTCTGTGATGAAGAGGAGTAGAGTCAGAGAGGCTGAGGACAGGTCTGTGATGAAGACGAGTAGAGTCAGAGAGGAAGAGGACAGGTCTGTGATGAAGACGAGTAGAGTCAGAGAGGAAGAGGACAGGTCTGTGATGAAGAGGAGTAGAGTCAGAGAGGCTGAGGACAGGTCTGTGATGAAGACGAGTAGAGTCAGAGAGGAAGAGGACAGGTCTGTGATGAAGAGGAGTAGAGTCAGAGAGGCTGAGGACAGGTCTGTGATGAAGAGGAGTAGAGTCAGAGAGGCTGAGGACAGGTCTGTGATGAAGAGGAGTAGAGTCAGAGAGGAAGAGGACAGGTCTGTGATGAAGAGGAGTAGAGTCAGAGAGGAAGAGGACAGGTCTGTGATGAAGAGGAGTAGAGTCAGAGAGGAAGAGGACAGGTCTGTGATGAAGAGGAGTAGAGTCAGAGAGGAAGAGGACAGGTCTGTGAGGAAGAGGAGTAGAGTCAGAGAGGAAGAGGAGTAGAGTCAGAGAGGAAGAGGACAGGTCTGTGATGAAGAGGAGTAGAGTCAGAGAGGCTGAGGACAGGTCTGTGATGAAGAGGAGTAGAGTCAGAGAGGAAGAGGACAGGTCTGTGATGAAGAGGAGTAGAGTCAGAGAGGAAGAGGACAGGTCTGTGATGAAGAGGAGTAGAGTCAGAGAGGAAGAGGACAGGTCTGTGATGAAGAGGAGTAGAGTCAGAGAGGCTGAGGACAGGTCTGTGATGAAGACGAGTAGAGTCAGAGAGGAAGAGGACAGGTCTGTGATGAAGACGAGTAGAGTCAGAGAGGCTGAGGACAGGTCTGTGATGAAGAGGAGTAGAGTCAGAGAGGCTGAGGACAGGTCTGTGATGAAGAGGAGTAGAGTCA
>NC_136593.1:29829056-29831556 GCF_910589615.1 Taurulus bubalis | reverse complement strand
AGGACCTGAGGACCTGAGGACCTGAGGACCTGAGACCTGAGGACCTGAGACCTGAGGACCTGAGGACCTGAGGACCTGAGACCTGAGGACCTGAGGACCTGAGACCTGAGGACCTGAGGACCTGAGCCATGAGGACCTGAGACCTGAGGACCTGAGGACCTGAGGACCTGAGGACCTGAGACCTGAGGACCTGAGGACCTGAACCATGAGGACCTGAGACCTGAGGACCTGAGACCTGAGGACCTGAGGACCTGAGACCTGAGGACCTGAGGACCTGAGACCTGAGGACCTGAGGACCTGAGACCTGAGGACCTGAGACCTGAGGACCTGAGGACCTGAGGACCTGAGGACCTGAGACCTGAGACCTGAGGACCTGAGGACCTGAGACCTGAGGACCTGAGACCTGAGGACCTGAGCCATGAGGACCTGAGACCTGACGACCTGAGACCTGAGGACCTGAGGACCTGAGACCTGAGGACCTGAGACCTGAGGACCTGAGCCATGAGGACCTGATACCTGACGACCTGAGACCTGAGGACCTGAGGACCTGAGCCATGAGGACCTGAGACCTGAGGACCTGAGCCATGAGGACCTGAGGACCTGAGGACCTGTGACCTGAGGACCTGAGACCTGAGGACCTGAGGACCTAAGACCTGAGGACCTTAGGACCTGAGACCTGAGGACCTGAGGACCTGAGACCTGAGGACCTGAGGACATGAGGACCTGAGACCTGAGACCTGAGGACCTGAGGACCTGAGACCTGAGGACCTGAGGACCTGAGGACCTGAGACCTGAGGACCTGAGGACCTGAGCCATGAGGACCTGAGGACCTGAGCCATGAGGCATGAACAATAACCTGCTGCCTCGTTCCTCTAAACATCAGCAGGACTGAAGTTCTGGTCCACATCTTCATCTATCCCTCCTCATCCTCACCTGCTCACCTCCAGCGCAGGAAGGTAGAAGGTGGGACGTGGTCTCAACATTGAACATTCCCACCACAGACCCGGGACCCACTAGGACCCACCAGGACCCACCAGGACCCACCAGGACCCTCAGGGCCCACCACAGGCGCCCCCCTACCCCCCCAGACCCGGGCTCAGTCTGGACTCACCTGCAGGACACGGTGACTTCTACCTTGGTGGCCGGGATGTTCCCGGTGATCGGGTCGAAGTCGTAGACCCCCGCCACGTCCTCCAGCTTGTCCAGACCGGGTCCCTCCACCAGATCCATCAGAGCGCGAGGTGACCAGAGACCAGACCAGGTCCGCGAGGGAGCGGAAGCCACTTCCCAGATGTTGAAGCTGGAGATGCGCAAGGAGCGCGAGGAGTGCACGCGCGCAGCAACACGAATAAACGAACACAAATGAATGAATGAATGAACGCGGAGGCACTTGGTTAGTCGTCCATGACGTCACACGAGGTCCTAGTTGTAGGTCTGAGGTCTCGGAGCGGCTCTCGGTCCTGTCTTCAGCCTGCGCGCAGCGCAGCGTGTGAAGAGGAGGAAGAGGAGGCTCTCACACACACCCATCCTTCCTCCTCCCACACGGAACCACCGCACGAGCACGCGCTGCAGCTGCGCGCGGCCGCGGGAGCAGCGAGAGTCCCGGCAGTTTATTTACGCACGTGAGTGTCTGATGACCCGTCAGACTTCATCTGGTTTAGGGAATCCATCAGAAGCTGTGCACGCGCGCGTGATAACAGACTCCTGCAGACCTCGTGCACGCGCTGCTGCCCGGGGTCACGTGCGTTATTGGGTGGTTTCATCTCCTCATCCCAAAAGTATTCATAAGGATGAAGAGTCACTGGAACTGCTGGTTCAGCACCACCGCGGTGGACAGCTCCCAGTGCGGCAGGGAGGGTCTTTCACCCGAAATGAAGACCTGAAGACATGAGACCTGAAGACTGAAGACCTGAGACCTGAAGACTGAAGACCTGAGACCTGAAGACATGAGACCTGAAGACTGAAGACCTGAGACCTGAAGACTGAAGACCTGAGACCTGAAGACATGAGACCTGAAGACTGAAGACCTGAGACCTGAAGACTGAAGACCTGAGACCTGAAGACATGAGACCTGAAGACTGAAGACATGAGACCTGAAGACTGAAGACCTGAGACCTGAAGACATGAGACCTGAAGACTGAAGACCTGAGACCTGAAGACATGAGACCTGAAGATTGAAGACCTGAGACCTGAAGACATGAGACCTGAGACCTGAAGACTGAAGACCTGAGACCTGAAGATATGAGACCTGAAGACTGAAGACCTGAGACCTGAAGACTGAAGACCTGAGACCTGAAGACATGAGACCTGAGACCTGAAGACTGAAGACCTGAGACATGAAGACATGAGACCTGAGACCTGAAGACATGAGACCTGAGACCTGAAGACTGAAGACCTGAGACATGAAGACATGAGACCTGAAGACATGAGACCTGAAGACTGAAGACATGAGACCTGAAGACTGAAGACATGAGACCTGAAGACATGAGACCTGAAGACT
>NC_136593.1:29776556-29824056 GCF_910589615.1 Taurulus bubalis | reverse complement strand
CTTTAAGTCCACATTGAAGACTTTTCTGTTTGCTGCTGCCTTTAATTGAACCAGATTCAATTACTGCATCTCACTACTGCATTTTATTTCTTAAACTGCACTGCAACTTTTATTCAACTTTTATTTTTTATGTTGCTTTTTCTACTTTTATTTTGCTTTTTGACTGTTTTAATGTTTTCTAAACTGTTTTTAAATCTGCATTATGTTTTGATGCTTTTAATGGTTTTATGTGAAGCACTTTGAATCGCCTTGTTGTTGAATTGTGCTATACAAATAAACTTGCCTTGCCTAAGCCCAGAGCACCCTATACTGGGGCTCTTCTCAAAGCTCACCGTGTTCAAGTAGTCGTATGAACCCCTAATTAGTTCTATTACTTTATTATTTTATATCATTTTTTTCAGAATTTCTTTGTGAAAAAAATGTATATTTGAAAATAAATCCCTTTTATAACATATTTTGATCATAACTATGAATAACCAGCATGATCTAAGCAAGATTGGCCGAAAATGCTTTTTGAGCGGTTTCCGACATGTTCAAGATGTGTGTTTTCAGACCCTTACCAAGGGCCCACATACTAATAACACACCTTTTTGGAAAGAACAGGCCCTACAGAACCCAGACCTGCAATACAAACCACAGAAACTAAAGTGTTGGAGTGATTCAAAGGTTTTTCAGAAAACAATTGTGTAAATCGGTGCAGAAATGGAAAAGTTAAAAGTGTTATGAGAAAGCTACATTCCCCATAGGCATGCCCGGATGCATCATCTCCAGTAGGCTCTGCCGGTGCCGTCTGACGTGGTTCAGAGATCGTAAACAAAACAGAAGGACCGCAGGACACGGAAGCGTGATTGTGGACTAAAATGGATTTGGATTGCTTTGTTAGATGCCTACAAGCCCGGACGGTTATGGAGATGTCTTTATTAGTGAAATCCAATGTTGTAAAGGGTACTTATGAGGGATTCTGTGAAACCTTACGGGCGCTGCGAAAAGTTGACGGACTGACGGCGAGTCGTAGGAATTTAGGTAAGTACATAAACTTAACGGTTACTTTTATTATTTTGTACAGAGCCAATGTCTTCTCAAAAGGGTTGCAGTATTGTAGAACTTTAAATGAAGTTAAAAAACCATGTGGTTGTGGAGGACATGAAGGAACCGTCAAAGGAAAACCTTTTTTGTGTCCGATAATGGGCGCGGGTTTTTGGGGGGGGCGCGGTGCTTAAAAGGAAACACAGCGCCCGCGAGGCTGCGTTTTGACAGTGTTCTTACGTGACTCACACACAGAGTTAGGGGCATCGGCGTGTCATATTGTTCGTGTGTTTTATTCAGTCAATCATTACAATACAATGTTCTATATAATGTCATATTTTCTCTTTACACTTTTGCCTTATGACAATTGTGCCTCATTATATAGAGAGCTGAGATTGTTCTGCAATGTATGATGCAACACATGGGTATGTATCTGTGATGTGCTCCGTTACCCTGGTGAGTTCCCCCCCGCACAATGACACAGCACTCCAGATATTCAAAGTCGGTAATGGCCTTTATTTGCAGCAGCTCTCACAGACCATTTGGCAGCGCTCACCCCCGGCCTCTCCCACCGTCTTTTCTACTGCTCTTTATGTTGGGGAAAACAATTAGCATCAGCTGAGGCCAATTAGGCCTCATCCCGGCACCTGTCCCCTGAGCCACTCATCCACACCCCCTCTGCAGCTGAGCCTAACCACACCCCTGCCACCACAGTATCTTATATGCAAGTGCCTTAAAAGGTGAATTCAAGAAATTATGTCAAATCGAGAAAATCGACTGAAAACCTCAGTGTTGGAAGAGTTCAAACAAAGCAGACCATAGGATACTTTTCTGGTGATGTCAGAGCCATCGTAAAGGAGAAACAAAGCTGAGCGTCTTGCTGATGGACAGCAAAGACCCAGAACGGATGTCTACTCTAAAGAGGCGGCTGCTGGTGCTTTGTGCTGCTGGTCACAGTAATCACACCGCCGGGGTCCAAGTGTCCCGCTCCCTCGGCTTCCTGCACTAATTACTGTGTTTATGCTTACTTGCGTCACGCTGTCCAAAAATATCGCCTTTCTGAAGCAATTATGCAGAAACAGACAAATGCCCTTTCAAGCAAGTGGATCTCCGAACAATCAAGTCTGTGATTTGTTTTCCCCACAACCTTGAAGACATTTGTTTTCTCCATTAATCTCATTCATAACAAAGAGGATATCAATAGGTTTTGGAAGTCCAGGAGCTATTCTCAAAACAGGGAGTCATGATGACACAACACTTTACACTTTGTCAAAGCTCATCTTGAGGCTGTGACAGGAAGTAACAAAAGGAATCAGCTGTTGATTTGTTTACCTTGAACAAACTGTAATACCATATTGAAAATGGTATTGTGTTTCAAGATTCTCCCACAGCGCAAGTATGTTTGATTTCTGGTTCCCGGTTTGGTGTTTGGTGGAGACTCGTTCTTATTCTCACGTGATCAAAGAAGATGACATGATTTCATGTGAAGGTATTCCTAAAACACAAAAACGATCAAAAAGGTCAACAGTGAACTTCAGACGTTGTTCATGACCTCACAGGAAGTCTCATCCACACAGAGAAAGACACATTCTAGAGGAAGAACCCTGAATCCAGCTCAGCACAAAGACAGCAACGCATTTTAAATGAAGGGTTCGACTACTTACCCTCGACCCCCTCCCCTCTTCCTTAGTCAAGGCCTGCCTCCCCTCACTCTCTCCTCTCATCACAAACATCATCAACTCCTCACTGTCCTCTGGTCTCATACCCTCCCCACTAAAGCTTGCTGCTGTCACCCTTGTGTTGAAAAAACCTGGTCTTGACCCTGACGTCCCCAATAACTACCGGCCCATCTCCAACCTCCCCTACCTGTCCAAAGTCCTTGAGAGAGCTGTTGCATCACAACCCAAGTCCCACCTCAATCTCAACAATCTCTACGAACCCATCCAATCCGGCTTCCGTTCAAAACACAGCACAGAAACCGCCCTACTGAAAATCACAAACGATATACTTCTCTCTGCGGACTCTGGCTTCCTCACCATCCTCATCCTCCTTGACCTCAGCGCCGCCTTCGACACTATCAACTACTCCATCCTCCTCTCACGTCTCCAGCACTCCCTTGGTATAACTGGCACTGCCCTCTCCTGGTTCACCTTGTATCTCTCAGACCGACATCAATTCATTGCCATAAATAACTGCAAATCCTCCACCTCCCCAGTGGCCCACGGTGTCCCCCAAGGTTCTGTGCTTGGTCCCCTTCTCTTCATCATTTACATCTTTCCCCTTGGACAAATCATTCGTCGTCATGGTCTTGATTTCCACTGTTACGCTGACGACACCCAACTCTATTTCTCCTCTAAGACCATCACCTCAGTCACCCACTCCATTCTCACTTCCTGTCTCACTGATATAAAATCCTGGATGCAGCAGAATTTTCTTAAACTCAATTGCAATAAATCTGAAATGCTCATAATCGGCCCTAACTCCCTCACCCGCTCAGCCCAGACCTTCTCTCTGAACATTGATGGCTCCATCGTCACCCCTTCCACCCAGGTCCGCAACCTCAGCATCATTCTCGACCCCACCCTCTCTTTCCTACTCCACACCAACCACATCACCAAAACTGCCTTCTTTCACCTCAGGAACATTGCACGCCTCCCATTGCCCTCCTTGTCCTCTGCCACCACTGAAATTCTCATCCATGCCCTCATAACATCTAGACTTGATCATTGCAACAGCATCCTCTACGGCTCCCCCAACAAAATCATCAACAAACTTCAGTATGTTCAGAACTCTGCCGCTCGACTGCTCACCTCCACCTGACGCTATGACCACATCCCCCCTGTCCTACGCAACCTCCACTGCCTCCCGGTCAAATACAGGATTGACTTTAAAATCTTACTCACCACTTACAAAGCCCTAAACAATCTGGCCCCTCCCTACCTTTCAGACCTCCTCCCCCTTCACGCCCCTACCCGTTGCCTCAGGTCTGCCAATTTGAACACTCTGAAGACCATCAAGACCAAGCGTCGGACCTGGGGTGACCGGGCCTTTTCAGCTGCTGCACCTCACCTCTGGAACGCCCTCCCCATCCACATCCGTCAAGCTCCCACCCTATCGTCATTTATGCAAGCCCTCAAAACACACCTCTTCAAACTCGCCTTCACCTGCTAACCCCTGCTCCCTACCCTTCACCTGTTAACCCCTGCTCCCTACCCTCCACTGCAGGACTAATTCTGTTGCAGCGTCTCCAGTTTTTTTCTTATTTTATTTTTTTGGGATTGTTGTTGTTGTTTTGTTTCTATATTTTTGTTTTGTTTTGTTCTGTTTTGTCTCTGTCAAGCGTCTTTGAGCATCTGGAAAAGCGCTATATAAATTAAATATATTATTATTATTATTATTATTACTTGAGAAGCGCTGAGTCGGCTTTATGCTTCCAGCTGCAAATATTCAACTGGAGAATTCAACAACAAAATTGAGGCGAAGTAAATGAGACTGTCAGGAAGTCTTTCCTTAAACTCCATCACCTCTAGAAAGACTTTTACCAGTCCCCATACACTAAGGCATGACTGACATAATATGTAAGAGAATTCAGTAAATCCTTTGGAATTCAAAACAGACTTTCTGATGGAGAAATGTCGAAAGTGGCAAATAAACCATAAAGCTGCAGTGTGATGGATTTGGTGACATCTTGTGGTGAAGTTGCAGTCTGCAGCCAACAGGAATAAACGTCTCCCATTTATATATATATATATATATATATATATATATATATATATATATATATATATATATATATATATATGTTATATACGGATCATTCTAAGACACCGTTAAATATTATATTCCATTTCTGCCAATAGATGCCCCTCAAAGCAACGTCCTGCTCCTGTGAGCAACCTGATGCGTTACAGCTCCTCTGGACTGGATTCTCTGGACTGGTTCCTCTGGACTGGATCCTCTGGACTGGATCCTCTGGACTGGTTTCTCTGGACTGGATCCTCTGGACTGGATCCCCCGCTGAGGCTTTGTTTCTCTGCTGGAAAAGCTGGTGGGTTCCTTACGTCTCCTGGAGACTTGTACGGGGTTTCAGACCCCGGTTCAAAGGGGCCACATCCCAGAGAAGCCTTTTGAACGGAGACCCTGAGATCAGCGGCAGAAGACAGGATGTTGAGTCGCTCTAGCTCCAGATCAATAGAATACCAGACTGAGCAGCAAAGAACTTCAAAGTTTCCATCAGGGACTTTTTAAGTCATCAAAATCTGCCCACTGGTTTTGTTATTTGCGTTTTTGCAGTACACATTACAGGTATTCATGGAGGTACAAGTGTAAATATCACTGGATTTACTGTACTAATCAATAGTGATGTGTCCTTTCGTGTCGAGGCTGTTTTACATCTATTGTCCACTTGGTGGCGCAGTAGAGCAAATGAAGCTCCATGAAGCTCCGGGACATGAGCGAACCGATTGGATGCAAAGCTTCAATGCTTCAGGAAGCTTCATCTCGCCATCACTACTAATCAAAGTAAGCCTGCAAGCTTTCTGCCCTCCCACTGATGCTCATATCTCTCATATTTCCCCTCTTATGGGTTTCAAAAAGAATTTATTTCAGATCACGAGAAATGTTGAAAAAAAAGGTCACATTTTGTACCAAAGACTTTGGCTGTATTCAAAACTGTACTGCATAGTATCCTACATAGTACAGTATACTGCATATGATCCTATATAGTACAGTATACTGCATATCATCCTATATAGTACAGTATACTGCATAGTATCCTATATAGTACAGTATACTGCATAGTATCCTATATAGTACAGTATACTGCATAGTATCCTATATAGTACAGTATACTGCATAGTATACTATATAGTACAGTATACTGCATTGTATACTATATAGGATACTCTGCAGTATCCTATATAGTACAGTATACTGCATAGTATACTCTGCAGTATACTGTACTATATAGTATACTCTGCAGTATACTACATGATACATGTTGGCCAACACAGTACGCACTAGTAGTATCTGGGTTTGAATAAAGTTCAGTGTTTACAACATGATGAGTTCATGACGTCGTTCAGCTCAACGTGTCGTCTGCTGTCAGGAGAACCGTTTATTTAAAGAATAGCCGGCAGACGGTCTGTGCTTCCTCATGGAAACACTAAGGTTGGTTTTGATGTTTTTTAACATGTTTATTTAAGGAGAGCTTTATTTTAAAGCAACCAGTTGTTATGCAGTAACAACTATGCAGTGTCCTGATAGTAAAGGTGGATAATGTTTGACAGGACTGGTCAAAGGTCAACGTCTGTTCCTCCCTTCACAGGAAACTCTGAACAAACCTCCAGCGGGTGAGTGTGTCTCTGGGAAAGCTCTCGCTCAATACTGAGCAGATTTGACTTTCCATCACATGTGCACGTGTTAATCCCCAGGGCTTCATCCTGTCTCCGGCGTCATGGTGGAGTTGGCGTTCTACCCGGCGGTGGCCCTGATGTACTTCTTTGGCGTGATGAAAGCCACGCAGGACGACCGCGTGGAGCTGGACGAGCGGGCGTCGCTGAACGTGTTCTGTCTGTTCGTGGTGGCCCAGCCGCTGTGCCTCGTCCTGGGACAGTACACCGGCATGGCGGCCTACCTGCTCACCGCGGGGGTCTCCTACACCTTCCTGCCTTGGAGAAAGACAACGCAGCCTGCCAAGGGAAAAGAGTCCACGAAGAAGACCAAGTGAGGGCCAGAAATATACACTGACAGGAGATGAAATATATATATGGATGTCAAGAATAAGCATTCAATGTGAACATGTTATTTGTATGAATAAATTAATGTGTTGCTCAACCATGTAGTCGTAAACATCTGTGAGAGAGTTCTGTATCCAGAGACTAAAGCTCTCTAGAAGAGAGGGGGTAGGGTATGTGTGTGTGTGTATATATATATATATATATATATATATATATATATATATATATATATATATATATATATATGTATCTTATAGTATATACATATATAGAGAAATCAATTAAATCAATGCCCACAAAATAATAGAAAACCACAAATATATGTATGTAAAAGTATTTGCATTAAAAACACATTTGTTGCCTCTCAGATGTCTCTTTCCATTTCAGCGAATAAGAAATATGTATTTTATTTCTACATTTATGGACCTTCCTTATAACCATACCCTTCCTTGTTAGTAAAGGAATCTGCATTGTGTGTAATTATCCGCCCATGTTCATGAACAATGTGCGGCACCTCGGAGTGTACAGCATGTGTGATGGGATTAGAACATATGCTGCAGAGGATAGGCTTTGTTCTGTGTGTCTGAGGAAGGTGGGAAGTTCTTTTGAAGATGCTCATGAGTTCCCTCGACATTAAATTAGAGCTCATGTTGCATGAAGTCATGTTCCAGGTCCGCACAGCGTCTCTCTCTTATTTCTCCTCTTATGAGTGAATGTACGTAACAGAACGTTGTGAACCTGCACCTGTTACCTGGCTCTATAGTTTCTCACGTATTGCCAGGTCATGATCCTCCATCTTAAAAATACCAGTAATATTCTGCCCTTCTTCAACTCCTACTGCTCCTTTATTGCATTTGTAGAGCTTCCTTCCTATTCCCCAGCCGGCCCTCTGAACTGAATTACTTCTCCTTGTTGTCGTTCTTCTATCCATCGCAATCATTCTCTTTGTTTCCGAGAGGCTTCTAATTATCTGTCTAATTTATTTGCCAGTTTCAGTTCCTTTGCATCATCTGAGCTGATTGTTATTATTATCCGTGATATAGTCCATTATCAAAGACAAGGTCTGTACTTACCAATCAACAGAAAGAAAACGTCTCTCACGACTTCAGTGTGAACAGGGACATGATCATATAACCCTGCCGGAGGTAGAACAAAGCACAAGCATGTGTTTCATGATTTTAATATGTCTAGTTTTTTTTAATAGATATAACTATATTTATCTGAAAATTAGTTGATTTGGTTAATTATTGGATCCTCCCCAATATAAAGGTGACAATGGTGGCTAAGACACAACACATTCTGATTACAAGGCATGTGGTCTGGACTAAGAATCATCTCAGACTACAAGAGGACAACCAGCTACAGTAATGTCTGCATCCCTCTTCAGGGATAGAAGGCCCAGGAGCAAAGCCTCAATTCCCCAATGCCCCAAAGCCCCAATGCCCCAAAGCCCCAATGCCCCAAAGCCCCAATGCCCCAAAGCCCCAAAGCCCTAATGCCCCAAAGCCCCAAAGCCCCAATGCCCCAAAGCCCTAATGCCCCAAAGCCCCAAAGCCCCAATGCCCCAAAGCCCCAAAGCCCCAAAGCCCCAATGCCCCAAAGCCCCAATGTGCATGCACCTGACGACCCTGAAGGCATCACGAGTCAAGCGCTCAAGGTATGTGCATATTGTATGATGTTTTATGGCATGATATGTTCTACATTTTTCATGACACACTATACTGTGACTGTTTATGTGTTTTTTATGGCATACTATACAATGACTTGTTATGACTTCTTTATGACGTTCTATTCTAGGACAAGAATATACAATGCTATGACTTTTTACGACCACTATTATTTAGTTTGATTTTTGTTATCACACACTATTCTATGACTTTATGACGTAGTACGCAATGATTTCTTTATGACATACTACATAGAATAATGATACTGAAAGCAGTAATAGTAATAGATAGGTGACCATTATATCCACTGCTGCTGTTTTCATTAGTAGTAGTATTATTTCTATTATTAGTGCCTTTACTGCTACTACTACTCTCACTATATGTCTCATTTCATATGGATTATGCTTTCATTTTAATCTTATAATTGTATTATATTGTTCATTCTGTGCACATCCTATGAGAGGGATCCTCCGCTGTTGCTCCTGTTTCTTCCTTTGTTTACCCGACAGAGGATGTCTTATGTCCTGGGAACGCCTCAGGATCCCAGAATGAGCGGGAACATGTTGCGGGTGAAAGGTCAGCCGGGGTCGTCCTGCTGGGCCTGCTGCCACCGAGACCCGACCCGGATCAGCAGCATAGTACGTTTAAAATAATCCTAAATAAGTCACGGTATAGTACGTTTAAAATAATCCTAAATAAGTCACGGTATAGTATATAGAAAATAATCCTAAATAAGTCATGGTATAGTATGTTTAAAATAATCCTAAATAAGTCATGGTATAGTATGTTTAAAATAATCCTAAATAAGTCACGGTATAGTATGTTTAAAATAATCCTAAATAAATCATGGTATAGTATGTTTAAAATAATCCTAAATAAGTCATGGTATAGTATGTTGAAAACACACTCAATTTGTCTAATTTGATTTTGTGTACTTTTGAACAGACAATGCAATGACCCTTCATCACTTTATTTATATATCATGAATTTCTTAAACTTTTTCAACATGTTATACTGTGACTATTGTTATGATTATTTGATAAACTATGACGTCTTTCATGACTTTTACAATATACTATACATCGACATGTCGATATGACTTTTTGTCCAACAATTGTTTGACATTTTCATAACGTTTTTGATGCACTATACTATGAAACTTTTCATGGCTTTTTTCGACATACTATACTGACATACTAAGACTATGACTCTCTGACATACTAAGACTATGACTCTCTGACATATAAGACTGACTCTTTAACATAAGACTATGACTCTCTGACATATAAGACTATAACTCTTTGACAAACTAAGACTATGACTCTGACATATTAAGACTATAACTCTCTGACATATAAGACTATAACTCTTTGACAAACTAAGACGATGACTCTTTGACATATAAGACTGACTCTTTGACATAAGACTATGACTCTCTGACATACTAAGACTATGACTCTCTGACATATAAGACTGACTCTTTGACATAAGACTATGACTCTGACATATAAGACTATAACTCTTTGACAAACTAAGACTATGACTCTTTGACATATAAGACTGACTCTTTGACATAAGACTATGACTCTCTGACATATAAGACTATAACTCTTTGACAAACTAAGACGATGACTCTGACATATAAGACTATGACTCTTCGACATACTAAGACTATGACTATTTGACATATTAAGACTATGACTCTTTGACATATAAGACTGACTCTTTGACATAAGACTATGACTCTCTGACATATAAGACTATAACTCTTTGACATACTAAGACTATGACTCTTTGACATACTGAGACGGTGACTCTTTGACATACAGAGACGGTGACTCTTTGACATACTAAGACTATGACTATTTGACATATTAAGACTATGACTCTTTGACATATAAGACTGACTCTTTGACATAAGACTATGACTCTCTGACATATAAGACTATAACTCTTTGACATACTGAGACGGTGACTCTTTGACATACAGAGACGGTGACTCTTTGACATACTAAGACTATGACTATTTGACATATAAGACTATGACTCTTTGAAATACTAAGACTATGACTCTCTGACATACTAAGACTATGACTCTTTGACATACTAAAACTTTTTCGTACCGTTTTCAATCATTTTTAAACATACGATAATTTTCTTTCAACCTGCTGTACTTTTTGGTATCATGCTCCCCCTCTTGAAATAGAGTCACCTTCTTTTCTGTTAAATTCATCACATCTGTGGTTTAAAACGTCAGACCTGACCTTCTGGTTTTGTCAAATTGAGTTTAAATTAAATTTAGAGTGGCATTAAAAAAAAAAGTCTTTCAAAGTAAACTTTGGGATCTGACCTGATAAATTACAGCACGTTTACTTGCAATATTCAAATAAAGTTTTCCCACTTGTAAGCATAATCAATACCCAACATTTCCTATTTTCTCAGAGCATTCGGCTGAATTTCAACTAGATTTCCTCAGTTACAGCACACTGGAGGACAGAGACGGATGAACCACAAGGAGAAGAGACTCTCAGTGCGTCGTCACGTGATGAAACCTTTATGATGCAGGCCGTGCAGACGCAGCGCGGCCTGCTGGGACGTGGCAGGGCTCGTGTACGGATGGGTATTGGTTTGGAACTGACATCTTCAAATGGTCTTCGCCTCCTCGGAGGCGGTAATGGCCGTCGTCCATCACAGCGAGCGTCTCCCACTGCGGCCTCGACAAGCGCCGCCTGACGCCAGTTAATGATCGCAGTTTGCAAAGGAAATGAAGATGTACGAGTTCTGAGTCTGAATCTCTCGCCCTGAAGTGGAGAGGAATGCATCAGGATGAAAACACCTCATCCCTCGTTTGTCCGGATGATAAATAAACTCCACGTCCTGCAGCATCGTTTGGTCTCGACATGGAACTGGAGATGGAGAGCTAAACTAAATAAAAACATTACAACAATACCGTGAATATAATGACAGGAGCGTGGTCATTTTATATTTATGATCCAAAGAGGAAAGAAGACGATATATAATATTCACACCGGAACTTGTTTTTAACTTGTTTATTTTCTTACGGGAATGTTGGATCCTTCATTAAATATGTATTTACATTCTGTACAGTTAGATATTTTACATGGTCACATGCACATTGTTATAGAAAACAAAACTGTACACACATTTACACTCATTTAAGAGGGAGTAGTCTGTGCAATAAAAGGCACACATGACCTTTGACCCTGCATTTATGACCCACGAGTACATCTTTCACAGACACCGCCACACGTCGTCTCCCTGACCGTGAGCTGGACACGAAGACGCGCCTGCAGCCGCGTGGCGGCGGAGACCCGGGTGGCATTGGAGCGCGACCCGGAGCAGGAACATGGAGTCTGACTTCCATCAGAGCCGAGCCGATCGGACATCTACGATCCTCTCAGTCTGTTAACGCAGGACGCAGACTGAGCGTGGCCGTGTCCTGCTGCTGCTCCTGAAGGCAGTAAGGCGGGTCGGCTGCAGCTGAGCGGACCTCTTGGGTTCACGTCCTCGGGGTCTTAGGGTTAGAGACTAGAGCTGCTCTCCTCCTGGTCCTAACACCAGACCCACTGGCTTCACACGACACTTCTTTTGCTCGTCTTGGTTTTGATTCCAGCCAATTGACCACTTGCTTAATTACACATTTGCTAAGCCCCGCCCCCAAGCAGCGGTTGGTCAATATGGTCGAAGCATTCTGTGTCACCAGGTGAGATCATTGTCTTTTGGCACAACATTTTTCAATCCTGCTTTCAGTGCCACACAGAGCAGCTCCAGCTTTGGTCAAAGCGTTTTTAAACTCCATGCAGCGGATTGGATTCTTTCACATTTGGTGACGGATCATTGCCAAGTCAAGATGGTACATTTGGCGTGATAATCACCTCATGGTGAGGTCATCATCCTGCCTGTAGTCAGTAGTATTATTGGGGTGAATGTCAGGATATGAACAGACGTATAAGGATGAGATGGAGGTTTACAAAGGAGTGCATGCTGCTCTGTCAAAGGGAAGGATTGGCTTGAAGAGAGGACTTCCTGTCTCTCTACATACGCATCAGCACAAACATTTATATCATTGATTTCTAAACCTACTGTCCAGCTAACAGATTGTTCTAAGCCTCGTTTTGGACTCGTAAACTCTGTCTTTGTAAACTAAGCCTATGCTTCATACATATCTGAAAAACAATTCACAGCAGTGTTCATTATCAAAGTGCATGTAGATCCTAACTGATCACTCTGAGGCCGTCTGGCGAGGAAGACTTCACTTGACCTCAACTAATTATCCTAAAGGTATGACACACCTATTTACATCTTCAGGTCATGGCGCTGCCGTTAGCAGAGGACGGGTCTCGCACCTCATGGGGACGTTGGTGGGGCTGACACAAGGTCATCATATATTCTTTACACATAATTCATTGACTGTCAATGCTTCAGCATCAATAGCACGGGCAATTCATCGCCTCCTAAACAGCTTTGAACCAACGAGCACCAGTAGCCTCCTGAGCACCAGTAGCCTCCTGAGCACAAGTAGCCTTCTGAGCACCAGTAGCCTTCTGAGCACCAGTAGCCCCGTTAGCACAAGTAGCCTTCTGAGCACCAGTAGCCTTCTGAGCACCAGTAGCCCCGTTAGCACAAGTAGCCTTCTGAGCACCAGTAGCCTTCTGAGCACCAGTAGCCCCGTTAGCACCAGTAGCCTTCTGAGCACCAGTAGCCCCGTCAGCACCAGTAGCCCCGTTAGCACCAGTAGCCTCCTGAGCACCAGTAGCCCCATCAGCACCAGTAGCCTCCTGAGCACCAGTAGCCCCATCAGCACCAGTAGCACAGAACCATTACGCTGTGGTTCATTTCCCTCCTGATCACAGTCTGTACCGCTCACTCCAGTTCAACTATTATACATCACCACATTGTAAACCAGTGATGATGGTCAGAAACCAGTGATGATGATCAGAAACAGAAACCAGTGATGATGATCAGAAACCAGTGATGATGATCAGAAACCAGTGATGATGATCAGAAACAGAAACCAGTGATGATGATCAGAAACCAGTGATGATGGTCAGAAACAGAAACCAGTGATGATGGTCAGAAACCAGTGATGATGGTCAGAAACAGAAACCAGTGATGATGGTCAGAAACCAGTGCACATCCTCAGCTTTGGCCGGATTGGAAGATAAGAAGCGTTTAATAAAGCAGAGATAATAAGTCAAGGGAATCAAATGCAGAAGCAAAACATGGAAAGTCTTTTTTACAAAAAGTTTACAAAAAGAAGAAAATCTCTCAAACGACGATTCAAAGAGACCAAAATAATGATTCAGCTTGAATATCATTATCCTTCAGTCTGTACCTGAGTTTATAAGAACGGCTCAATATGAATCAGTAATCATCCACACATCATTCAATACTTCAAACTCACACTCGGCAGTGCACCGTAACTACGTGTGTGTGTGTGTGTGTGTGTGTTGCTCACACATACAATCTACCACAAAAACTGATGTGTACATCAGAGCAGGAAGTCCCCCACTCTTTAAATGTAGCAGCAAATAGTTTGTGGAAGAAAATTGGGCTTCTAATAAGAAATCCCTCTCCGTTATTTATGACCTACTTTCCCCAAAGTAATCTCTGAGCTTAGCGCCTGTAATTAAACCGTCTTCCGGAGAAGTCCAGGAGAAGGAGAAGGAGTTCCCTCTGAAGTCCGGCCGCTCACCTCAAACATCAGAGCGGAGCTGAGAGTCTGTGTGGAGGATTCAGGTCTGGTTGAGATAATGATCTGGCACTTTGGCCTCAAGAAGCACACAGAGTGTGTGTGTGTGTGTGTGTGTGTGTGTGTGTGTGTGTGTGTGTGTGTGTGTGTGTGTGTGTGTGTGTGTGTGTGTGTGCTGCAGGTACACACTGTCATGTGCGTCTGGAGGGGCTTTAGTTGGGTTTCTTTTATGCTGCAGTCAGCACTTTGCAGAGCCGATATTACAACCCTGTCAGATCCTCCGGGGCCGCTGCTGCTCCAGTGCTTTCCTGTTTGCTCAGCAGCCAGACAGCGCTAACGCAGAGCGCCACAGAGGACATGCCCACACGGAGGAGACGCTCCAGAGACGCTCCAGAGCATCAGCTGTTAGCACAGAGACGCTCCAGAGCATCAGCTGTTAGCACAGAGACGCTCCATAGCATCAGCTGTTAGCACAGAGATGCTCCATAGCATCAGCTGTTAGCACAGAGACGCTCCAGAGCGTCAGCTGTTAGCACAGAGACGCTCCAGAGCATCAGCTGTTAGCACAGAGACGCTCGAGAGCATCAGCTGTTAGCACAGAGATGCTCCATAGCATCAGCTGTTAGCACAGAGACGCTCCATAGCATCAGCTGTTAGCACAGAGATGCTCCATAGCATCAGCTGTTAGCACAGAGACGCTCCAGAGCGTCAGCTGTTAGCACAGAGACGCTCCAGAGCATCAGCTGTTAGCACAGAGACGCTCGAGAGCATCAGCTGTTAGCACAGAGATGCTCCATAGCATCAGCTGTTAGCACAGAGACGCTCCAGAGCGTCAGCTGTTAGCACAGAGACGCTCCAGAGCATCAGCTGTTAGCACAGAGATGCTCCAGAGCATCAGCTGTTAGCACAGAGATGCTCCAGAGCATCAGCTGTTAGCACAGAGACGCTCCAGAGCATCAGCTGTTAGCACAGAGATGCTCCAGAGCATCAGCTGTTAGCACAGAGATGCTCCAGAGCATCAGCTGTTAGCACAGAGACGCTCCAGAGCATCAGCTGTTAGCACAGAGATGCTCCAGAGCATCAGCTGTTAGCACAGAGACGCTCCAGAGCATCAACTGTTAGCACAGAGACGCTCCAGAGCATCAGCTGTTAGCACAGAGATGCTCCAGAGCATCAGCTGTTAGCACAGAGATGCTCCAGAGCATCAACTGTTAGCACAGAGATGCTCCAGAGCATCAACTGTTAGCACAGAGATGCTCCAGAGCATCAACTGTTAGCACAGAGATGCTCCAGAGCATCAACTGTTAGCACAGAGACGCTCCAGAGCATCAACTGTTAGCACAGAGATGCTCCAGAGCATCAGCTGTTAGCACAGAGATGCTCCAGAGCATCAACTGTTAGCACAGAGACTGTAAACGATCCCGTCCACCTCATGCCAAGGTCCAGAACAACTGAGGTAGGGAAAATAATAAATTATGTTAAACAACTTGCCGAATACAATAAAGTTTCAGTGATACAGAGAGCAACTTGAAGTGAAAGGCCTGGAGGCGGGTCAGGAGGTCTGAGCCCAGAGCAGCACCTCCAGTGTTCCTCATCAGAACAATGCTGAGCTCAGCTGTTAGTTCAGGTCCCTCTGGGAGTTAAACCCATGACGTGGAGAAGGGAGAAGGACGCAAGGAGACGGAACCTTGTGGGACCTCAGAAGGACTTGTTCTCTAACAAGCTGGTGGTTCCATGTCAGGAGAGAGAACCGCTCTGCCGGGGAAGAGAGAGCGGTTCATGTGGAGCATCACACCTGAATTGAATGGCTCTTTCAAATCGACTGTAACATAATCTATAAAGGCTTTTTTTCCCTTCCTTTTAATAAATATTCTGCCTCTGCTTTGTCATGTCATGTCCTGACAAAGAAGGAAACCCTTGATTCCTTTGGAACCGTCGTCAGCTCCACAGCTCACTGGGGGAAGTCAGCGGCTCTCAGACCAGCAGCAAGATGGCCTCCGCTATCACCTCTTCCTCCACACCTTCGACGACCAGATCTTCACCGTCTTGTCGCTGGAAAGAGAGAGAAGAGGATGAAGAGAGAACACAACATCAATGAGACCGAGAGTCCACTTCATTAAAGACCCTCTCAGAGAACATTTAATACATTTAATAGAATAAACATGTCATTCCCAGTTTGCTCCTCATAACAGCTGTGTGTTCCTTCATGAAGAAGATGAAGATGAAGCTGCAGGTGTTCTTCGTCTTGTTTGATGAGAACATTAACGTCACTCTCGTGTGTGTGCGATACTTATGAAGCTGCAACTAGCAAGCCGTTAGCTTAGCTTAGCATAAAGCGTGGCCACAGGGGAGATGGATGGCACGTCGTCTAAAGAGGAAGAATCCTGAAGAGTGAAGATGTCTGCTGATAGTTTCACACAATTCAGAGTTATCAAGCTTCTTAAAGTTATTCTGAGAACACGATGAGTCACTGAGGAGCCGAGGAAAGGAAAAGGAACCAGGAAGCACGATAACAACAAGTCACACAGGAGGAGGAGGAGCTTAAGAGAGTACCAGAGGAAGGGAGGAGCTGTCAGGGGAGGCTGGTGGCTCGGCCCTTGATGGCAAGAACCCGCCGAGGAAGACATGGAGTCAAGCCTGGAACATAAGTCCACAACTTCACCCTGCAGTCACTGAGGAGGAGGAGGAGCAGGAAGAGGAGGAAGAGGAAGGCAGAGTTTAAGAGACAAAAGACAGGAAGAGGAGGAAGAAGAGGAGAAGACAGGAAGAAGAAGAAGAAAGTTTCAGTGAACCAACTAAAGGAAAAAGAGGAAACATGAACACAGACCACAGAACGCTCACTCAGATACACAACAGTAAACTGCTATTATTATTATTATTAATACTATTATTATTATTATTATTATTATTAATACTATTATTGTTCTTATTACTATTATTAATACTATAATTATTATTATTACTATTATTAGTGGTGGTAGTGCTTGGGAGGAAACGGCATGAATCATTCTGTTGTCCTCACATCTTCTTCTCTCTTAAATCAACATGTATATAGATGCCTGTATGCAAATGAATGAGACAATAGTTTGATTAAAAGAATAAACATTTATATAGATGCCTGTATGTATGCCTGCTTATATTTTGAGTCTTTCTTTTAAAAGCATATTCATTATTTCAAACTCAGCGTAAATGAACACATGAATATCACACATATACATGACTTTTACTAAACTTTTGGGGTTTTATTTTTTCAAGGACTTTTCCAGGCCTGGACATAACCATTTTAAACTCCATGACTGTTCCAGGTTCTCCATGACACTAAGAACCCTGAACACTAAAATATAAACATGATGTTTCATGTTCTCTGCATTATTCTATAGCTTTGCTATTGACCAACAATGTATTACAGTGAATATGATTAATATGAATAATATAGTGAATCACCCATGGCTCTGCGCTCCAGTTCCATTTAGTGATACTGATGATGTAAATATGAACAGTTTTTATTTTAGTCATTACTAAGTCATTTCCTCAAACAGCTCTTTGTAGTTTTAAGCAAACTGTCTATTTGTGAGGGGCAGCAGATTAACACACACTGAGCTCTAGTAAGTAAAAGGTCTTATAAATATATATATATATTTATAAGTATATATTCATTCATTTTCATTCATATATATATATATATATATTAGGGCTGGGCACGTTAATGTGTTAAAAACGCGTTAACGCAGCAAACTATTAACGGCATTAATTATTATGCACGCCATGAATGCAATACAACGGCACTGCTTTTACTTTGAAGGCGATTTACGTATGCGCGCGCGCTTCCGCAGCCTCAGTGACCGGCTCTGGAAAATGAAACCGCTTTTATACATGTCGAGTGTCAGCCGATAGAGCTTTGAAAACTGAATCTAATGTAACGCGGTGTTAATGATTTTTAAGTATGCATTTGATACTCTTGATTCTGTCTTCTAATTCCACTGAATCAAGTAACTGAAAGAGTTGTATTGTACTCATTAGATTTAGTGTGATTTCTGTGTCAGTCTCACAGACGGTCAGCCTCACAGAGCGCTCACATATGGTCAGTCTCACAGAGCGCTCACAGATGGTCAGTGCCAACAGACTGAAGCACGTCTTGTTCTGTAGTTTCTGTCCTCAGCGAGCACAGAGCGCTCACAGACGGTCAGTCTCACAGAGCGCTCACAGACGGTCAGTCTCACAGACGGTCAGTCTCACATACGGTCAGTCTCACAGAGCGCTCACAGACGGTCAGTCTCACAGACGGTCAGCCTCACAGGGCGCTCACATACGGTCAGTCTCACAGAGCGCTCACAGACGGTCAGTCTCACAGAGCGCTCACAGACGGTCAGTCTCACAGAGCGCTCACCGACGGTCAGTCTCACAGACGGTCAGCCTCACAGAGCGCTCACAGACGGTCAGTCTCACAGAGCGCTCACAGACGGTCAGTCTCACAGACGGTCAGCCTCACAGAGCTTTCACAGACGGTCAGTCTCACAGAGTGCTCACATACGGTCAGTCTCACAGAGCGCTCACATACAGTCAGTCTCACAGAGCGCTCACAGACGGTCAGTCTCACAGATGGTCAGTCTCACAGGCGGTCAGTCTCACAGAGCGATCACAGATGGTCAGTCTCACAGGCGGTCAGTCTCACAGAGTGCTCACATACGGTCAGTCTCACAGAGCGCTCACATACGGTCAGTCTCACAGAGCGCTCACAGGCGGTCAGTCTCACAGAGCGCTCACAGACGGTCAGTCTCACAGACGGTCAGCCTCACAGAGCGCTCACATACAGTCAGTCTCACAGAGCGCTCACATACAGTCAGTCTCACAGAGCGCTCACAGACGGTCAGTCTCACAGACGGTCAGTCTCACAGGCGGTCAGTCTCACAAAGCGCTCACAGACGGTCAGTCTCACAGAGTGCTCACAGACGGTCAGTCTCACAGAGCGCTCACAGACGGTCAGTCTCACAGGCGGTCAGTCTCACAGAGCGCTCACATACGGTCAGTCTCACAGAGCGCTCACAGACGGTCAGTCTCACAGAGCGCTCACAGGCGGTCAGTCTCACAGAGCGCTCACAGACGGTCAGTCTCACAGACGGTCAGTCTCACAGAGCGCTCACAGACGGTCAGTCTCACAGGCGGTCAGTCTCACAGACGGTCAGTCTCACAGACGGTCAGCCTCACAAAGCGCTCACAGACGGTCAGTCTCACAGAGCGCTCACAGACGGTCAGTCTCACAGAGCGCTCACAGACGGTCAGTCTCACAGAGCGCTCACAGACGGTCAGTCTCACAGACGGTCAGCCTCACAGAGCGCTCACAGACGGTCAGTCTCACAGAGCGCTCACAGACGTCGGCCTCACAGACGGTAAGCCTCACAGAGCGCTCACAGACGGTCAGTCTCACAGAGCGCTCACAGGCGGTCAGTCTCACAGAGCGCTCACAGGCGGTCAGTCTCACAGAGCGCTCACAGACGGTCAGTCTCACAGGCGGTCAGTCTCACAGAGCGCTCACAGACGGTCAGTCTCACAGACGGTCAGTCTCACAGGCGGTCAGTCTCACAGAGCGCTCACAGACGGTCAGTCTCACAGGCGGTCAGTCTCACAGACGGTCAGTCTCACAGAGCGCTCACAGACGGTCAGTCTCACAGACGGTCAGCCTCACAGAGCGCTCACAGACGGTCAGTCTCACAGAGCGCTCACAGACGGTCAGTCTCACAGAGCGCTCACAGACGGTCAGTCTCACAGAGCGCTCACAGACGGTCAGTCTCACAGACGGTCGGCCTCACAGAGCGCTCACAGACGGTCAGTCTCACAGAGCGCTCACAGACGGTCAGTCTCACAGACGGTCAGTCTCACAGAGCGCTCACAGGCGGTCAGTCTCACAGAGCGCTCACAGACGGTCAGTCTCACAGACGGTCAGTCTCACAGGCGGTCAGTCTCACAGAGCGCTCACAGACGGTCAGTCTCACAGGCGGTCAGTCTCACAGACGGTCAGTCTCACAGAGCGCTCACAGACGGTCAGTCTCACAGACGGTCAGCCTCACAGAGCGCTCACAGACGGTCAGTCTCACAGAGCGCTCACAGACGGTCAGTCTCACAGACGGTCAGCCTCACAGAGCGCTCACAGACGGTCAGTCTCACAGAGCGCTCACAGACGGTCAGTCTCACAGACGGTCGGCCTCACAGAGCGCTCACAGACGGTCAGTCTCACAGAGCGCTCACAGACGGTCAGCCTCACAGACGGTCAGCCTCACAGAGCGCTCACAGACGGTCGGCCTCACAGAGCGCTCACAGACGGTCGGCCTCACAGACGGTCGGCCTCACAGACGGTCAGCCTCACAGACGGTCAGCCTCACAGAGCGCTCATAGACGGTCAGTCTCACAGAGCGCTCACAGACGGTCAGTCTCACAGAGCGCTCACAGACGGTCAGCCTCACAGACGGTCAGCCTCACAGACGGTCAGCCTCACAGAGCGCTCACAGACGGTCAGTCTCACAGAGCGCTCACAGACGGTCAGTCTCACAGACGGTCAGCCTCACAGAGCGCTCACAGACGGTCAGTCTCACAGAGCGCTCACAGACGGTCAGTCTCACAGACGGTCAGCCTCACAGAGCGCTCACAGACGGTCAGTCTCACAGAGTGCTCACATACGGTCAGTCTCACAGAGCGCTCACATACAGTCAGTCTCACAGAGCGCTCACAGACGGTCAGTCTCACAGATGGTCAGTCTCACAGGCGGTCAGTCTCACAGAGCGATCACAGATGGTCAGTCTCACAGGCGGTCAGTCTCACAGAGTGCTCACATACGGTCAGTCTCACAGAGCGCTCACATACGGTCAGTCTCACAGAGCGCTCACAGGCGGTCAGTCTCACAGAGCGCTCACAGACGGTCAGTCTCACAGACGGTCAGCCTCACAGAGCGCTCAAATACAGTCAGTCTCACAGAGCGCTCACATACAGTCAGTCTCACAGAGCGCTCACAGACGGTCAGTCTCACAGACGGTCAGTCTCACAGGCGGTCAGTCTCACAAAGCGCTCACAGACGGTCAGTCTCACAGAGTGCTCACAGACGGTCAGTCTCACAGAGCGCTCACAGACGGTCAGTCTCACAGGCGGTCAGTCTCACAGAGCGCTCACATACGGTCAGTCTCACAGAGCGCTCACAGACGGTCAGTCTCACAGAGCGCTCACAGGCGGTCAGTCTCACAGAGCGCTCACAGACGGTCAGTCTCACAGACGGTCAGTCTCACAGAGCGCTCACAGACGGTCAGTCTCACAGGCGGTCAGTCTCACAGACGGTCAGTCTCACAGACGGTCAGCCTCACAAAGCGCTCACAGACGGTCAGTCTCACAGAGCGCTCACAGACGGTCAGTCTCACAGAGCGCTCACAGACGGTCAGTCTCACAGAGCGCTCACAGACGGTCAGTCTCACAGACGGTCAGCCTCACAGAGCGCTCACAGACGGTCAGTCTCACAGAGCGCTCACAGACGGTCGGCCTCACAGACGGTCAGCCTCACAGAGCGCTCACAGACGGTCAGTCTCACAGAGCGCTCACAGGCGGTCAGTCTCACAGAGCGCTCACAGGCGGTCAGTCTCACAGAGCGCTCACAGACGGTCAGTCTCACAGACGGTCAGCCTCACAGAGCGCTCAAATACAGTCAGTCTCACAGAGCGCTCACATACAGTCAGTCTCACAGAGCGCTCACAGACGGTCAGTCTCACAGACGGTCAGTCTCACAGGCGGTCAGTCTCACAAAGCGCTCACAGACGGTCAGTCTCACAGAGTGCTCACAGACGGTCAGTCTCACAGAGCGCTCACAGACGGTCAGTCTCACAGGCGGTCAGTCTCACAGAGCGCTCACATACGGTCAGTCTCACAGAGCGCTCACAGACGGTCAGTCTCACAGAGCGCTCACAGGCGGTCAGTCTCACAGAGCGCTCACAGACGGTCAGTCTCACAGACGGTCAGTCTCACAGAGCGCTCACAGACGGTCAGTCTCACAGGCGGTCAGTCTCACAGACGGTCAGTCTCACAGACGGTCAGCCTCACAAAGCGCTCACAGACGGTCAGTCTCACAGAGCGCTCACAGACGGTCAGTCTCACAGAGCGCTCACAGACGGTCAGTCTCAGAGAGCGCTCACAGACGGTCAGTCTCACAGACGGTCAGCCTCACAGAGCGCTCACAGACGGTCAGTCTCACAGAGCGCTCACAGACGGTCGGCCTCACAGACGGTCAGCCTCACAGAGCGCTCACAGACGGTCAGTCTCACAGAGCGCTCACAGGCGGTCAGTCTCACAGAGCGCTCACAGCCGGTCAGTCTCACAGAGCGCTCACAGACGGTCAGTCTCACAGACGGTCAGTCTCACAGGCGGTCAGTCTCACAGAGCGCTCACAGACGGTCAGTCTCACAGGCGGTCAGTCTCACAGAGCGCTCACAGACGGTCAGTCTCACAGACGGTCAGCCTCACAGAGCGCTCACAGACGGTCAGTCTCACAGAGCGCTCACAGACGGTCAGTCTCACAGAGCAATCACAGACGGTCAGTCTCACAGAGCGCTCACAGACGGTCAGTCTCACAGACGGTCGGCCTCACAGAGCGCTCACAGACGGTCAGTCTCACAGAGCGCTCACAGACGGTCAGTCTCACAGACGGTCAGTCTCACAGAGCGCTCACAGGCGGTCAGTCTCACAGAGCGCTCACAGACGGTCAGTCTCACAGACGGTCAGTCTCACAGGCGGTCAGTCTCACAGAGCGCTCACAGACGGTCAGTCTCACAGGCGGTCAGTCTCACAGACGGTCAGTCTCACAGAGCGCTCACAGACGGTCAGTCTCACAGACGGTCAGCCTCACAGAGCGCTCACAGACTGTCAGTCTCACAGAGCGCTCACAGACGGTCAGTCTCACAGACGGTCAGCCTCACAGAGCGCTCACAGACGGTCAGTCTCACAGAGCGCTCACAGACGGTCAGTCTCACAGACGGTCAGTCTCACAGGCGGTCAGCCTCACAGACGGTCAGTCTCACAGAGCGCTCACAGACGGTCAGTCTCACAGACGGTCGGCCTCACAGAGCGCTCACAGACGGTCAGTCTCACAGAGCGCTCACAGACGGTCAGCCTCACAGACGGTCAGCCTCACAGAGCGCTCACAGACGGTCGGCCTCACAGAGCGCTCACAGACGGTCGGCCTCACAGACGGTCGGCCTCACAGACGGTCAGCCTCACAGACGGTCAGCCTCACAGAGCGCTCACAGACGGTCAGTCTCACAGAGCGCTCACAGACGGTCAGCCTCACAGACGGTCAGCCTCACAGAGCGCTCACAGGAGCCTCGTGCTGCAGTGTCCACATCCAGAGTGAACATTAATCGCACAAAGCCGCCACTTTTTTCACTGAGTAAGAAAAACTGAACTGAACAAGATCAAAAGCACTGATTGCTTTTGTATGAAGTTAATCAATTGCTGGTCTTTAACGTACTTCTTTAATCCGTCTCGACATATAAATAAATATTGTTCAATAGTTTTTAGACAACAATCGAGCATAACGGCACAACTATGTGAAATACACGTGAGCAGGATCCATTCATTGATTATTTTGGTCTTTTCACAAAATGTATTGACAAAAAGAAAATATTTTGACTATAAGTCTCATCTACAATATATTTATTGTAAAGCCGATAGTACGTAAATCTACACGAGCTTTCAAGACAGTAATTTACTGTGAAATAATATTTATTACTGGCATTTACCTTAAGATCCTCTAGAAAAGAACCTTTCTGCCCAGAGGACGCTGAGCAGATGAATAACTCTAACACTAATAACTCTAACACTAATAACTCTAACACTAATAACTCTAACACTAATAACTCTAGCACTAATAACTCTAGCACTAATAACTATAACACTAATAACTCTAACACTAATAACTCTAACACTAATAACTATAACACTAATACCTCTAGCACTAATAACTATAACACTAATAACTCTAACACTAATCACTCTAACACTAATAACTCTAATAACTCTAACACTAATAACTATAACACTAATAACTCTAATAACTCTAACACTAATAACTACAACACTAACAACTATAATACTAATAACTATAACACTAATAACTATAACACTAATAACTCTAGCACTAATAACTAACACTAATAACTCTAGCACTAATAACTACAACACTAATAACTCTAGCACTAATAACTATAACACTAATAACTCTAATAACTCTAACACTAATAACTATAACACTAACAACTCTAACACTAACAACTCTAACACTAATAACTCTAGCACTAATAACTCTAACACTAATAACTCTAACACTAATAACACTAATAACTCTAATAACTCTAACACTAATAACTATAACACTAATAACTAATAACTCTAACACTAATAACTATAACACTAATAACTATAACACTAATCACTCTAACACTAATAACTATAACACGAATAACTCTAGCACTAATGACTATAGCACTAATAACTCTAACACTAATAACTCTAACACTAATAACACTAATAACTCTAACACTAATAACTATAACACTAATAACTCTAATAACTCTAACACTAATAACTATAACACTAATAACTCTAGCACTAATAACTCTAACACTAATAACTCTAACACTAATAACTCTAACACTAATAACTCAAACACTAACAACTATAACACTAACAACTATAACACTAATAACTCTAACACTAATAACTCTAACACTAATAACTATAACACTAACAACTATAACACTAATAACTCTAACACTAATAACTCTAGCACTAATAACTATCACACTAATAACTCTAGCACAATTAACTATAGCACTAACAACTCTAACACTAACAACTCTAACACTAACAACTATCACACTAATAACTCTAGCACTAACAACTATCACACTAATAACTCTAACACTAACAACTCTAACACTAACAACTCTAACACTAACAACTATCACACTAATAACTCTAGCACTAATAACTCTAACACTAACAACTCTAACACTAACAACTCTAACACTAACAACTATCACACTAATAACTCTAACACTAACAACTATCACACTAATAACTCTAACACTAACAACTATCACACTAATAACTATAACACTAATAACTCTAACACTAACAACTCTAACACTAACAACTATCACACTAATAACTCTAGCACTAATAACTCTAGCACTAATAACTATAACACTAATAACTATAACACTAATAACTCTAACACTAATAACTCTAACACTAATAACTCTAGCACTAATAACTCTAGCACTAATAACTCTAGCACTAATAACTCTAACACTAATCACTCTAACACTAATAACTCTAGCACTAATGACTATAGCACTAATAACTCTAACAACTCTAACACTAATAACTATAACACTAATAACTCGAATAACTCTAACACTAATAACTCTAACACTAATAACTATAACACTAATAACTCTAGCACTAATAACTCTAGCACAAATAACTCTAACACTAATAACTATAGCACTAATAACTATAGCACTAACAACTATAACACTAACAACTATAACACTAATAACTATCACACTAATAACTCTAGCACTAATAACTCTAACACTAATAACTATAACACTAATAACTATAGCACTAATAACTATAACACTAATAACTCTAGCACTAATAACTCTAGCACTAATAACTATAACACTAATAACTCTAACACTAATCACTCTAACACTAATAACTCTAGTACTAATGACTATAGCACTAATAACTCTAACAACTCTAACACTAATAACTATAACACTAATAACTCTAATAACTATAACACTAATAACTATAACACTAATAACTCGATAACTCTAACACTAATAACTATAACACTAATAACTCTAGCACTAATAACTCTAGCACAAATAACTCTAACACTAATAACTCTAACACTAATAACTATAGCACTAATAACTATAACACTAACAACTCTAACAACTATCACACTAATAACTCTAGCACTAATAACTATAACACTAACAACTCTAACACTAATAACTCTAACACTAATAACTCTAACACTAATAACTCTAGCACTAATAACTATCACACTCATAACTCTAGCACTAATAACTATAGCACTAATAACTATAGCACGAATAACTATAACACTAATAACTCTAGCACTAATAACTCTAACACTAAAAACTACAACACTAATAACACTAATAACTCTAACACTAACAACTCTAACACTAATAACTCTAACACTAATAACTCTAGCACTAATAACTCTAACACTAACATTTCTAACACTAATAATGATAACACTAATAACGATAACACTAACAACTCTAACACCAATAACTCTAACAACTATAACACTAACAACTATCACACTAATAACTATAGCACTAATAACTCTAGCACTAATAACTATAACACTAATAACTATAACACTAATAACGATAACAACTATAACACTAATAACTATAACACTAATAACTATCACACTAATAACTCTAGCACTAATAACTATAACACTAATAAATATAACACTAATAACTCAAACACTAATAACTATCACACATAACTATAACACTAATAACTCTAACACTAATAACTCTAACACTAATAACCATAAGTCTAACACCTTGAGGAATGTAGTGTTTACCTGGAGGCAGTGAAGATCTGCCTGGCGTTGGTACAGATGGCGTTGATGGGGCTGTCGTGACCTCTGACCTCTCCGATGGGCGTGAAGCTCTCCACGTTCCAGACCTTCAGCACGCCGGCCCTGCAGCCGCTCAGCAGCATGGGCCGGCCCGGCACCGGGGCCAGAGCGCACACCCAGTCCTTGTGGGAGTTGGGGATTTGCTGTGGATGCGAAGGAGATATGATGCTAGCATACTTATGTTTTTATTGTTTCAACATAATACAACTCATAAAAAGGAATGCTAGTCGTCTGAGTGATTGCATCCATAAAAGAGCACCATGCTTTTATAATGGATGTAAATCATCGTCACTGATACTGTAGTCAGACTGTATTTTACATTACAATCAAACATGATGTCTGTTGTTTACTAAGATTCAAAAAGCAACAGGGGAGAAACAGCGGAGAAAGGGTTAAACATGCACACGTGCAGAATCATTACAGTTCATGTATGAGTGAGTTCAGCCTTCCTTTGATTGTGTTGGATGAATTGTTCTGCTGCAGGGAACTAACAACATCTGACA
The DNA here is from genome assembly GCF_910589615.1 of Taurulus bubalis. NCBI lineage: Eukaryota > Metazoa > Chordata > Actinopteri > Perciformes > Cottidae > Taurulus > Taurulus bubalis. The sequence goes on along the minus strand of NC_136593.1, from coordinate 29,796,676 downwards.
ATAGTTTATAGTTTCATTCCACTTTTTAATGACATATTAATGAAAGAGAAGAGGAGGAACAGGTGAGCTGTCAAACACAATCACATCTTAAAATGCAGAAATCACTTTAAATCACGTTTAGTGTTTAGTGGTTTATCAGATTAATTTATGTCCAAACAGAGTCACACAAAACTAGTATTACTTTAATCTACTTGTTCATGTGTCATTTGCTTCTGTCACTAAGTATTGACATATAGCATTTGAGATTAGCTTTCCACCAAGATAACAATGCTTGTTCCATTATTACCTCACATATTAATCTGTGTTCCACCTGCAGTTTGCAGTTCGTCTGCTCTCTGTTTTCAGAGCAGTGAATTATTTATTCTCCATCATTCCTCATTTGCATCCGAGCAGAGGACCAACACTGAAACCAACGAGTGTTTTCCTCTCAGCCTCTGAGTCTCATGATGGATCCGTGTTATGTTACTGAAGGAGAAACTCTGTTCAAGAAAAGAACAATGAGATGCTGCGAGAAGCGACGTTACGTGTGTGTTACGTGTGTTTATGAGAGTGTTACGTGTGCTTATGAGAGTGTTACGTGTGTTTATGAGAGTGTTACGTGTGTTTATGAGAGTGTTACGTGTGTTTATGAGAGTGTTACGTGTGTTTATGAGAGTGTTACGTGTGTTTATGAGAGCGTAACGTGTGTTTATGAGAGTGTTACGTGTGCTTATGAGTGCAACGTGTGTTTATGAGAGTGTTACGTGTGTTTATGAGAGTGTTACGTGTGTTTATGAGAGTGTTACGTGTGCTTATGAGTGCAACGTGTGTTTATGAGAGTGTTACGTGTGCTTATGAGTGCAACGTGTGTTTATGAGAGTGTTAGGTGTGCTTATGAGAGTGTTAGGTGTGCTTATGAGTGCAACGTGTGTTTATGAGAGTGTTACGTGTGCTTATGAGTGCAACGTGTGTTTATGAGAGTGTTACGTGTGCTTATGAGAGTGTTATGTGTGTTTATGAGAGTGTTAGGTGTGCTTACGAGAGTGCAACGTGTGTTTATGAGAGTGTTATGTGTGTTTATGAGAGTGTTACGTGTGCTTATGAGAGTGTTATGTGTGTTTATGAGAGTGTTAGGTGTGCTTACGAGAGTGCAACGTGTGTTTATGAGAGTGTTATGTGTGTTTATGAGAGTGTTACGTGTGCTTATGAGAGTGTTATGTGTGTTTATGAGAGTGTTAGGTGTGCTTACGAGAGTGCAACGTGTGTTTATGAGAGTGTTATGTGTGTTTATGAGAGTGTTACGTGTGCTTATGAGTGCTACGTGTGTTTATGAGAGTGTTAGGTGTGCTTATGAGTGCAACGTGTGTTTATGAGAGTGTTAGGTGTGCTTATGAGAGTGTTAGGTGTGCTTATGAGTGCAACGTGTGTTTATGAGAGTGTTACGTGTGCTTATGAGTGCAACGTGTGTTTATGAGAGTGTTACGTGTGCTTATGAGAGTGTTAGGTGTGCTTACGAGAGTGCAACGTGTGTTTATGAGAGTGTTATGTGTGTTTATGAGAGTGTTACGTGTGCTTATGAGAGTGTTAGGTGTGCTTATGAGAGTGTTAGGTGTGCTTATGAGTGCAACGTGTGTTTATGAGAGTGTTACGTGTGCTTATGAGAGTGTTACGTGTGCTTATGAGAGTGTTATGTGTGTTTATGAGAGTGTTAGGTGTGCTTATGAGAGTGTTAGGTGTGCTTATGAGTGCAACGTGTGTTTATGAGAGTGTTACGTGTGCTTATGAGAGTGTAACGTGTGTTTATGAGAGTGTTACGTGTGCTTATGAGAGTGTTACGTGTGCTTATGAGAGTGTTATGTGTGTTTATGAGAGTGTTAGGTGTGCTTATGAGTGTTACGTGTGTTTATGAGAGTGTTAGGTGTGCTTATGAGTGCAACGTGTGTTTATGAGAGTGTTAGGTGTGCTTATGAGAGTGTTAGGTGTGCTTATGAGTGCAACGTGTGTTTATGAGAGTGTTACGTGTGCTTATGAGAGTGTTATGTGTGTTTATGAGAGTGTTAGGTGTGCTTACGAGAGTGCAACGTGTGTTTATGAGAGTGTTATGTGTGTTTATGAGAGTGTTACGTGTGCTTATGAGAGTGTTAGGTGTGCTTATGAGTGCAACGTGTGTTTATGAGAGTGTTACGTGTGCTTATGAGAGTGTTACGTGTGCTTATGAGAGTGTTATGTGTGTTTATGAGAGTGTTAGGTGTGCTTATGAGAGTGTTAGGTGTGCTTATGAGTGCAACGTGTGTTTATGAGAGTGTTACGTGTGCTTATGAGAGTGTTACGTGTGCTTATGAGAGTGTTATGTGTGTTTATGAGAGTGTTAGGTGTGTTTATGAGAGTGTTACGTGTGTTTATGAGAGTGTTACGTGTGCTTATGAGAGTGTTACGTGTGTTTATGAGAGTGTTACGTGTGCTTATGAGTGCAACGTGTGTTTATGAGAGTGTTAGGTGTGCTTATGAGAGTGTTAGGTGTGCTTATGAGTGCAACGTGTGTTTATGAGAGTGTTACGTGTGCTTATGAGAGTGTTACGTGTGCTTATGAGAGTGTTACGTGTGCTTATGAGAGTGTTATGTGTGTTTATGAGAGTGTTAGGTGTGCTTACGAGAGTGCAACGTGTGTTTATGAGAGTGTTATGTGTGTTTATGAGAGTGTTACGTGTGCTTATGAGAGTGTTACGTGTGCTTATGAGAGTGTTACGTGTGCTTATGAGAGTGTTACGTGTGCTTATGAGAGTGTTATGTGTGTTTATGAGAGTGTTAGGTGTGCTTATGAGAGTGTTAGGTGTGCTTATGAGTGCAACGTGTGTTTATGAGAGTTTTACGTGTGCTTATGAGAGTGTAACGTGTGTTTATGAGAGTGTTACGTGTGCTTATGAGAGTGTTACGTGTGCTTATGAGAGTGTTATGTGTGTTTATGTGAGTGTTAGGTGTGCTTACGAGAGTCCATGTGTGTTTATGAGAGTGTTATGTGTGTTTATGAGAGTGTTACGTGTGCTTATGAGAGTGTTACGTGTGCTTATGAGAGTGTTATGTGTGTTTATGAGAGTGTTAGGTGTGTTTATGAGAGTGTTATGTGTGTTTATGAGAGTGTTACGTGTGTTTATGAGAGTGTTACGTGTGCTTATGAGAGTGTTATGTGTGTTTATGAGAGTGTTACGTGTGCTTATGAGAGTGTTACGTGTGTTTATGAGAGTGTTATGTGTGCTTATGAGAGTGTTACGTGTGCTTATGAGAGTGTTATGTGTGTTTATGAGAGTGTTAGGTGTGCTTACGAGAGTGCAACGTGTGTTTATGAGAGTGCAACGTGTGTTTATGAGAGTGTTATGTGTGTTTATGAGAGTGTTACGTGTGCTTATGAGAGTGTTATGTGTGCTTATGAGTGTGTTATGTGTGCTTATGAGTGTGTAACGTGTGTGTTTATGTATGTTACGTGTGTTTTTGTGTGTTACGTGTGCGTTACTTGTGCGTTACGTGTGCATTAAGTGTATGTTACGTGTGCGTTACATGTGTGTTACGTGTGTGTTACGTGTGCATTGAGTGTATGTTACATGTGTGTTACCTGTGCATTGAGTGTATGTTACATGTGTGCTACATGTGCGTTACGTGTATGTGACGTGTGCGTTACGTGTGCATTAAGTGTATGTTACGTGTACGTTACGTGCGCATTACGTGCACGTTACGTGTGTTACATGTGCGTTACGTGTGTTACATGTGCGTTACATGTGCGTTACGTGTGCGTTACGTGTGCGTTACATGTGCGTTACGTGTGTGTTACATGTGTGTTACGTGTGCGTTACGTGTGCGTTACATGTGTGTTACGGGTGCGTTACATGTGTGTTACGTGTGCGTTACATGTGTGTTACGGGTGCGTTACATGTGTGTTACGGGTGCGTTACATGTGTGTTACATGTGCGTTACGTGTGCGTTACATGTGCTATGTGTGCGTTACATGTGTGCTGTGTGTGCGTTACATGTGTGTTACGTGTGCGTTACATGTGTTACGTGTGCGTTACATGTGTTACGTGTGCGTTACATGTGTTACGTGTGCGTTACATGTGTTACGTGTGCGTTACATGTGTGTTACGTGTGCGTTACATGTGTTGCGTGTGCGTTACATGTGTGTCACGTGTGCGTTACATGTGTGCTACGTGTGCGTTACATGTGTGTTACGTGTGCGTTGTGTGTGCGTTACATGTGTTACGTATGCGTTGCGTGTGCGTTGCGTGTACGTTGCTTGTGCTACATGTGCGTTACATGTGTTACGTGTGCGCAACATGTGTTACATGTGCGTTACGTGTGCGTTACATGTGTGCTACGTGTGTGTTACATGTGCGTTACCTGTGCGTTACCTGTGCGTTACGTGTGTTACGCGTGCGTTACGTGTGTTACGTGTGTTACATGTGCGTTACGTGTGCGTTACATGTGTTATGTGTGCGTTACATGTGTTACGTGTGTGTTACATGTTACGTGTGCGTTACATGTTACGTGTGCGTTACATGTGCGTTACATGTGTTACGTGTGTGTTACATGTGCTACGTGTGCGTTACATGTTACGTGTGCGTTACATGTTACGTGTGCGTTACATGTGTTACGTGTGCGTTACATGTGTTACGTGTGCGTTACATGTGTTACGTGTGCGTTACGTGGCCTTCCACTTTGCCCAAAAGATCTTCCATTGTACAAAACAAAGCCACTGACGCTGTAGCTTTTGTTCATCCTCTGGCTGCTTGATAAATTGTCTGATATTAGTATCAAGTATTGAATTATACGTCGGCAAATAAGTAAACAAGAAATGTCAGATATATTTGAGGTAATTTAGATGGAGTGACAGAAATGTGTTTACATCATTAGTTCATGTGAACAACAACAACTATATGGCTGATATATTGTTATCACATTTAAAGGATTTCAATCTCAGGTCATCAAACTCTTTACTGGATCAGTCGTTACAGTCTGTCATGTTCACTGCTGATCATTTATGTGATGGTACGTTGATCGCTTTTTCTTAGCTCCTATAAATCAAAAAGTCTGGATCTCATAGTTAGAATCTGGAGGCCAGAGAAGTTGAGAAAGTAAAAATCCTTCATTAACGCAAAGAGAAAATAGAGGAAACCTTTGACCCCCGAAGCCACGGGTAACGGGGAGTGACAGAAGATAGAAATAGAGAGATATGTGTATGTATGTATGTATGTATATATATAAGAACTTTACACCAGTGGTTACAGAATCTCTTAGAGAGCAGCGTCACACTGCAGCACTAGCTGCAAGTCGACAAATCAGCAAAACAAACACAAACTTGGAATTGTTTTCCGGAGTTTATTTTTATAAAGCAATTGGGAATCACTAAACTAGAGAGGAGTAATTATACATAAATTGCTTCCCATATTCTCCCCTGAAACACACTGTGGCCTGTGTATCTTACCAGAGGCGCAGCAGCAGAAGTCCTGGAGGGCGCAGAGTCTATAATAATACATTCTATCGTACCCGAAGCCACACTTTGATCCTCTTACAGAACTAGACAGCCGTCAGGGAGACAGGCAGTAAGGGTTGAGAGGTTATGGGCTGCAGGCCACAGCACCAACCGACTTCATGTAACTCAGCCTCTGAATGGAAACTAACGGCTTACGTTCCCGTTTCCTGTGTTGGGATCAACAGAGGCTAAGTACAAGTTGTGCAAACAAAATGAAAGTGCTGATTAATATGCACATTAGTGTGCATGCAAATGAGTCACCCACCCACCCACGAGGTGCTTTATGATGCCAATTAATATGGAAGCGCCAATGGAGGGTGCACAGGAGGTCACACACACACACACACACACACGGATCAGGTGTGTGCGGGTCGTCATGCCCGTGTGGTTTTCTTCCATCAAATGTCTGCAGCTTATGTTTTTTTTTTATTCTCAATTAATCATGTCTATAATAATAAAAAATTAAGAGAGCAAAAAAATATCTTTGTGCCCACAGTGACTCGCCATAATTTACCGTAGAGAAATGATTTCAAGTTTAAAACGTTGACAAAAGTCTGGAGTTTATTTGCCCAAATGGGCATTTGTTGATAGCTAGCACAGTTTTCATGTAATCATAGTTGAAGTTTAGGAACATTTTGGGACCATTTCAGAGTTTACAATGGGTGTGTATGGCACAGGTTAGAGTGGTGATGTCATCGCTAGAGCGCGGAGCAGAGTCAGGATCTTGCGAAAAAACTATTTGTATTTTGTCACTCGATCCACAAATTTCACTCTTCACGTCTGTCTTCAGCAGAGAAGCAGAGACGAGTTCCGTCCTGAAGGAAAAGCCTCTGAACTCACCTGAGTGAGCTCCTGCTGCTGCAGATCCCACTTCTTGATGCCGTTGTCTCTGGAGCCGCTGAACAGCACGTCTCCCTGCACGGCCAAACACTCGATGCCGTCGTAATGCGGCGGCTCGAAGTTATGAGCCGGACCCACATTACCCAGCATGCTCTCTGCCACGTCAAACACCTGAGGAGAGGACAAGGAGCAGGAGAGAGATGTGTCTGCATGTGTGACACCCGGGTATGGTGTGTGTGTGTGTGTGTGTGTGTGTGTGTGTGTGTGTGTTACCTTGACATAGTGGTCTTTGGAGCCAGTGATTACTTGGTCTTTGCCCAGCAGAGACTGTCCCACTGTGAGGCACATGACGGAGCCGATGTGGCCCGTCAGCCTCCCCATCCCCTGCATCCTGCGCGCGCACACACACACACACACACACACACACACACACACACACACACACACACACACACACACACACACACACACACACACAAATCACTTTCCATCCCGCTGGTGAAGTGAAACCACGGTGATACTGATGATACATTCGTTTTGCTTTTCTGGGGGTTGCTGTGAATCATTCATTGGGTCCGAGCCCCTCAGCGTAAAGCGTCTGGTCCAATCTGTGAATCATTTCCCTTGAGATGCATGAAAAGAAAAAGGTGCCTTGTAGAAACACATTGGTGCTTTGATCCGACAGCCTTTTGAATCCGCTGAGTCAGATGTTAATGAGCTCTCTGCTTTATTAACATCTGACAAGTGAATACATACATCCATGTGGAGATGACTCAGCAAATTAATATGTGAAGGAGTTCATGAATACAGTAGTGACTGACTTCATACTTTTACAAACAATTGGATGAGAAGTTCAATTATCAGGGTTCAGACTCATCCTGATCAATGTTTCCAGGACTTTTCATGACTTTAAACCAAATGTCCATTACAAGCATTTAGTGAAGTCTGGGTGTAAACAGTAAAAAGTGAGTAAATGTAGTATTTAAATAACAATGAGAATACAAAGCATACAGTAAACCTTAAATGACTCAAATGAATGAGACAATAGTTTGATTAAAAGAATAAACATTTATATAGATGCCTGTATGTATGCCTGCTTATATTTTGAGTCGTTCTTTTAAAAGCATATTCATTATTTCAAACTCAGCGTAAATGAACGTCATGAACACATGAATATAACACATTTACATGAACACATGAATATAACACATTTACATGACTTTTACTAAACTTTGGGGTTTCATTTTTTTCAAGGACTTTTCCAGGCCTGGACATAACCATTTTAAACTCCATGACTGTTCCAGGTTTTCCGTAAGAATCCTGCATATGAAATGGATGGGATTCATGATGAAGGATGAAGTACCTGTTGAGGTCCCACATGCGCACCGTGTTCCCAGCAGCGGCGTAGAGCACGGATCCTGACGGGTTCAGGGCGATCTGGTTGATCTGACACTCGCCCTGAGCGAAGGTGATGGTGCGGGTGGTGACGCCCGCGCACACGTCCCCCGACACCACCTGCCCCGAGGACCTGCGAGGGGAGGGGAGCAGAAGGTTGAGGGCTGCGCCGCAGGAGGAGGTTGAAGAGACGGTCAGGAGGAAACTCACGTGAGCGTTCGCACACACTTGGCCGAGTCGCGGACGTCCCACACCTTGATGTAGGAGGCGGACACGGAGAAGACCAGGCCGGAGGACGGGCAGTACTTCACCGACACCACGTTGTTGGGGTGGCCTTTGAGGGTGACGATCTCCTGGCCCGTCACCAGGTTCCACATCTTACAGGTGCGATCTGCACGGGGAACACAGCCCGTTCAATCCTCTCTGGGTGCATATCTTACTGAGATAAATAGACCCGACCATTCTAGTCTTACGTAGGGTTGCAAAATTCCGGGAATATTCAAAGTTGGAAACTTTCCACGGGAATTAACGGGAATTAACAGGAATAAACTGGACATTTTGGGGTAATTTAACTGTATTTACCTTGTCATAAGCAGACATGCATGCAAACATTTATAATAAAACTTTTAAAAATGACATTTTTGACGAGTAGAGTAGAACTTTATTCTTTCATCGAACAACGAAAACATGAACATTGAATAAAAAAGGTGTATTCCCTATGATCACCACCCCCCAACCCACATTTTTATGTTGAGAGCTATAATTGAAATCTCTATCTGTCTGCAATACCGCTCTTGGCCTCTACGCAACTCGGCGCTCTCACGCTTGCCAGCGAAGGGCTGAAACGTTCAGACACAACACTGATGACAAAGAGGTTCAAAACCAACAGAACGTTTATGTTTACGTTTATGTTTCTGGCAGACAATGTTCCCAACCAGCTGCATTCAGGGTCCAGCTGAGCTAGGCGTGCATAGTCTTGTTCTCAACTACATTTAAGTTCCCTGTTATATGCTTTTGCAAAAAAACTTTAAAATTCCCAAAATTCCCATGGAAACTTTCCGTAAATTTAACAGAAAATTTCCGCCCCTTTGCAACCCTAGTCTTACGAGATCTTTTGCTACATGGCTCAGTCAGAAATCTGACTATTTGACAAAAAATTATACGATAGTTATTAACCTTTTAGAAACTAATCCCCTGCTAGGGTGCAGACTGAGAGATTGTTAAATAAAACTGTAAATCATAGTTTGTTTTATTAAAAAAAAAAAAAAAAATGGTGTATTTGGATGTATTGAACACTATAAATAATTTAGAAGTGAAATATATGGTTTGGGACATTTCAAATGTCACAAATATGCCCCAATGCAAATGTTGGAGTCCTCGCCTGAATATTCTCTGTTATAAACCCTCTGTAACTGTGTTCTGCTTCACTTCATCAAAGTCAACATTTGCAGAGAGAATGTTCACATATTGAGCTATGATTTGGGTTAGAGAATGTTCACATATTGTTTATGATTTGTGTTAGAGAATGTTCACATATTGAGTTATGATTTGTGTTAGAGAATGTTCACATATTGAGTTATGATTTGGGTTAGAGAATGTTCACATATTGAGTTATGATTTGGGTTAGAGAATGTTCACATATTGTTTATGATTTGGGTTAGAGAATGTTCACATATTGTTTATGATTTGGGTTAGAGAATGTTCACATATTGTTTATGATTTGTGTTAGAGAATGTTCACATATTGAGTTATGATTTGGGTTAGAGAATGTTCACATATTGTTATGATTTGTGTTAGAGAATGTTCACATATTGAGTTATGATTTGGGTTAGAGAATGTTCACATATTGTTATGATTTGGGTTAGAGAATGTTCACATATTGAGTTATGATTTGTGTTAGAGAATGTTCACATATTGAGTTATGATTTGGGTTAGAGAATGTTCACATATTGTTTATGATTTGGGTTAGAGAATGTTCACATATTGTTTATGATTTGGGTTAGAGAATGTTCACATATTGTTTATGATTTGGGTTAGAGAATGTTCACATATTGTTTATGATTTGTGTTAGAGAATGTTCACATATTGAGTTATGATTTGGGTTAGAGAATGTTCACATATTGTGTTATGATTTGTGTTAGAGAATGTTCACATATTGTGTTATGATTTGGGTTAGAGAATGTTCACATATTGAGTTATGATTTGTGTTAGAGAATGTTCACAAATTGAGTTATGATTTGGGTTAGAGAATGTTCACATATTGTTTATGATTTGGGTTAGAGAATGTTCACATATTGTTTATGATTTGGGTTAGAGAATGTTCACATATTGTTTATGATTTGTGTTAGAGAATGTTCACATATTGAGTTATGATTTGGGTTAGAGAATGTTCACATATTGATCTATGACTTGGGTTAGAGAATGTTCACATATTGTTTATGATTTGGGTTAGAGAATGTTCACATATTGAGCTATGATTTGGGTTAGAGAATGTTCACATATTGAGCTATGATTTGGGTTAGAGAATGTTCACATATTGAGCTATGATTTGGGTTAGAGAATGTTCACATATTGAGCTATGATTTGGGTTAGAGAATGTTCACATATTGAGCTATGATTTGGGTTAGAGAATGTTCACATATTGAGTTATGATTTGGGTTAGAGAATGTTCACATATTGTGTATGATTTGGGTTAGAGAATGTTCACATATTGAGCTATGATTTGGGTTAGAGAATGTTCACATATTGTGTTATGATTTGGGTTAGAGAATGTTCACATATTGAGTTATGATTTGGGTTAGAGAATGTTCACATATTGAGCTATGATTTGGGTTAGAGTTGGACCTTACATTTCAAAGAAATAATCATCGTGAAAGTGATTCTTTTTCTAGGTGGACCTGAAACCTTTTCATTTTTTCTGTGTGTCATCTTCATTTACTCTTAACCAGTAACATATAGACTGATATTTACACATCTGGACAACATCTCACATGTGTACCTTTTATTATAACCAGAATGATTCAAATAGTCCTAGTGGTTGCAGAGATTCACCCTTTTTAGTTTGGGGATGACATTAAGAGGGAAGGCCTAAAAAATAGGGTGGTTTCCAAAAGGTTTAAAGAAATGATTCTGTAGTAGAGTTGTTGGTGTGTGTACCTTTAGACCCAGTGAAGAGCAGCTCATCGGTGGCGTCCACACACAGGACCGGCTTTGAGTGGCCCTCAGCGACAGACACACACTGCAGGGGGGCTGTGCGCCCGCCCTTCACGCCGCCGATGGGATTGATCACACCCCTAACGATCACACACACACACACGGTGTCAGTGTCTTCAGGATGAAGCGGTGGGGATGATGTCGCTCCACCTGTCTAAGGTGTGTGTGTGAAACACAGGCCGGTCACAAGCATGCACACAGACACAAAGACTCTTCCATCACACGGTGACAACACAAACCTCAACAGAGGTATGATGTCACTGTGCCGTCTAACTACTTCCTGTTGGTTCAGAGCCCTCTCCGGTTACTCCCCCTCCCTGTGGAGGGTTCCAATTAAGGCATAATATTATTATTCTCTCTCTCTGAACCTCCCATGCATGTCCACTGACCGGCATGGAGAGCAGTCAGCAAAGAGAAGAGGAAAACGGAGGAGGAATGTGAGGAAATTGGTCCCCAGTGGACTTCCTTCTAACAGCAGTGGTGGTGGAGTGTGAGTGTATGTGTGTGTGTGTGAGTGTGAGTGTGTGTGTGGGGGGCTCTCCCCCACTGTTTGAGAAGATGCGAGGAGAAAAAGAGAATCTGTGATCACACACAACTTGGGACAGATTTAGTTTCTGCACAGAGGAAGAGGAACAGAAGGGGGAGCTGGAATAAAGACAGCAGCATCTCCTCTTCTGCGCCAGAGCGCACACACACACACACACACACACACACACACACACTGAAAAGTAAACACTAGACCACACTTTCTGTGGATCTTTTTCTGCGACGTTAAAATGCCAACCCAAATCAACACATTGCATGCTTGTCTGCCACAGAGGAGCCGCCGTGCAGCGTGAGCTCAGCTCAGCCGCTCGCCGCCTGAGGAGCGACCTCACAGCTCAGCAGGTCGTCACGTCGCCATGCAGCCGCCGTTCAATCTGCCCCGCCCACTCTGTGGGCCCCACTTCCACTTCTGGAAAGACCTTGGAAAGGTATTTGATAAAATAATCATAACACATGTGAACTTGTTTTTTGGGTGAATGGAAAGAGACGGGAAGGAAGATTTAAATAATTTGATGAGAGAGAATGAAGTCGTCCCTCTGAAGGCTGTGTTGTCTGAGGAAGCGTTATGAAGCGTTATGAAGAACATTTGAACTGTAATTATATTTTACGACATTTACAACCATGTTTCCTTGCAGGGAACCGTTACGCTCCCTTCTGTTAAAGGACATACTGCATATTATATGTGTAGTACTATACTGCATACTATATGTGTAGTACTATACTGCATGCTATATGTGTAGTACTATACTGCATATTATATATGTAGTACTATACTGCATATTATATGTGTAGTACTATACTGCATGCTATATGTGTAGTACTATACTGCATACTATATGTGTAGTACTATACTGCATGCTATATGTGTAGTACTATACTGCATATTATATGTGTAGTACTATACTGCATACTATATGTGTAGTACTATACTGCATATTATATATGTAGTACTATACTGCATATTATATGTGTAGTACTATACTGCATATTATATGTGTAGTACTATACTGCATGCTATATGTGTAGTACTATACTGCAGTACTACACATATAGCATGCAGTATAGTCTCAGGTTCCTTCAGCAGAACGTTCTCCTCACAGTGAGCAGTGCTCCCCTAGTGGCTGTTACAGGCGGAGCAGCCTGATGAGCCTCGTGAGAGGAGCAGCTCAACACACAAATAGACCAGAATGAGAGGAGGGCATTGTGTTTTTAGCATTATTATTATCATTATTATTATTATTAATAATATTAAATCATTTTATTTGACATTTTATGAAAACGTTTTGCTGATTTACTTTCTTGCCGAAAGTTAAACAGGAAGATGGATAACTTTCATGTGTGTGCACTGAGTTCAACACTCAGCCAGGGTATTGAGTTAAGTCAGTGACACAAAGCACCTCATCACTTCGTTCCCATGTCCACTCTTTGTGCTAAGCTAGCTGGCTACTGGCTACAATGTTACCAAACAGACATGAGACTGACGCCAACATTCTCCTCTCACACTTGAAGTGAACTATTCCTTTAATTTATATGTACTTCTAAACCGCAGGTTTTACAGGCTGAATAGTAAAACACATAAGAGGTTTAAATAATATCTGCAGGACAGTGGGGAGGTTCACTCGGGTGTTGTGGGCGAGACACACAGGAGGGAGAGGCCGGCATGGTTCAGACATGTGGTTAAACATGTGGTTCAGACATGCACCACAGAGAGAGGACACCAGGTGAGTTCACAGGCAATGGGAAAACAGAGAGAGACAAACACAGTTCCTCTACCTGAGCACCTCGGAGAGCGAGGAGTCGCTGTCATCCGACCTGGAGGCAGAAGAGGAGGGAGGGGGAGGAAGAGGAGGGAGGAAGAGGAGAGGGAGGGTTAACCACGCTCAGGAAAGACAGAAGGGTTACTGGCAAAGGGTTAAAAGGAGGCGTGGCCGGAGGAGGGGCTGAGATATAAAGAATAAAGCTGTCCACTTCCTGTCAGCAGTTAGCCTGAAGCCAGGTAATAAACCTGAAGTGTTCTCTGTAGGTGTTCCTCTGTAGGTGTTCCTCTGTACATGTTCCTCTGTACATGTTCCTCTGTAGATGTTCCTCTGTACATGTTCCTCTGTACATGTTCCTCTGTAGATGTTCCTCTGTACATGTTCTCTGTACATGTTCCTCTGTACATGTTCCTCTGTACATGTTCCTCTGTACATGTTCCTCTGTACATGTTCCTCTGTACATGTTCCTCTGTAAATGTTCCTCTGTACATGTTCTCTGTACATGTTCCTCTGTAGATGTTCCTCTGTACATGTTCCTCTGTACATGTTCCTCTGTACATGTTCCTCTGTACATGTTCCTCTGTACATGTTCCTCTGTACATGTTCCTCTGTACATGTTCCTCTGTACATGTTCTCTGTACATGTTCTCTGTGTTCCTCTGTAGATGTTCTCTGTAAATGTTCCTCTGTAAATGTTCCTCTGTAGATGTTCCTCTGTAGATGTTCCTCTGTAGATGTTCTCTGTACATGTTCCTCTGTAAATGTTCTCTGTAAATGTTCCTCTGTAAATGTTCCTCTGTAAATGTTCCTCTGTAAATGTTCCTCTGTAGATGTTCCTCTGTAGATGTTCCTCTGTAAATGTTCCTCTGTACATGTTCCTCTGTACATGTTCCTCTGTACATGTTCTTCTGTAAATGTTCCTCTGTACATGTTCCTCTGTACATGTTCCTCTGTAGATGTTCCTCTGTACATGTTCCTCTGTAAATGTTCCTCTGTAAATGTTCCTCTGTAAATGTTCCTCTGTAGATGTTCCTCTGTAAATGTTCCTCTGTACATGTTCCTCTGTACATGTTCCTCTGTACATGTTCCTCTTTAAATGTTCTCTGTACATGTTCCTCTGTACATGTTCCTCTGTACATGTTCCTCTGTACATGTTCATCTGTACATGTTCCTCTGTACATGTTCCTCTGTACATGTTCCTCTTTAAATGTTCTCTGTACATGTTCCTCTGTACATGTTCCTCTGTAGATGTTCCTCTGTACATGTTCCTCTGTAAATGTTCTCTGTACATGTTCCTCTTTAAATGTTCTCTGTACATGTTCCTCTGTACATGTTCCTCTTTAAATGTTCTCTGTACATGTTCCTCTGTACATGTTCCTCTGTAGATGTTCCTCTGTACATGTTCCTCTGTACATGTTCCTCTGTACATGTTCCTCTTTAAATGTTCTCTGTACATGTTCCTCTGTACATGTTCCTCTGTACATGTTCCTCTGTAGATGTTCCTCTGTAAATGTTCCTCTGTAAATGTTCCTCTGTACATGTTCCTCTGTAGATGTTCCTCTGTACATGTTCTCTGTACATGTTCTCTGTACATGTTCTCTGTACATGTTCTCTGTACATGTTCATCTGTACATGTTCCTCTGTACATGTTCTCTGTACATGTTCTCTGTACATGTTCATCTGTACATGTTCCTCTGTACATGTTCCTCTGTACATGTTCCTCTGTAAATGTTCTCTGTACATGTTCCTCTGTACATGTTCCTCTGTACATGTTCCTCTGTACATGTTCCTCTAGATGTTCTCTGGAGGAAACCCTCACCGAGCCACGCCTACTTTACTGGATGTTAAACGTTAAAGGGTTGGAGGAATAGTTTGACATTTTGGCTTCTCCACTTTTATGTCAAGAGTTTGATGAGAACATTGGTTCCACCCTCTAATCGTCCAATGAGGTTACAGCCAGCAGCTGGTTAGCTTAGCATAGCATGAGCACGCCTTCAGCACCTGTGTAGCTCACTGGTTATGACAACAACCAATGAGACGTCGTGCTTTAAAGCCTCATGTGTGGCGATGACCAAGACTCTGTGTTCTCCGTTTATTACCAATCAGAGAAAAACAATGAGTATGACATCATGGAGCTTCAGAACGGCTTCTGGTTAGCGACTGCTGCTGCAGCTTCATATTGTTCATCCAGACATGAGTGCTATCAATATTTTCATCTAACCGTTGGAAAGAAAGTGAAAACTCATTTCCCAAAATGTCAAACTATTCATTTGAACGAGGCAGAAAAAAGTTACTGAAAGAAAGAAGGAAGCGCTGAAGAGAACACCGACACCAGAGGTCGTCCACAGAGATCGAGGAGCACGACTCCCCTGATCAACTCTTTCAGGGAGGAGCAGGAGGAGCACGAGGACCACGAGGAGCAGGAGGAGCAGGAGGAGCACAAGGACCACGAGGAGCAGGAGGAGCTCCCAGCAGCAAAGAGAGAAAGGAAAACCGCCCAGCTTTCCATCCTCCTGCAGGCTCCACAGGGGGCTTTTCCTGTGGGAACGACGCCCCAAACACTACTTTTAAATGACCAGAGCGCCTGCTCCAGGGAGTGAGGGCCCAGGCTCCAGGGAGTGAGGGCCCAGGCTCCAGGGAGTGAGGGCCCAGGCTCCAGGTAGTAAGGGCCCAGGCTCCACATGGCACACGACACCCTCATCTCCTGCATCCTCGCTAACAAGGAGGGCCAATAAAACTGAGGAATGTTCCGGATTAATAAAGATTACAAAACAATCAGCGTTCACTGGAATGAACTGAGTGGAAAGCAGGAAGTAAAACGTCCCGCTGCTCGTTCCAGACATAGAAAGTCTCCCCTTCAGAGCGCTGCACAGCTGTGTGGAGCTGGACTGAGTGTTTACACGTTGAGACATGTGGGTACAATGCTGTCACCTTTTGTACATGTAATAACAAAATGACCAAACACATAAGTCTAAGTGTCTCTGACACACTGAGTATTATGAGAACAGGCGTGTTGCAGGCCGTGTTTGATTGGATGAGATCGTACCAGATGATTTCTCGCTGTCTACATGCTCCTCACGTCCTCTGAAAGCAGAAGTGCTATTCCACATCTTTGTTCAAACAACCACAGCTGCCTCCTGCAGAGGATGTGACAATGTGAGCCGACTCTCTATCCTGCATGTGTTTCCTAGTAATGGCTATGAGTGGACTGGAATGATGCTGCAGTTAGAGCAGTCTTGTTGTTAGCAGTCTTGATGTTAGTATACTTGTTGTTAGTGCAGTCTTGTTGTTAGCAGTCTTGTTGTTAGTATACTTGTTGTTAGCAGTCTTGTTGATAGCAGTCTTGTTGATAGCAGTCTCAGAGCTCTCAAGTGTCACGCATTTTGGTCTTAAGTCACGCCCTCCCGGCACACATCGTATTTCTCACGCTGAAAAAAAACTCTAGGCTATTTAATGTGCCGCAGTGCACAAACATGACCTGGTCGCGCTGCCCTCACCATGGAGGAATCAAGCACGTCTCCCCCGAATCCCCTGGAGCTCTGCCGCGAGGTGCCACTCATCAGCCAATCAAAAAAAAGTAATGGGCTACACGAATAGCCAATCAGAAAAACATATCTGTTGTATCTGGGTGAAATGTAATCCAGCAACCAATGAAAATAAAGCTAATAATAATATGGGGGGAGGAGGGCTGGTCTGTGGGCATACGGCATGGGCGGAGGCGCGGCCGGGGGGGGAGGGAGGAGGATATGTCACTCTTACCTGTCTTAAAAACAAGAGCCCTGCAGTCTTGTTGTTAGACGTCTTGTTTTCGTGCAGTCTTGTTGTTAGCAGTCTTGTTGTTAGCAGTCTTGTTGTTTGTGCAGTCTTGTTGTTTGTGCAGTCTTGTTGTTTGTGCAGTCTTGTTGTTTGTGCAGTCTTGTTGTTAGTGCAATCTTGTTGTTAGACGTCTTGTTGTTAGACGTCTTGTTGTTAGACGTCTTGTTGCTAGCAGTCGTGTTGTTAGCAGTCTTGTTGTTAGACGTCTTGTTGTTAGACGTCTTGTTGTTAGACGTCTTGTTGCTAGCAGTCTTGTTGTTAGTAGTCTTGTTGTTAGCAGTCTTGTTGTTAATAGTCTTGTTGCTAGCAGTCTTGTTGTTAGACGTCTTGTTGTTAGACGTCTTGTTGTTAGACGTCTTGTTGCTAGACGTCTTGTTGCTAGACGTCTTGTTGCTAGCAGTCTTGTTGCTAGCAGTCTTGTTGTTAATAGTCTTGTTGCTAGCAGTCTTGTTGTTAGCAGTCTTGTTGTTAATAGTCTTGTTGCTAGCAGTCTTGTTGTTTGACGTCTTGTTGTTAGACGTCTTGTTGTTAGACGTCTTGTTGTTAGACGTCTTGTTGCTAGACGTCTTGTTGCTAGCAGTCTTGTTGTTAGCAGTCTTGTTGTTAATAGTCTTGTTGCTAGCAGTCTTGTTGTTAGACGTCTTGTTGTTAGACGTCTTGTTGTTAGACGTCTTGTTGCTAGCAGTCTTGTTGCTAGACGTCTTGTTGTTAGACGTCTTGTTGTTGGACGTCTTGTTGTTGGACGTCTTGTTGTTAGCAGTCGTGTTGTTAGCAGTCGTGTTGTTAGCAGTCTTGTTGTTAGCAGTCTTGTTGTTAGTAGTCTTGTTGTTAGCAGTCTTGTTGTTAAGTCTTGTTGCTAGCAGTCTTGATGTTAATAGTCTTGTTGCTAGACGTCTTGTTGTTAGACGTCTTGTTGCTAGACTCCTTGTTGTTAGACGTCTTGTTGTTAGACGTCTTGTTGCTAGACGTCTTGTTGCTAGACGTCTTGTTGCTAGCAGTCTTGTTGTTAGACGTCTTGTTGTTAGACGTCTTGTTGTTAGACGTCTTGATGTTAGCAGTCTTGATGTTAGCAGTATTGATGTTAGCAGTCTCGTTGTTAGCAGTCTCGTTGTTAGACGTCTCGTTGTTAGACGTCTCGGTGTTAGACGTCTCGGTGTTAGACGTCTCGGTGTTAGACGTCTCGGTGTTAGACGTCTCGGTGTTAGCAGTCTCGGTGTTAGCAGTCTCGGTGTTAGCAGTCTCGTTGTTAGCAGTCTCGTTGTTAGCAGTCTTGTTGTTAGCAGTCTTGATGTTAGTAGTCTTGTTGTTAGTAGTCTTGTTGTTAGTAGTCTTGTTGTTAGACTCCTTGTTGTTAGACGTGTTGTTGTTGGACGTCTTGTTGTTGGACGTCTTGTTGTTAGCAGTCGTGTTGTTAGCAGTCTTGTTGTTAGCAGTCTTGTTGTTAGCAGTCTTGTTGTTAGACGTCTTGTTGCTAGCAGTCTTGATGTTGGTAGTCTTGTTGTTAGCAGTCTTGTTGTTAATAGTCTTGTTGCTAGACGTCTTGTTGTTAGACGTCTTGTTGCTAGTAGTCTTGTTGTTAGACGTCTTGTTGTTAGACGTCTTGTTGTTAGACGTCTTGTTGTTAGACGTCGTGTTGTTAGCAGTCTTGATGTTAGTAGTCTTGTTGTTAGTAGTCTTGTTAGTGCAGTCTTGTTGTTAGTAGTCTTGATGTTAGTAGTCTTGTTGTTAGTAGTCTTGTTGTTAGTAGTCTTGATGTTAGTAGTCTTGATGTTAGTAGTCTTGTTGTTAGTAGTCTTGTTGTTAGTAGTCTTGATGTTAGTAGTCTTGATGTTAGTAGTCTTGTTGTTAGTAGTCTTGATGTTAGTAGTCTTGTTGTTAGTAGTCTTGTTAGTGCAGTCTTGTTGTTAGTAGTCTTGTTAGTAGTCTTGATGTTAGTAGTCTTGTTGTTAGTAGTCTTGTTGTTAGTAGTCTTGATGTTAGTAGTCTTGATGTTAGTAGTCTTGATGTTAGTAGTCTTGTTGTTAGTAGTCTTGATGTTAGTAGTCTTGTTGTTAGTAGTCTTGTTGTTAGTAGTCTTGTTGTTAGTAGTCTTGATGTTAGTAGTCTTGTTGTTAGTAGTCTTGTTAGTGCAGTCTTGTTGTTAGTAGTCTTGTTAGTAGTCTTGATGTTAGTAGTCTTGATGTGACTAGTATTGTTTGTAGTCTTGATGTTAGTAGTCTTGATGTTAGTAGTCTTGATGTTAGTAGTATTGATGTTAGTAGTCTTGTTAGTGCAGTCTTGATGTTAGTAGTCTTGTTGTTAGCAGTCTTGTTGTTAGTAGTCTTGATGTTAGTAGTCTTGTTGTTATCAGTCTTGTTGTTAGTAGTCTTGATGTTAGTAGTCTTGATGTAGGTAGTCTTGATGTTAGCAGTCTTGTTGTTAGCAGTCTTGTTGTTAGCAGTCTTGTTGTTAGTAGTCTTGATGTTAGTAGTCTTGTTGTTAGTAGTCTTGATGTTAGTAGTCTTGTTGTTAGTAGTCTTGATGTTAGTAGTCTTGATGTTAGTAGTCTTGATGTTAGTAGTCTTGTTAGTAGTCTTGATGTTAGTAGTCTTGTTGTTAGTAGTCTTGATGTTAGTAGTCTTGATGTTAGTAGTCTTGTTGTTAGTAGTCTTGTTGTTAGTAGTCTTGTTAGTGCAGTCTTGTTGTTAGTAGTCTTGTTAGTAGTCTTGATGTTAGTAGTCTTGTTGTTAGTAGTCTTGTTGTTAGTAGTCTTGATGTTAGTAGTCTTGATGTTAGTAGTCTTGTTGTTAGTAGTCTTGTTGTTAGTAGTCTTGATGTTAGTAGTCTTGTTGTTAGTAGTCTTGTTAGTGCAGTCTTGTTGTTAGTAGTCTTGTTAGTAGTCTTGATGTTAGTAGTCTTGTTGTTAGTAGTCTTGATGTTAGTAGTCTTGATGTTAGTAGTCTTGTTGTTAGTAGTCTTGTTGTTAGTAGTCTTGATGTTAGTAGTCTTGATGTTAGTAGTCTTGTTGTTAGCAGTCTTGTTGTTAGCAGTCTTGTTGTTAGTAGTCTTGTTGTTAGT
>NC_136593.1:29741556-29771556 GCF_910589615.1 Taurulus bubalis | reverse complement strand
CAGGCTGTCGTTGATGTAGTCGATGTTGGCGTTCAGCACCTCCACATCCTCGTTGATTTCCTGGAGGAGGCGGTCCTCTGCTTCTGGCCCCTCACCCTCCGCCATCAGCACCTCCCTCTTATGCGAGAGCGACTCCTGCTGGACGATCAGCTCCTCTCGCTTCTGACTCATCAAAGACACAGAGAGAAAGGTCAGAGACTCCCACCTTGATGAGGTGCATGTCACCTGGATGAGGTGCATGTCACCTCGATGAGGTGCATGTCACCTCGATGAGGGTGCATGTCACCTGGATGAGGGTGCATGGGTGCATGTCACCTGGATGAGGTGCATGTCACCTCGATGAGGTGCATGTCACCTCGATGAGGGTGCATGTCACCTGGATGAGGGTGCATGGGTGCATGTCACCTGGATGAGGTGCATGTCACGTGGATGAGGGTGCATGTCACCTGGATGAGGGTGCATGTCACCTGGATGAGGGTGCATGGGTGCATGTCACCTGGATGAGGTGCATGTCACGTGGATGAGGGTGCATGTCACCTGGATGAGGGTGCATGTCACCTGGATGAGGGTGCATGTCACCTGGATGAGGGTGCATGGGTGCATGTCACCTGGATGAGGTGCATGTCACGTGGATGAGGGTGCATGTCACCTGGATGAGGGTGCATGGGTGCATGTCACCTGGATGAGGTGCATGTCACCTGGATGAGTGTGCATGTTACCTCGATGTGGGTGCATGTCACCTGGATGAGGTGCATGTCACCTCGATGAGGGTGCATGTCACCTCGATGAGGGTGCATGTCACCTGGATGAGGTGCATGTCACCTCGATGAGGGTGCATGGGTGCATGTCACCTCGATGAGGTGCATGTCACCTCGATGAGGTGCATGTCACCTCGATGAGGTGCATGTCACCTCGATGAGGGTGCATGTCTCCTCGATGAGGTGCATGTCACCTCGATGAGGGTGCATGTCTCCTCGATGAGGGTGCATGTCACCTCGATGAGGTGCATGTCACCTCGATGAGGGTGCATGTCACCTCGATGAGGTGCATGTCACCTCGATGAGGTGCATGTCACCTTGATGAGGGTGCATGTCACCTCGATGAGGGTGCATGGGTGCATGTTACCTGGATGAGGGTGCATGTCACCTCGATGAGGTGCATGTCACCTCGATGAGGGTGCATGTCACCTCGATGAGGTGCATGTCACCTTGATGAGGGTGCATGTCACCTCGATGAGGGTGCATGGGTGCATGTCACCTGGATGAGGTGCATGTCACCTGGATGAGGTGCATGTCACCTGGATGAGGGTGCATGTCACCTTGATGAGGGTGCATGTCACCTGGATGAGGGTGCATGTCACCTCGATGAGGGTGCATGGGTGCATGTCACCTGGATGAGGTGCATGTCACCTGGATGAGGTGCATGTCACCTGGATGAGGTGCATGTCACCTGGATGAGGGTGCATGTCACCTCGATGAGGGTGCATGTCACCTCGATGAGGGTGCATGGGTGCATGTCACCTCGATGAGGTGCATGTCACCTCGATGAGGGTGCATGTTACCTCGATGAGGGTGCATGGGTGCATGTCACCTCGATGAGGTGCATGTCACCTCGATGAGGTGCATGTCACCTCGATGAGGGTGCATGTCACCTCGATGAGGTGCATGTCACCTCGATGAGGGTGCATATCACCTCGATGAGGGTGCATGGGTGCATGTCACCTCGATGAGGGTGCATGGGTGCATGTCACCTCGATGAGGGTGCATGTTCCCTCGATGAGGGTGCATGTCACCTCGATGAGGGTGCATGGGTGCATGTCACCTCGATGAGGTGCATGTTACCTCGATGAGGTGCATGTTACCTCGATGAGGTGCATGTCACCTCGATGAGGTGCATGTTACCTCGATGAGGGTGCATGTTACCTCGATGAGGTGCATGTCACCTCGATGAGGGTGCATGTTACCTCGATGAGGGTGCATGTTACCTCGATGAGGGTGCATGGGTGCATGTTACCTGGATGAGGGTGCATGTCACCTCGATGAGGTGCATGTCACCTCGATGAGGGTGCATGTTACCTCGATGAGGTGCATGTCACCTCGATGAGGGTGCATGTCACCTCGATGAGGGTGCATGGGTGCATGTTACCTCGATGAGGTGCATGTCACCTGGATGAGGTGCATGTCACCTGGATGAGGTGCATGTCACCTGGATGAGGTGCATGTCACCTGGATGAGGGTGCATGTCACCTCGATGAGGGTGCATGTCACCTCGATGAGGGTGCATGTCACCTCGATGAGGGTGCATGGGTGCATGTCACCTGGATGAGGTGCATGTCACCTCGATGAGGGTGCATATCACCTCGATGAGGGTGCATGGGTGCATGTCACCTCGATGAGGTGCATGTTACCTCGATGAGGGTGCATGTTACCTCGATGAGGTGCATGTCACCTCGATGAGGGTGCATGTTACCTGGATGAGGGTGCATGGGTGCATGTTACCTGGATGAGGGTGCATGTCACCTCGATGAGGTGCATGTCACCTCGATGAGGGTGCATGTTACCTCGATGAGGGTGCATGTCACCTCGATGAGGGTGCATGGGTGCATGTTACCTCGATGAGGTGCATGTCACCTCGATGAGGTGCATGTCACCTGGATGAGGTGCATGTCACCTGGATGAGGTGCATGTCACCTGGATGAGGGTGCATGTCACCTCGATGAGGGTGCATGTCACCTCGATGAGGGTGCATGTCACCTCGATGAGGGTGCATGGGTGCATGTCACCTGGATGAGGGTGCATGTCACCTCGATGAGGGTGCATTTCACCTTGATGAGGGTGCATGTCACCTCGATGAGGGTGCATGGGTGCATGTCACCTGGATGAGGTGCATGTCACCTGGATGAGGTGCATGTCACCTGGATGAGGGTGCATGTCACCTCGATGAGGGTGCATGTCACCTCGATGAGGGTGCATGTCACCTTGATGAGGTGCATGGGTGCATGTCACCTGGATGAGGTGCATGTCACCTGGATGAGGTGCATGTCACCTGGATGAGGTGCATGTCACCTGGATGAGGTGCATGTCACCTGGATGAGGGTGCATGTCACCTCGATGAGGGTGCATGTCACCTCGATGAGGGTGCATGTCACCTTGATGAGGTGCATGGGTGCATGTCACCTGGATGAGGTGCATGTCACCTGGATGAGGTGCATGTCACCTGGATGAGGTGCATGTCACCTGGATGAGGTGCATGTCACCTCGATGAGGTGCATGTCACCTCGATGAGGGTGCATGGGTGCATGTCACCTCGATGAGGGTGCATGGGTGCATGTCACCTTGATGAGGTGCATGTCACCTCGATGAGGTGCATGTCACCTCGATGAGGTGCATGTCACCTCGATGAGGTGCATGTCACCTCGATGAGGGTGCATGTCACCTCGATGAGGGTGCATGGGTGCATGTCACCTCGATGAGGTGCATGTCACCTCGATGAGGGTGCATGGGTGCATGTCACCTCGATGAGGTGCATGTCACCTCGATGAGGTGCATGTCACCTGGATGAGGGTGCATGGGTGCATGTCACCTCGATGAGGTGCATGTCACCTTGATGAGGTGCATGGGTGCATGTCACCTCGATGAGGTGCATGTCACCTCGATGAGGTGCATGTCACCTGGATGAGGTGCATGTCACCTGGATGAGGTGCATGTCACCTCGATGAGGGTGCATGGGTGCATGTCACCTGGATGAGGTGCATGTCACCTCGATGAGGGTGCATGGGTGCATGTCACCTCGATGAGGTGCATGTCACCTCGATGAGGGTGCATGGGTGCATGTCACCTCGATGAGGTGCATGTCACCTCGATGAGGTGCATGTCACCTCGATGAGGTGCATGTCACCTCGATGAGGGTGCATGGGTGCATGTCACCTCGATGAGGTGCATGTCACCTCGATGAGGTGCATGTCACCTCGATGAGGGTCCATGGGTGCATGTCACCTCGATGAGGTGCATGTCACCTCGATGAGGTGCATGTCACCTCGATGAGGTGCATGTCACCTCGATGAGGTGACATGTCACCTCGATGAGGGTCCATGGGTGCATGTCACCTCGATGAGGTGCATGTTACCTTGATGAGGCGGTCCATGTCCGCCTCCACGTTGCCGATGGTCATCCTCTGCATCACGATGTCCAGGATGCGGCGCTCCAGCGTCTGCCACTTCTGACGGGCCGACTGGGAGAAGCTGCTCACTCGACCCGACGCTCCAGCGCCGCCCGCTGGCTTACGCTGCAACTTCTTCCTACTGCTAGGAGGGAGGAGGGGAAGAGAGAGGAGCAACGAGAAAGAGGAAGAGTAGTTAATTAGTTATGCAGTATGCATTAGTTCTACTCCATGCAGCCTTCACAGAGCAACACCACCAATCATTTAAAGCCATGTGTTTGCTGAGGAAAATATAATATAATATCATATCTGTGTCTTTAGCTGCTAGGTGCTCAACTGTGTTCAGCAGCTGCCTGTTAGCCGTTAGCTGTTAGCTGTTAGCCGTTAGCTGTTAGCCGTTAGCCGTTAGCCGTTAGCAGACACTCTGAGAGGAGCAAGAACAGTACAGTTGAACTGAGGTGTAGAGCACAGAGCGGCGGTGGCAGTGCGCCCTCAGACTGTCCTTAAAGGCGGTCACAGCATCACTCGGAGTAGAGAGAGGTCCGTCTCACCCGATGACCCGGGTTCCGTCCATGCTGCCTTCGCTCTCCGCCAGGTAGCCGACCCCGTTGTTCTTGTTGTTCCACTGCCTCACCAGCCCGCTCACGCTCCGGCCGGCCTCGGCCTCGGAGCCGCTGGCGGCGGTGGAGGCCGACAGCTCGGCTCCGGAGTCCGTCCCCGGGGGGGCGTGGCTCCAGCGGGCCACGCGGCCGGCCACGCGGTCCGACATGGGCCTGGCCAGGCGGCGCAGGGCGCTCACCTCTTGGGTCTTCCTGCGCAGGACCTGGTCCTGCTGCCGCTTCTGGGACTCCAGCGCTCGGATCTGGTACTGATGACAGCATGGAGAGAAACAGCCGTTAGCATGCGTGTGTGTGCAACATGATCCATACATCTGGGTTTAAAGTGACAAACCTCATGTGATCAACACACACTCTTTAAACACAGTCACACAAGGAGGATGGAGCGCGCGCGCGCACACACACACACACACACACACACACACACACACACACACACACACACACACACACACACACACACACACACACACACACACACACACCTCTTGTCGGCGCTGCTCCTTCTTGAGCTGGCCGATCTCTCGGGTCCTCTTGGCCTCCACCATCCTCCTCCTCAGCTGCTCCTCCTTCATTTGCTTCATCAGCGTCACCTGTGAACAGAGGTCAGAGGTCAGGCCTGTGTGTCCGTGCTCCTGAGTCTCCTGGGCCTCCTGGGCCTCCTGGGCCTCCTGGGCCGCCTCCTCTTCCGCCTCCGCCTCCGCCTCCTCCTCCTCCTCCTCCTCCTCCGCCTCCGCCTCCTCCTCCTTCTCCTCCTCCTCCTCACCTTGGCCTTCTTCATGTCGTTGACCTCGGTCTGGAGCTTCTTCAGCTCCCGCTCGTACCGGTCCTGGTTCTTGAGGAGGCGCGCATGCTCCTTCTGAGCCACCTGCAGCTTCAGCAGGTCCCGGTTCATCTCCTTGAGCCGCTTCTCGTAGTCCTGCTTGACCCGGCTGGCCTTCTCCTCCGTGTAGTTCTCCATGGACACTGTGGAGCGCGACACAGGCGTTACCTCCAGCTGTTACCTTTCTGCTGATGACACAGCACTGAAGCAGCAGCTCACTGAGGTTCTGCAGCACGCGGTCTCTCTCCAGCTGAGTGTCTCGGATCTTGTTCTGCAGCAGGATGAGCTTCTCCTCGTACTGCAGCTTCAGCACCAGCAGCCTCCGCTGGCTGTTCTCCAGCTCGTCGATCAGCTTCTGTTTGATCTCGATCTCGCAGGTCAGATCCGCCAGGTCCGCCTGGAAGTTGGCTGCGAACGGGAAGGAAAGGTCAGACAGACGATGGAATACACAGCAGGTCAAAACAAGCTGCCACAGAGCGCGTTCAGCTGGTGCTCGTCTCTGAAGCGCTGCTCTATGAAATGACTTCTGTCTGCTGCAGCGAAGGGAGATGAGTCACGCCGTGAGGCCGCACACAGAGCACTGGTGACGCTGAGGGGATGCGGTTAGTCATGACTTACAAATAAATATACATTTAGACCAGATGATGAGCCAGAGGGAAAGTTAGGGAAGTCATAATGATAAATCATGTAGGAATCATAATCTGCGGGGTCAGATACACACCTTTCTCTTCAGAGTCGGAGTCTGAATCCACCAGGCTCTCGTCACTGTCAAACCCTTCCTCTTCCTCCTCTCGGCCTTCCTCTTCGTTCTCATCCTCCTCACAGCCGCTCTCCTCCTGCAGTGGAGACATGACGTCCTGCACACAGAGCGTCAGACCGCTGACATGATGAACATCTAATACCAGAACTCGTCTATGAAATCATGTATTCCTGCAGAGGAGAGGATTCTGGGTAAGGATGCCCTGCAGAGCGATGTATACTCAGAGATCAGAGGTAGTGGTTACAGAGCAGCTGTTGTTTCAGGTGGATGCTGGAGCAAAGACTAGACCCCCTGTGGTTTAATCTTCCTTAGTGTATGACCCGCCCACAGAAGTGATTGATTACTTGATAAGGGGATGGCAGAACATTTGCATTTGACAGAAGATGATGTGCACTACAGGTTAGTAGAAGATAACTCTGTAACGCCCATGCTTCTCCCCGTGTGAACCAGCTACCTCCAGGTAGTTGTCGTCTGAGTCCATCTCTCCGTTCTCTGCACTCCGTCCGTTCTCGCCGTTCTCGTGAAGCTTCACTCGCTTCTTCAGACCTTTCTCCAACTCGGGACTACAGGAGGAGAGCAGCGTCATATCCATATCAGTAATATGAGCTGTGTGGCCATGAGCGCGTCTCAGGTTCACAAGAGCAGTGAAACATATGAATCAAATGGTAGACATGTAAATAAATGTCAGGAGGAGAAGAGGACGAACGAGATCACATCAAGCTGAGGTGTTTGAGTTCTATGAGGAGAAAAGAGCTGTGACTCCTGGAGACTTCCTGCTGTGTATTACATTATATTCTGTATTGTTTTCCACAACGTCTGGACCGCATCCCTCGCTCCTCACCTCGTCCTTCTCTGCCTCCTCTCCTTCTTCTTCAGCCTCTCGATGTCCATCTTAGCCCGGCGCAGCACGTCAGTCATCTCAGCCTCCATTGACCGCGCAGCGGGGGAGGAGCCGGGGGCGTGGCCGGGGGCGTGGCCAGGGTCGGGGGCGGGGCCGAGGGAGGAGGCGAACGGGGAGCGAGAGGAGAGCCGGGCCGCCTGCCGCCGCAAAGACTCGTTCATGGCCTCGCTCTCAAGAAGCTTGGATCTGAGGAGGAGGAAAGAAAAGTCATCCATCATTCTGAGAAGAGGAGGAAACATCTCTCTGAATATAAACAACTCTTCTTCAATAACACACTTTTTAACCTGTAGAGCCGGGCATTACCAGAAGCACATGGTAGCTTATTTTAGCTAGCACTAGCTTGTATTACATTATAATCAGGGTTCATCCACATTCTGACCAATGAGTCCATGACTTTAAACCAAATGTCCGTTACAAGCATTTAGTGAAGTCTGGGTGTAAACAGTAAAAAGTGAGTAAATGTAGTATTTAAACTAACAATGAGAACACAAAGCATACAGTAAACCTTAAATGACACAAATGAATGAGACAATAGTTTGATTAAAAGAATAAACATTTATATAGATGCCTGTATGTATGCCTGCTTATATTTTGAGTCTTTCTTTTAAAAGCATATTCATTATTTCAAACTCAGCGTAAATGAATGACATGAACACATGAATATAACACATTTACATGAACACATGAATATAACACATTTACATGACTTTTACTAAACTTTGGGGATTTTAAAATTCCATGACTCTTCCAGGTTTTCCATGACCGTAAGAACCTTGAATATTATATTATATTGCAGTATAACTAACATTACTGAGTCAGTTCACCGAGTGGTTTGTGGTGGGCGTGGCCTGTGGTGGGTGTGGCCTGTGGTGGGCGTGGTATGTGGTGGGCGTGGCTTGGGATCAGTCGCACGAGACGAGTCATACCGCTCTCTGGTCAGAATGACACTACAGGGCCAGGAGAAGCTTAGCTTAGCATTACAACAGCTGGCCTCTCTCTATCCAAAGGTAGCATCCATCATCTTTACACGCCGGTCCGACAGACCCGAGCCAGCTGCTCATCTTGAACCTCTAGCAGCTCCGTGTGGACCAGCAGGGGATAGACCTCATCTGACTCCTGCTTCCAGTGAGGAAATGAACCCAGACGGCTTGGAGCTCTTACCGGAGTTCTTCCACCTCTCGGATGTAGTTCTGTATCAAAGCACCGATCTCCTCGCTGCCCTCGCCTGTAATGAGAGGAGACGTCAGTCAGTGCAGCTGCATCATGGCCGCTCTAGAGGACTGACAGCAGGAACACGTACTTGACTTGGTCAGCAGAGCGCTGACCTCGTTGGCCAGCAGGTGTGTGACCCGGGTGTTGAGGTGGTCGATGGTCTCCTGCATGGCCTTCACCCGGAGGCGCATGGTGTCGCTGTCCCTCTGCAGCAGAGCGTTCTCCTGGTACAGGTCGCTGAAGCCCTCCGACCCGTCAGCTGCCACCCGCTTGCCCTGCAACCAGACCAGAGCGTCAGAACGCCTCCAGTAGAGCCGTCTCTCCTCCGTCCCGCTCTTCATCCTCCTCATCCTCACCGCCTTGTACTCCAGGAGCTCCGTCTGCAGCCGGGCTATCTCGGCCCTCAGGGCGCCGATCTGCTGGCTGGTCTTGTCCTGGTTCACCACCACCTTGTTGCGGATGTTTCGGGCGCGGTTGGCGTACTTCAGCGTGTTCAGCGTCTCCATGAAGTCTCGGTCCGACGGGCTGACGCAGGCGATCATCACGGTGCGGCTGCAGAGGAGTTATACGATATGGGCTGTTAAACAACGAGGACGCAGCAACGCATCATTGTCTACTAAACACACAACGAGGACGCTCTATCATCAACGAATCATCGTCTACTAAACACACAACGAGGACGCTCTATCAACGCATCATCGTCTACTAAACACACCATGAGGACGCTCTATCAACGCATCATCGTCTACTAAACACACCACGAGGACGCTCTATCATCAACGCATCATCGTCTACTAAACACACAACGAGGATACTCTATCATCAACGCATCATTGTCTACTAAACACACAACGAGGACGCTCTATCATCAACGAATCATCGTCTACTAAACACACAACGAGGATGCTCTATCATCAACGCATCATTGTCTACTAAACACACCACGAGGACGCTCTATCATCATCGCCTACTAAACACACAACGAGGACGCTCTATCAACGCATCATCATCTACTAAACACACCACGAGGACGCTCTATCATCAACGCATCATCGTCTACTAAACACACCATGAGAACGCTCTATCATCAACGCATCATCGCCTACTAAACACACCACGAGGATGCTCTATCATCAACGCATCATTGTCTACTAAACACACCACAAGGACGCTCTATTATCAACGCATCATCGTCTACTAAACACACCACGAGGATGCTCTATCATCAACGCATCATCGTCTACTAAACACACCACGAGGACGCTCTATCATCAACGCATCATCGCCTACTAAACACACCACGAGGATACTCTATCATCAACGCATCATTGTCTACTAAACACACAACGAGGACGCTCTATCATCAACGCATCATCGTCTACTAAACACACCATGAGGACGCTCTATCATCAACGCATCATCGCCTACAAAACACACCACGAGGACGCTCCATCATCAACGCATCATTGTCTACTAAACACACCACAAGGACGCTCTATCATCAACGCATCATCGTCTACTAAACACACCATGAGGACGCTCTATCATCAACGCATCATTGTCTACTAAACACACCACAAGGACCCTCTATTATCAACGCATCATCGCCGACTAAACACACCACGAGGACGCTCTATCATCAACGCATCATCGTCTACTAAACACACCATGAGGACGCTATATCATCAACGCATCATCGTCTACTAAACACACCACGAGGACGCTCTATCATCAACGCATTATCGCCTACTAAACACACCATGAGGATGCTCTATCATCAACGCATCATCTACTAAACACACCACAAGGATGCTCTATTATCAACTCATCATTGTCTACTAAACACACCATGAGGATGCTCTATCATCAACGTATCATCTTCTATTAAACACACGAGGACGCTCTATTATCAACGCATCATCGCCGACTAAACACACCACAAGGACGCTCTATCATCAACGCATCATCGCCTACTAAACACACCATGAGGACGCTCTATCATCAACGCATCATCTACTAAACACACCACAAGGACCCTCTATTATCAACGCATCATCTTCTATTAAACACACCATGAGGACGCTCTATCATCAACTCATCTATAACGCTCTATCATCAACGCATCATCTTCTATTAAACACACCACAAGGACGCTCTATTATCAACGCATCATCTTCTATTAAACACACCACAAGGACGTTCTATTATCAACGCATCATCTTCTATTAAACACACAACGAGGACGCTCTATTATCAATGCATCATCGTCTACTAAACACACAACGAGGACGCTCTATCATCAATGCATCATCGCCTACTAAACACACCATGAGGACGCTCTATCACCAACGCGTCATCTACTAAACACACCACAAGGACCCTCTATTATCAACGCATCATCGTCTACTAAACACACCATGAGGACGCTCTATCATCAACACATCATCTTCTATTAAACACACCATGAGGACGCTCTATCATCAACTCATCTATGACGCTCTATCATCAACGCATCATCTTCTAAACACACCACGAGGACGCTCCATTATCAATGCATCATTTCTACTAAACACACGACAAGGATGCTCTATTATCAACGCATCATCTTCTATTAAACACACCACAAGGACGCTCTTATCAACGCATCATCTTCTATTAAACACACCACAAGGACGCTCTATTATCAACGCATCATCTTCTATTAAACACACCACAAGGACGCTCTTATCAACGCATCATCTTCTATTAAACACACCACGAGGATGCTCTATCATCAACGTATCATCTTCTACTAAACACACCACAAGGATGCTCTATTATCAACGCATCATCTTCTATTAAACACACCACAAGGACGCTCTTATCAACGCATCATCTTCTATTAAACACACCACAAGGACGCTCTATTATCAACGCATCATCTTCTATTAAACACACCACGAGGATGCTCTATCATCAACGTATCATCTTCTACTAAACACACCACGAGGATGCTCTATCATCAACACATCATCTTCTCTTAAACACACAACGAGGATGCTCTATCAACACATCATCTTCTACTAAATGTCAGTAAATAGAGAACAGACTTTTATGGACTTTTGAAGATCAAATTTTTTTATTATCACAGAAATACATTATTTTTACAACATAAATTATTTGATTTGTGTTTGTGTGTGTGTATATATATGTATTTGTGTGTGTGTATATGTGTGTGTGTGTGTGTGTACCTGTTGCCTCCCAGTGAGTCCTGCAGCAGACGAGTGAGTTTGGAGTCTCTGTACGGGACGTGGCCTCCCTTCTTGGTCTGGTCCCCTAAAGCACTGATCACATTTCCCAGTGCCAGCTACAACACGCACGCACGCACGCACGCACGCACACACACACACACACACACACACACACACACACACACACACACACACACACACACACACACATAAATTAACATGCAGACATTTAAAGGTTCTCAATACGATATTCAGAGCAGAGGAATCATTTTCTTACAGCTCCTTTTTTTATATTACACACACACACACACACACACACACACACACACACACACACACACCAGTCCACAGTTGATGGAGATGCCTTCGCGGGCTCTCTCTCCGGTCGCTCCGGTGCGTTTCAGCCTCTCGGAGCCGGCCAGATCCACGAAGTGGAACTTGGCCATCAGGGTCTCGAACTCAGGCTGAGCGATGGGACTGGATCCCACGCCGTTCTGCTCGCCACCGGCTTCTCCTGCTCCGTTCTGCTGGGAGGACAGAGCACAACTGGAAATGACTTCATGAGTGGAGAACGTCTTCCACTAAAACATCAGTTATTTCATCAGCTTCAAACCTAAATTAAAGCCCCGCCCCCTCACCTGCTGGCACACTCTCATCTGACACAGGTGGATGGTGAAGATGGCGTGCGAGCGCGAGCTGGTGGCGTTCATCTGGGTGCTGGCTGTGGTGCGGGACAGAGCACCGTGCTTCAGGCACTGCAGCAGCTGCAACACACACACACACACACACACACACACACACACACACACACACACACACACACACACGTGATTAAGGCGCCTGACATAAAGGACTTCTAGGCCAACACACACTAGAAGAGAGGAACTGTATCGGAATATAATTGTGGACAGAAACTCTACGTAAAGAGATGGAATCAATGTAAGAAGGATGACTGCAGATGAGACAGATACGATACACACACACACACACACACACACACACACACACACACACACACACACACACACACACACACACACACACCTCCTCCTCCGAGGTCACCAGGCGAGACGTGACTCCAGTGGTGTAGATGCTGCCGCCGGCGTCTTCATGGATCTTAATGTTGGACTTCCGGTTCCGGTTCTCTGGATCTCTGGCTTCGTCAAACAAGTCCAGGACCTCTTCGTTGTACAGCTGCAGTATCACACACATCATTATATTATATAATATATCGAGTTATGTATTAATTATTATGTATTATTAGAGATGTGTTGAGCACTTTGTCACATCCCGTTCTCACAGTTTCTTATTTACACACCAAAGAGGGCAAGGGTCACAGAGGTCAGCCCAAAACCCAGCTGCCCCCCCCCCCCCCCCCCCCCCCCCCCACACACACATCTGTTATCCGTCAACAGAGATAACCTTGTGACCTGAGAACAAACACATGTCCAGCAGAGAGCAGACGGGGAACTAATACATAAATAAGAGAACGCTAGAAAGATATTTGATTGTAATTATATTACAGAAATCTTATTAAATTATTAAAGTAATTGGATCACACACACACACACACACACACACACACACACACACACACACACACACACACACACACACACACACACACACACACACACACCTCCAGGAACTGGGCGCTGACTTTAAACTCGGGCGGCTGGGTCCCGGCCCCCTGGGCTCGCTCCCTGCGGGTCTGGATCCCGTCAAACAGCTGGTGGACGGCCCGGGGGATGATGCCCTGGTCCTGCGGGCCCAGGCCCACGTCGAAGCCCGTGCCCATGGTGTAGGTCTTCCCCGAGCCCGTCTGAGACACAGTTCATCAAGCATCACACGTCAAGAGCAGCAGCTTAGTTCACCTTCAATGCACCGTGTTGTAAAGTCATCATCAGTGTTCCAATAAGAAGCTTTATTTAAATCAAGGAGAACTGAACAGAGAAGCAATCAAACGTAAAAGCAAATCAACACAATACTGAAACACATTCTACATGAGAGTTGGAACAGAAGTGTATCGCATGAGTGTCACCACCTCGACTACGGGTTTGAATTTGCTTTGTTTGCTTTGCAGCTGCACTCTGGATATGAAAAATAAAAGAAATCCTGTATTGTTCCAAGACAGATGTGTTTTTGAGATCTGTCTAACGTTGGTGTGTGTGTGTGTGTGTCACCACTGGAGGGGTATTCAGGTTGCTTCTTGCTTTCTTCATCGATATATGTCTAACTTATTAAACATTATTTCACACAGAGAAGCTGCCTCCTCCTCCCACCTGTCCGTATGCGATCACCGTGGCGTTGTAGCCCTGCAGGCAGCCCTCGATGAGCTCGTGCACGCAGGCCCGGTAGATGTGCTGCTGCTCGGAGGCCGTGTCCAGCACGAAGTCGTAGGTGAAGGCCTTGTCTTTACCCAGCAGCACCTGGGGCTCTCCGGGCGTCACCAGGGTGCACACGTGGCAGCCCTCGATCTTCTCCTTGGCCATCTGGGGACGGATCCTGGAGGAGAAGAGTCAGACATTACTAATGTAAAACGGGTTTCAGGGTTTTTAGACCTGAGGCAGGCTGGACGGGGAGACGGGGATCTGTAAAATAATAACACATTTCAGAAGATGTGACCTTTAACACACATTATGCTTCATCATAGGAAACGTTAAATCACAGAATACGTATTCTGTTTTCTTCTGTTTCTAGGAGAATGACGTATTTTATCGTGGAACTATAAAGTATTACTAGTAAAGTATTACTACTATTACTATGATAATATCATTATAACATAATCTGATCCACAGATTATTAAATGTAGCATCATATCCTCTGACATTGTCAGTTCTTGTAAAGGATCAAAGAGACACCAGAGATAATTATTTTATGTTCCATATATTGTCAAAAAGCTGCTGTCTACATTACCCACAATGCAATTCACTTCACTGTACGGATGTGTGTGTGTTTGCTTGTAGCTGCTAATAGCATGTAGCCGCAGACTACAGAGGTCACGTCGCTAAACACACTCAGATGGATCCAGTTCTTCAGAAGGGAAAGTTCCTGATGGACCTTTGGGTGCCTCAAGGAGGAGAATACACCCTAACTTCATACTCAAGGAGGAGAATACACCCTAACTTCATACTCAAGGAGGAGAATACACCCTAACTTCATACTCAAGGAGGAGAATACACCCTAACTTCATACTCAAGGAGGAGAATACACCCTAACTTCATACTCAAGGAGGAGAATACACCCTAACTTCATACTCAAGGAGGAGAATACACCCTAACTTCATACTCAAGGAGGAGAATACACCCTAACTTCAAGGTCAGCTGACAGTCACACGCTCACCCTCCCATCTCCAACCCAGCGGTGGCAGACGGGTCGACTCGGCCAAAGAACAACTTACTGGATTATTAACACTCTCGACTAATGGATTCAATGAATTAATCAACAGATCTGTGAAACTAGGCGTCTCCACAGAGAACAGTATCCATATAGATGATCTTTACCCACCGCACCACCCTTCATCCAGAGGGCATTAACATGAGCATGCGTTTGATTGACTGGTGCTGCAGACGGTGGCGTGATGCACAGAGACAAACGAGGCATTGCTTCACTTTACAGAGAGGAAGTGAACAGTCAGTCCCAGAAGAGCAGCCCGGGGACAACGCTCAGACTCACAGCGTTTGTTTGTGCTGCTGATTTAGAAAGTGTACCCAATGAGTAAGAGCCATGAACAGGACCGCTGTGGGAGGAGCTGCAGGAAGGAGAGCATGAAGATGATACGTCATCAGCAGCTGCTAATCCTCTCAGACCGCTGGGCTTTCTGTCCTGACAGGAAGTTCATTGCAGTTAATTGCCTTCACCTTGCATCCCAGCTGTAAAATAATCCCTGATTTGATGAGTTTAAACTCTAAAGGAACGCGTCTGAACATCATTGAACTCAGTGACAGAATGAGGGCCGAGCACTTAAAGGTAGGCTCATTTAGTGTCTTGTTTGGCGGCTGAAAGCCTGGCAGGCATCGCTGCTGAAGAAGAAGTGACACGTTGCACTCCTGCTGCAGCACTGAGGACAGCAGACAATAGCAGAACCTCAGTCTTAGTATTACTGATCTCAGTGCTGCATTCGTCACGGTTGATCATGACATACTACTAGACAGACTGAAGTCTGGTAGGACTCTCTGGCGCAGCACTTAACTGGTTTGAATCCTACTTGAAGGACCGACAATACTTTGTGTCGGTAGCTAATTACACATCAGAGATGACTAGGATGACATGTGGTGTTCCCCAAGGTTCAATACTGGGGCCTCTTCTGTTCAACATCTACATGCTTCCACTGGCTCAGATTATGAAAAACAACAAAGTGTGTTATCATAATTATGCAGATGACACACAACTCTACATAACTATATCACCAGGGGACTATAGTCCCATACAAGGGCTGGTAACATAACTATATCACCATGGATTCAGACCTCAACCTGAACAGCCATATCAAGACAATTACAAAATCAGCCTACTACCACCTGAAGAATATATCAAGGGTTAGAGGACTTATGTCTCAACAGGATCTGGAGAAACTTGTCCATGCATTTATCTTCAGTAGACTTGACTACTGTAACGGTGTGTTCACAGGTCATTTATCTTCAGTAGACTTGACTACTGTAACGGTGTGTTCACAGGCCATTTATCTTCAGTAGACTTGACTACTGTAACGGTGTGTTCACAGGCCTCTGTAAAAAGTCAATCAGAAAGCTGCAGCTGATTCAGAACGCTGCAGCTGGAGTCCTCACTAAGACCAGGAAAGTGGATCACATCACTCCAGTTCTGAGGTCTTTGCACTGGCTCCCTGTCAAACAAAGAATTGACTTTAAAATCCTGCTGCTGGTTTATAAAGCACTGAATGGTTTAGGGCCTAAGTATGTTTGTGATCTGCTGCTACCTTATAAACCATCCTGACCCTCAGGTCGTCTGGGACGGGTCTACCAGATTCATTGATTTATCAATGTATGCATCCCACTACTGCATCTTATCGCTAAAACTGCACTGCAACTTTCATTCAACTTTTTTCTTTTTGACTGTTTTTTAATGTTTTAATGAATTTTCTTAACTGTTTTAAATCTTGTTTTCTTCTGCATTATGTTTCAATGCTTTGGTTTTATGTGAAGCACTTGTTGAAGCCTTGTTGTTGACATGTGCTTCACATAAACTTGCCTTGCAGCGCTGGAAGGAAACACTGCAGAGTTTACGCAATGTCCATTAAACAAGATGTGTCACATGACTGTTACTCTTGTACTCTCAGCGCTGCGAGGAGGACGCAGTGGGAGGTGATCTCTGAGCTGCAGAGGAGGCAGCATGGAGACAGAGAGCCGGCAGCATGGAGGCAGAGAGCCGGCTGCATGGAGGCAGAGAGCCGGCTGCATGGAGGCAGAGAGCCGGCTGCATGGAGACAGAGAGCCGGCTGCATGGAGGCAGAGAGCCGGCTGCATGGAGGCAGAGAGCTGGCTGCATGGAGGCAGAGAGCCGGCTGCATGGAGGCAGAGAGCCGGCAGCATGGAGCCCTCACTCAGTCACCACCCAGGGCCGTCTCCAGGGGGGCAAATCAAGTCCCCCGGGAACTCACGCCACAGGCTCCCTCTGGGATGCACACACACACACACACACACACACACACACACACACACACACACACACACACACACACACACACACACACACACACACACACACACACACACACACACACACACACACACACACACCCTAATGTGCCATGCTCAGCTCACACATGGTTCCTCTTAAATATGCATTAAGAGCCACACCCAGTGCTCACACTCACAACACTCCTTTTACCACACGGTGTGATGGTGCTGCACAGGAGGGAGGCGTCCAGCAGCTTCTCTATGTGATTTCATCTTCATACAGCTGCATTCACTTAAAAAACATGTCCGACGCAAACAAGCAATCTCACCCCTTTGAGCGCACACACACACACACACACACACACACACACACACACACCTGACAACAGCACTTCTTGGCCCTCTTTCAGGCCTTGAGGAGGCTCTTCCAGAAGGAATGAAAGACGTTATAGTATAATAACACCTCCTAGCATCATAACAGAGCGTGACCTGAAGCAGCTGCAGACAGACGAGTCCTTCATCTCTGGAGGTGACCTTCACACGGAGGTTAAAACATCCACACAAGTCCTGTTTAAGCCAACTATCAACATAAAGGGGACATGGCAGGAGGAGAGCGCTCTATGAGTGTGTGTGTGCGTGAGGTCATTCTTCTCTCCTTGTTTACATAATTCTTTTGTGTGTAATATTTCCAGGTGTAACACTTGACATTTAAATGAAATAAAGAAAAGTATACAGTATAGAGTGGGCTGGTGATTTAAACAAAGTATTTAAGTATCATTGCAGCTCTCTGTAAGGCACCACCATTTCTCAATATTCATACGTTGGACTCAGACAAAACGAGAAATGTAAAGACATCAGCTGGGACTGTCTGACAGCTTATACATTAATGATAATTCATCGAAAAGATGAGAGACACCAAAATAAACAATCAAAACCAAAGTATTGCAAGATAAAATATAGACGTCTACATTCAGAGTAAAGCATTCTCAAGACAAGTACATCAAACGAGAACACACACACACACACACACACACACACAGCCTGTCAGTGTTCCACAGGGAGAAGAAATGGAACAGCTATAAATAATCAATTCTCTCTCACACACACACACACACACACACACACACACACACACACACACACACACTCACTCGTGATCACACCACGGCTCAGCTGAGGAACATTTAAGCAGCTGAGCAAACAAAGGATGGGATCCAAAACATTGATCGGAACAGCCAACACACACACACACACACACACACACACACACACACACACACACACACACACACACACACACACACACACACACACACACACACACACACACACACACACACACACACACACACACACACACACACACACACACACACCCCTAGCAGCTAAAAATAGCCCTCAACACTGAAACTAAAAGAGTGTGTGAGTCTGAAAACAAAGAGAACCAGATTGTGGATCCCTGATGCGGCAAATTAAGGATTTATCTTTTCTCATCTTTGCACACTAACAGGTTTAAATAGCCTGAAGACGAAACAGAGTCCTGGTGAGCAACACACACACACACACACACACACACACACACACACACACACACACACACACACACACACACACACACACACACACACCTTGAGAGAGAGGTAATCTGCAGCGTGACCTCACGACCTTCTTGACATTTACAGCAAATCTCATAAAGTAAACAAACATGTTGAGAGGAAATCATAAACGCCAAAACAATGGCGGACTCCGTAGTTTTCTCTGGCCCGCTCCCGAACACGGTGACGGATGAGATGTATAGCCGCATGTCAGCTTTCCACCGCTGGTTGTCACGTGGTGTCCAGCAAACAATGTGGGCTTCGTAGATAACTGGAGGTCTTTCCGGGGAAACCCAGGTCTGATTAGGGGTGACGGCATCCATCCCACTTCGGATGGAGCGGATCTCCTTTCTGCAAATATGACCAAGTTTATTGGTCGACCTCGTACATGACAGACCAGGAAGCAGAAGCAGAGTTGTAGTCTTACACCCTTCTCTGCATTCCCTCTTTTCTTTAGGGCGGCTGCCCACATTTACTCTATAGAGATTGTGTCTGTCCCACGGCCACTTAAACTAATTAAATTAAAAGTAACCAAAAGAGGAGTTATAGAAAATAACCTCATAAAGGTTAACACCACTAATGCAAAAGTGCAACACGATAGGAGAGTTAAGTGTGGACTAAATATTAGATCTTTAAAGCTGTATTAGTAAATTAATTAATATCAGATAATGATATTGATGTGTTGTGTCTTACTGAAGCCTGGCTGAGACATGAGGAGTATGTCAGCCTAAATGAATCTACTCCTCCAAATCATGTTAATATGCACATTCCTCGAGGCACCGGCCGAGGAGGTGGAGTAGCTGCCATCTTTGACTCGGGTCTGTTAATGGGTCCTAAACCTGGATTGAACTGCAACTCATTTGAAAGCCTTGTTCTTAGTCTTTCACATCCAACCTGGAAAACAGTACAGCCCATTATGTGCTGAGGACTTGTCTCTGTACTGGTCTTGTTAGACCTTAGTGCTGATAAAGGACTTGTCTCTGGTCTTGTTAGACCTTAGTGCTGATAAAGGACTTGTCTCTGTTCTGGTCTTGTTAGACCTTAGTGCTGATAAAGGACTTGTCTCTGTTCTGGTCTTGTTAGACCTTAGTGCAGATAAAGGACTTGTCTCTGTACTTGTTAGACCTTAGTGCTGATAAAGGACTTGTCTCTGTACTGGTCTTGTTAGACCTTAGTGCTGATAAAGGACTTGTCTCTGTACTTGTTAGACCTTAGTGCAGATAAAGGACTTGTCTCTGTTCTGGTCTTGTTAGACCTTAGTGCTGCTAAAGGACTTGTCTCTGTACTTGTTAGACCTTAGTGCTGATAAAGGACTTGTCTCTGTACTTGTTAGACCTTAGTGCTGATAAAGGACTTGTCTCTGTACTTGTTAGACCTTAGTGCAGATAAAGGACTTGTCTCTGTTCTGGTCTTGTTAGACCTTAGTGCTGCTAAAGGACTTGTCTCTGTACTGGTCTTGTTAGACCTTAGTGCTGATAAAGGACTTGTCTCTGTTCTGGTCTTGTTAGACCTT
This sequence comes from Taurulus bubalis, assembly GCF_910589615.1. Lineage (NCBI taxonomy): Eukaryota > Metazoa > Chordata > Actinopteri > Perciformes > Cottidae > Taurulus > Taurulus bubalis. Next base: position 29,751,111 of record NC_136593.1, on the reverse strand, counting down.
AGTGCTGATAAAGGACTTGTCTCTGGTCTGGTCTTGTTAGACCTTAGTGCAGATAAAGGACTTGTCTCTGGTCTGGTCTTGTTAGACCTTAGTGCAGATAAAGGACTTGTCTCTGTTCTGGTCTTGTTAGACCTTAGTGCAGATAAAGGACTTGTCTCTGTTCTGGTCTTGTTAGACCTTAGTGCAGATAAAGGACTTGTCTCTGTACTGGTCTTGTTAGACCTTAGTGCAGATAAAGGACTTGTCTCTGTACTGGTCTTGTTAGACCTTAGTGCTGATAAAGGACTTGTCTCTGTACTGGTCTTGTTAGACCTTAGTGCAGATAAAGGACTTGTCTCTGTACTGGTCTTGTTAGACCTTAGTGCAGCGTTTGACACCATTGACCATGACATCTTATTACAGAGACTAGACCAGTTGATTGGTATTAAAAAGGTACAGCACTAAGCTGGTTTAAGTCGTATTTATCAGATCGATCTCAGTTTGTATTTGTAAACGATGAGGCCTCGATGACCACCGGTGTTCGTCATGGAGTTCCACAAGGTTCTGTGCTTGGACCAATTTTATTCACCTTATATATGCTTCCTTTAGGCAATATGATCAGAAACACTCCATAAACTTTCACTGTTATGCCGATGATACTTAACTATATCTGTCGATCAAGCCAGATGAAACCCACCAGGTCGCTAAACTTCAAGTGTGTCTTAAAGACATCAAAACCTGGATGACCTGCAACTTCCTGCTGCTGAACTCCGACAAGACTGAAGTTATTTTACTCGGCCCAGAACACCTCAGAAATCAAGTATCTGATGATATGGTTTCTCTGGATGGCATCGCTCTGGCATCCACCACCACCGTAAGGAATCTCAGAGTTATTTTTGACCAGGACCTGTCCTTTGGCTCCCACGTGAAACAGATCTCAAGGACCGCCTTTTTTCACCTACGGAACATCTCAAAGATCTGGCACATCCTGTCTCCACGCGATGCAGAAACATTGATCCACGCATTTGTTACTTCAAGACTGGATTACTGTAACTCCGTATTATCAGGCTGCTCCGGTAAATCCCTTGGATCTCTCCAGTTGATCCATTATGCTGCAGCTCGTGTACTAACGAGGACACGAAGAGAGATCACATTACTCCTGTACTAGCTGCTCGCCACTGGCTTCCTGTAAGACCGAGAATCATATTTAAAATCCTTCTCCTCACCTACAAAGCCTTAACTGGTGATGCACCATCATATCTTTAGGAGCTTATAGTGCCATATTACCCCACGAGAGCATTACGCTCACTGAATGCAGGGTTACTTGTGGTTCCCAGAATGTTAAAAAGTAGGTTGCGCGCTAGAGCTTTCAGTTATCAGGCTCCTCTTCTGTGGAATCAGCTTCCACTTTCAGTCCGGGGGGCAGGCAGTCACCTCATTTAAGAGTAGACTGAAGACTTTCCTCTTTGATGGCGCTTATAGTTAGGGCTGTTTCAGGCTTATAGTTAGGGCTGTTTCAGGCTTATAGTTAGGACTGTTTCAGGCTTATAGTTAGGGCTGTTTCAGGCTTATAGTTAGAGCTGTTTCAGGTTTATACTTAGGGCTGGCTCAGGTTTACCTGGTCCAGCCCCTAGATATGCTGCTATAGGCCTAGACAGCTGGGGGACATCTTAGGATACACTGAGCTCCTTCTCTCCTTCTCTTCCTCGTTCGCTCCTCCTCTCCTCTTCATCTCTTCTTTCTCTCCTTCTGGATAAATTATTGTCTCTTCAATCCACATTACTAAATCTACTTTTTTTTCCGGGAGCCTCTGTGCTTCCTCGCCTCAAGTGCCCATGGATCATGGCTGTCTGGAACTAGTCCTGCCTCCTGCCAGGCACAGCGCCAGGAACGGATTTGCCGGGGGGCACTTTTATTTTTTACTGCCACGTCGTACCCGTGGTGCGTAGGCACAACAACTAGCACTTTGTGAGGCAGCAATATTTCATTTTCACAGGATACAGCTGAGGGCACAGCGGGCGCTACTTACGTGACAGGGTAGGAACTTTAGTCAGGGTTGCACATTTATGAAATTACACCCGCGAACTGCATGCTGGGTAAAGCTCGCCCACTTATCATGAAGAAGTCTCCTGTGCGATGGAGTTTGACAGGTCAACCCAGCATGCAGTTCGGCGGTGTAAGTTTATAAATGTGAAACCTTAACTGAAGCTCTTACCCCTGACACATAAGTAGCTCCTCCCGCTACGCCTTGAGCTAATGCTGTGAAATGTTATGTTGCTGCCTGCCGAAGAGTGACATCAGTCGTTACGGCAATGTGCAACCTAAATTCATTCCCTATGGAAGTTTGAAACCGGTGAACCACACAGCACTACATGTGACAAGTGACTGACAGACCAGTCCGTCCAGGGCGGGCCCGGCACCCCAAGGCCCGCTCATAGCGCCGGGCCTGTCTGCTGCCATGGATCGTGGTTATCTGGATCGTGGTCCATGCCTACTACTCATTATACGTTACGTTAACCCTGCACCTCAACAACTGTCCAATCAGAAGCCTGAAAATAACCACGGCGGTTACCATCAAGCCCAGAGTCCCAGTAGAGTTAGCACACGCACACGCACACGCACACACACACACACACACACACACACACACACACGCCAGCCCATGCGTCCTGGTTTTCTTTCCTTAGTCCATTTATCAGAGGACCTCATCGACTCTCTTCAGGTTCTCATCTCGTTCCAGCGTGGCCCCTCCCCCTCCTCTGGCCCCTCCCCCTCCCTGTTATTTTCTTTATCGTCCCGGTCCAGGAAAACGTCCTCTGCTCTTCTTTGTTCGCTCGTGTCCTCGTCCTCACACCTCTGCTGCTTCACGCCGTGTGTTGCCAGTGAAAACAAGAGTATGAGGAGGACGCTTGACTGAAGCAGCAGAGGGTTCCACTTCCTGTCTCCTGATAACAGCCCAGACTAACCGCCTCACTTCCTGTTTCAATCCATCACATATCATGGGAAAATACACATATCCATCATCTGGTCGCATTGTGTTTCAAAAGCAAACACACAGCCTCCTCCTCCATCACATGACCGCTGGAGACTCAGAGCCGTCCAGGTGACACACTGATCCGGGTTGAAGGATCTTTAAATAACAATTGATTTGGTTTGGAGGATCACGATGCACTGATCTCAGATCAGTGTCCAAGTCTCCAAAGATCCTCTCATTCATGTGGATCAGAACCAATCTCGTTGTTTCCTTCCCTGTCCCATCCCACACACAGTAATTCTTCTGATTCATGTCACGTGCATGCAGCGGTAAAATAAGTATTGAACACGTCACCATTTTGCTCAGTAAATATATTTATAAAAGAGCTATTGACATGTTCACCAGATGTCGGTCGCAACCCAGGTAATCCAGACATACAAAGAAAACCAAACTAAAACGTTCAGAAATTAAGTTATGTGTAATAAAATGGAATGACAGGGAAAAATATTGAACACGTTTACTGCAATGCATTTAATGCTTGTATTTCATACTTGGTACAAAAGCCTTTGTTGGTAACGACAAACACAACGGTCTTGAAGCCTCTTGTATGAACTCTGATCTTTAGTTCTCTCCATAGATTTTCTTATTGTTGCAACATACTGATGCATTGGTTACAGAAGGATTTCTAAATGTTCCAGTGAGCATTGTTGGGTTCATAATCCGGAAGTGAAACAAACATAATTTCAGCATAAACCGGCCATGACCAGATGCTCCTCACAAGAGTTATGGCAGAGGGACATTTCATTACACATAACTTTCTGAACGTCTTGGTTTGGTTTTCTTGGTATGTGTGATTACCTGGGTTGTGACCGACATCTGGTGAACATGTCAATAGCTCTTTTAGAAATATATTTACTGAGACAAATGGTGGCGTGTTCAATACTTATTCACCTGCCGTGTGTCTGTGAAGCAGAACTCTTGTTGTGTTCTGCACACAAAAGATGGATTTTCCAAACGAATCCAATAAGCTTATTCTTTCTGTCTCAACAGGAACAATATCTCCAATGATGAGTAATGTGCAAAGAGATAACTATCAGCGGCTCCTCAGGTGCCATTGTACTGGCATGCTGTTGCTTTGGGTTTATGACAACGTCACAGATTGGTCCAGTCTGGAATCTTTGTGGAGTTTTTATGCAGAGTTACTGTCAGATGACATAATACAATGGCTGGGTTAAATAAGTTGTTTGTGTGTACATTACAATGCATGAAATATGATAATTAATAAGGAATATTATTATGAGGGATTTGTAATTGTATGCATATTAAGGTCATTTTTATTACTGTGTAATGATGTCCATGTGTACATTGCAATGCTTAGGATGAATTATTGTTTATCAGGTCACAGAGCCACTAGTATGCTGAGGGTCACATGGTAATTTACACATAGAATGTGGTCGGGGGTTTTACAAGGGAGCATTTGGTTTTAAGAAGAAAGGGGACTGGACCACCTGTGGTCTGGGGAATCTCTACTGTTCTTATCAGGCGCAGTGGGGGAGGTAAAGAGAGTCTGTGGAAGGATGACTGAAAGCTGTAGTCTCATCAGTTGCAACATATAAAACTGAATAACAATTCCTTCTAGAACAGGGGTCAGCAACCTTTCGTATCCAAAGAGCCATTTTGACCTTTTTCCACCAAAAAAAAATTGTCTGGAGCCGCAAAAATGATTTGATATCACAGCTTCTGAAGTTTTATATATAGTCATATTATATATACAAAAACTATAATTTGTTGTATTTATGAAATTATAGAACAAGAATAAAGAATTTTTTTTACATTGTATTGCTATAATACCTGTTTATAACTATCAAACAAAAAATAGTCATGTGTCGGCTACATTAAGGTTAATTAAAAACACCACTATACAGCCCTTCAGGTCTATCTATACGTGTGGCTCATGTGGTAGAGTGTTAGTCCTGTAACTGCAGGTAGCAGGTTATACCTGTCCTCCTCACTGAGCTTTACATTTTAAACGCATATCTTTTGCTACGTTTACACTGAGCGTCCTCCTCACTAGAGCACCGCAAACGGAGGACGGATCCGTGTTTACTAGCGGACGCCTCGGTGTCTCATGAGCCGACACAGAACCAGCAGCAGGAGTGGAGTCTGGAGACGTGATCCACTTCCTGAAAGTAGATCTACTTTACTCAGTTTGCTGCAGCAGTTGAGGAATCGCTCTTCTGCACGCGAGGGCGGGGCTCTGAGTCACGAGGAGCAGCTGCAGGGCGTGACGCACATTTAGTGAAAGAAAGGTTTAAACATTTATTTTCAGTGACACAATATCACCTAAAACTCCAAGATAAGAGGACTTCCCTTTAAAAGTTTTTCCACTGGGCAAAAAAAAAAAAATTTTTATTTATTTTTTTGTCAAAGCCTCAGGGAGCCGCAACAGACGAGCTAAAGAGCCGCAACAGACGAGCTAAAGAGCCGCAACAGACGGACTAAAGAGCCGCAACAGACGGACTAAAGAGCCGCAACAGACGAGTTAAAGAGCCGCAACAGACGAGCTAAAGAGCCGCAACAGACGAGCTAAAGAGCCGCAACAGACGAGCTAAAGAGCCACAACAGACGAGCTAAAGAGCCGCAACAGACGAGCTAAAGAGCCGCAACAGACGAGCTAAAGAGCCGCAACAGACGAGCTAAAGAGCCGCAACAGACGAGCTAAAGAGCCGCAACAGACGGGCTAAAGAGCCGCATGCGGCTTCGGAGCCGCGGGTTGCCGACCCCTGGTCTAGGTCAAATAGTGCGTTCGTAAACACAGGAGGGCGGAGTGAGGACTTCAGGTACCGGAAAACATGAATGTTATGGAGCCATCTTCAAAACCTGTGCCAAGAGAGACTCCGCCCCTGTGGGACTTTTAGCCAATCACATGCCGTAGAACTAACCAATGAGTGGCCTTAAGCTCTGTGAATGAGACCTATAACTAACTCGTGAGCAAGAAGAGCGGCCCTTTTTAATCCCCACGTGACTGGACGAGACCTGCGGTCTGGAGTTCGTTGAGGAAGGAGGGGCCCGATCGGGTTTGCATAAGCTGTTCTGTCATCATTCTTTTATTAAATAATTATTAGTATAACTCTTTTTGGACTCCGGACCTTATTCCCCACACCACCTCCCAGGATCTGAACATATATTTTACAGGACCAAAGACTAAACCTTCATTTCAGACTCTCTCCTCTCCACGTGGGCAGCAACACCAGGAGGAGGGGGAACTGAATATCCTCATTGAGATCATTATTATTATTATTATTATTATTATTATTAAGCACTCAGCAGAAAGACAAGTGTTGACCCCGTCCTCACACAACACATTCCTTTGTGCAGTGACTGCTGAGCTCCAGCGGCCCTGTGTCCTGACACTGAGCGGCTGCCTCTACTGTCTGACAGATTAATATCGGTGCAAAACAACACACACTGTTTATCAGTAAATACATGCTTTTTCAAGCCTTACGCATTTTTTTCAATTTAATTCAGTTTATTTTATATAGCCCAACATCATAAATACAAATTTTCCTCAGAGGGCTTTACAGTCTGTAACATAACATCCTGACCCGGGACCTCACACCGGATCAGGAACAACTCCCCAATAAAGAGAGTAACAACCCTTTCACCGGGAAACAGGGAGAACCTTCATAGAGCAACAGAGGAGGATCCCTCTCCTGGATGGACAGAGCAATAGATGTCATGTGACCAGAATGAACAACGTAACAGAGTTACAGCACATTACATGAATGTGACAGAAACTATTCATATCATTTATTTATGTTACTACGTCCTCCACATAGAGAATATTTCACTAAAAACTGGAGAATGTTGTGATGTCCTGCAGGTCAAAGTCATCTGTAATGTTCTTCTGATGAACTCTAACAGGCTGAAGGTGTTGCCCTTTAAGCCTCAGTCTGTGTGTGGTTTACACGTGGTTACCCAGAATGCTGCAGGATGCATGCTAACTGCTCCTTACAGACTGCTGGTGGTCTGTTGGCTACACAAACACTGCAGGCTCAACTGCTCATAAAACCTCACAGCGCTCTGCACACACGGTCTCCATTTATTAAACAAGTCACTGAAAAGTATCTTTTTTTAACTACATTCAGACTAAAAGCTGTGCATGTATAAGTTATAATGCAATGTTGAAGCAACTCATCCGGTCATATTACACAATAACATCATGTCTCATTCTGGATTGACTCCAAAGTCCTACTACTCACCCATGGGTGCAGAAATGGACATGCACCTCCCTACAAGAACTCACCCCCCAAACCTGCACCCACACCCTCACATCCACACACCACTCGCTCCTCCGGGTCCCCAACACCAAGCTCCACCAGATCGTGTGTGTGTGTGTGTGTGTGTGTGTGTGTGTGTGTGTGTGTGTGTGTGTGTGTGTGTGTGTGTGTGTGTGTGTGTGTGTGTCACAGAGAGGGGTACAAACAGTATTTTTTTCCCCTATATTTTTTTTTCAAGAGTAAAAATATAGACTATAATAGTAAAATGATAGTAAAATGACAAACATTCCTAAAAAGTGTTCTTTTGGTCACACATTGAAAAACATCCTAAAAACAATGAAGGACAAGAAGAAAGCCAGAAGAGTGATGACCTGGAACAAAGATCTATCTGTCTATCTATTACCACACACACACACACACACACACACACACTTACTTAACCCGTCCCGGCCCTCACCTCACAGACCGGCGGCCCGAGGCCACAGGGCTCTCACGCTCTCTCTCTCTCACACACACACACACACACACACACACACACACACACACACACACACACACACACACACACACACACACACACACACACACACAGAGAGGCCACAGGGATCACACACATGGTGCACATTGGTTTGACCGCTTGTGTCAGCGCTCCGTGTTCATCCACGAGTCTTCCTTCACGGAGCCGGACTCCTAGCCCAGAGACGTCCTGCATGACCGGTCCACTCAGGAACTCCTTCAGAGACCCGTCCTGATCGGGGTTCAGGTCTACACTCGGCTCAGAGACCCGTCCTCATCGGGGTTCAGGTCTACACTCGGCTCAGAGACCCGTCCTCATCGGGGTTCAGGTCTACACTCGGCTCTCGGCTCGTTGCCTCGTGGAAATCAACACGATGAATCCACGTGACAACAAACCAGCAGCTTTCAGCTGGAATGGGAAGTGAAGCCATGACTCCAGAGTGGGACAGTGGGAACGGTTTCAGGTCTTAAATATCACGTGAGTACCGTGGTAGAGGGACACGCATGTAGCACAACAGAGCGGTGAAGGACCTCCACGGATTAGATTTACTGTCTGAGCCTCACACCAAACTCTCCTCATATTAACGTCTATAAAGTGAATGAGTGCTATAAAGCGCTTCACTCAGAGGAACTAACTTCTCCCCGTGTCAGACCAGTGACCTTCATTCAAAGTGAGTTGAGCATCTCTCATCATCGCGCTTCATCGGAGTCGATTCTGGGTCAATCCCCACTTCCCCCTGTCTGCTGCTGCATGGGGGAGGGGCGGCAGACCGCATCTAATTAGCTTCCTGCCTCCTCATGACGGCCTCAGGGCCAGCGAGGTGCGAGACGTTTCTGCTTGATTATAATGAACTCCACGTCTGAAACAGGAAGCACAGGCAGGACGATAACATCGCTTCTTTATGGTACTGGATGCTTTTAGCTAAAGTGCTTCTTCGTGTGCAGTTGCAGTCGATACTAGAAGCTGGAGAGTGATTTACTCAACTGATGACCACAAACTAGTTCACAGCGTCGCCATGAATTGGTGCGACAGTAAATAACAGCGGTGGCACCGAGAGGGTGGAGCCAGGAGGGCTCATGAAGAGATCAAAGGGGAAAGAAAGCGCCAACAAGAAGTCCGTAATAAAGACCATGTGCTGCATGCGGATGTGCTGCATGTAGATGTGCTGCATGCGGATGTGCTGCATGTAGATGTGCTGCATGTAGATGTGCTGCATGTAGATGTGCTGCATGTGGATGTGCTGCATGTAGATGTGCTGCATGTAGATGTGCTGCATGTGGATGTGCTGCATGTGGATGTGCTGCATGTGGATGTGCTGCATGTAGATGTGCTGCATGTAGATGTGCTGCATGTAGATGTGCTGCATGTAGATGTGCTGCATGTGGATGTGCTGCATGTGGATGTGCTGCATGTAGATGTGCTGCATGTAGATGTGCTGCATGTAGATGTGCTGCATGTGGATGTGCTGCATGTGGATGTGCTGCATGCGGCTCTGAAGGCCCGCTGGTTTCCAAAATCATGTTTTCATACACTGACCTGTGTGAAGGAAAGTTACCTCACAGTGGAGACGAAGATAGACAGCAGGCGCGCGCACACACACACACACACACACACACACACACACACACACACACACACACACACACACACACACACACACACACACACACACCTGTGCATGGTGCCATATGTGGATGATAAAGTTCAACACAGAGGCCAAAAGCCTTTGTGTTCCCACTCTGTTCGCTGGCTGCAGACCATGCTTTCTGTCAGGAACATGCACACACATGTTTGTTCTCTTCAAA
>NC_136593.1:29729056-29736556 GCF_910589615.1 Taurulus bubalis | reverse complement strand
GGCTCTAGTCCACACATGTGGGCTCTAGTCCATGACATGTGGGCTCTAGTCCACACCCGTGGGCTCTAGTCCACACACGTGGGCTCTAGTCCATGACATGTGGGCTCTAGTCCGTGACATGTGGGCTCCAATCCATGACATGTGGGCTTTAGTCCGTGACACATGTGGGCTTTAGTCCGTGACACATGTGGGCTCTAGTCCGTGACACATGTGGGCTCTAGTCCGTGACACGTGGGCTCTAGTCCGTGACACGTGGGCTCTAGTCCGTGACACGTGGGCTCTAGTCCGTGACATGTAGGCTCCAGTCCATGACATGTGGGCTCTAGTCCATGACATGTGGGCTCCAGTCCATACCACGTGGGCTCTAGTCCACACACGTGGGCTCTAGTCCATGACACGTGGGCTCTAGTCCATGACACGTGGGCTCTAGTCCACACACGTGGGCTCTAGTCCATGACACGTGGGCTCTAGTCCACACACGTGGGCTCTAGTCCACACATGTGGGCTCTAGTCCATGACATGTGGGCTCTAGTCCACACCCGTGGGCTCTAGTCCACACACGTGGGCTCTAGTCGATGACATGTGGGCTCTAGTCCGTGACATGTGGGCTCCAATCCATGACATGTGGGCTTTAGTCCGTGACACATGTGGGCTTTAGTCCGTGACACATGTGGGCTCTAGTCCGTGACACATGTGGGCTCTAGTCCGTGACACGTGGGCTCTAGTCCTTGACACGTGGGCTCTGGAGGATCTGTTGTGCTTTCATTCAGCGTCACGCCGTCATCCCTGGAACCACAAGAGCCGACACACACAGGAACCTTTGTGTGTGAGTCCGCGGGTCATTTTCCAGCAACAGATCTCAAGTCAGACAACGAGGAAAGCCGTGAGGGAGACTGAAGGTGAGAACACGAAGCAGAGGTCAGAGGTCACCACAGCTCCTGGTGCCTATTCATACACAGCATGGAGGTCGACAAGGACTGAAGGGAGTCAGTGGAGAACGATATGCAAATGAGATGTACACACTGCTCAAGTTACACCCAAGACACACACACACACACACACACACACTTAGAATAGCACACACACAATAAACAATACACAGCTTTCAATCTGGGGAAATGCAGCACACGAAACACCATGAGGGGAACCGCTCGTGCGTGCGTGTGTGTGTGCATGTGCGTGCGTGTGCATGTGCGTGGATGTGCGTGAGCATGTGCGTGCGTGTGCGTGAGCATGTGCGTGCGTGTGTGTCACATCCATCCCTGAGGCAGTCCGGTCTGAATGCAGGATTGTAGGTCATGTCACTGGTTATAAGGCCATTGTTTAGGGAAGGGAGTGCAGACATTCAGGAAATGGATCCTGGCGACTCAGACTGTGTGTGTGTGTGTATATGTATGTCACACACACACACACACACACACACACACACACACACACACACACACACACACACACACACACACACACGAGGCCATGTCGTGCCTCAGGGCTCAACATGGCAGCACTTAGACTCTCTTATCGCAGCCCACTTTCTCGGGTAAAGAAGAAGATCTCTGGGGAAAGCGTGGCTCTTGCAGCAGGAAGTCCTCCTTCATTTCCTGTGAAGCGCTCAGACTCTTCTGGTCTCTCAGGACTCTTCTGGTCTCTCAGGACTCTTCTGGTCTCTCAGGACTCTTCTGGTCTCTCAGGACTCTTCTGGTCTCACAGGACTCTTCTGGTCTCTCAGGACTCTTCTGGTCTCACAGGACTCTTCTGGTCTCACAGGACTCTTCTGGTCTCTCAGGACTCTTCTCACTCGTCATGTCTCTGTTTGTTGCAGTGATGTAAAGCTGGTAAAACTAGTCTGTGTGGATCTGACCCCAGTCTAAAGACCTGCTCCACACTGATGATCATGTCTCACACACACACACACACACACACACACACACACACACACACACACACACACACACACACACACACACACACACACACACACACAGCCTCTCTCTGCTTCAGACCAGCTCTTCTTAATCTTTTCTCCTCGTCTTCCTCCCTCTTCTTCCTGTTACAGTTCTGAGCACAAAGGAGCCCAGCGGCTGATTGACAGCTGGCTGTGAACCCTCCCCCAGGGGAACAGGGCCATCAGGTTGTGAGGTCCAGACCCCTCCCCCATATGTTCACTCAGGACCATCAGGTTGTGAGGTCCAGACCCCTCCCCCAGGGGAACAGGACCATGAGGTTGTGAGGTCCAGACCCCTCCCCCAGGGGAACGGGACCATCAGGTTGTGAGGTCCAGACCCCTCCCCCAGGGTAATGGGACCATGAGGTTGTGAGGTCCAGACCCCCATAGGTTCACTCAGGACCATCAGGTTGTGAGGTCCAGACCCCTCCCCCATATGTTCACACAGGGCCATCAGGTTGTGAGGTCCAGACCCCTCCTCCAGGGGAACGGGACCATGAGGTTGTGAGGTCCAGACCCCTCCCCCAGGGGAACGGGACCATCAGGTTGTGAGGTCCAGACCCTCATAGGTTCACTCAGTGGGTCCTCAGGAGAGGAGCAGTTACTCTCATGGGCACAGAACAGGTGGAAGGAAGCTCTTCTAATGCAGTCAGACCAATGAGATGCAGGACTACAGACCCACACCTAGCACGACTACAGACCCACACCTAGCACGACTACAGACCCACACCTAGCACGACTACAGACCCACACCTAGCACGACTCCAGACCCACACCTAGCATGACTACAGACCCACACCCTGCACGACTACAGACCCACACCTAGCATGACTACAGACCCACACCCTGCACGACTACAGACCCACACCCTGCACGACTACAGACCCACACCTAGCATGACTACAGACCCACACCCTGCACGACTACAGACCCACACCCTGCACGACTACAGACCCACACCTAGCATGACTACAGACCCACACCCTGCACGACTACAGACCCACACCCTGCACGACTACAGACCCACACCCTGCACGACTACAGACACACACCTAGCATGACTACAGACACACACCTAGCATGACTACAGACCCACACCTAGCATGACTACAGACCAACACCCTGCACGACTACAGACCCACACCTAGCATGACTACAGACCCACACCCTGCACGACTACAGACCCACACCTAGCATGACTACAGACCCACACCCTGCATGACTACAGACCGACACCCTGCATGACTACAGACCCACACCTAGCATGACTACAGACCCACACCCTGCATGACTACAGACCCACACCTAGCATGACTACAGACCCACACCCTGCATGACTACAGACCCACACCCTGCATGACTACAGACCCACACCCTGCACGACTAAAGACCCACACCTAGCATGACTACAGACCCACACCCTGCACGACTACAGACCCACACCTAGCATGACTACAGACCCACACCCTGCATGACTACAGACCGACACCCTGCATGACTACAGACCCACACCTAGCATGACTACAGACCCACACCCTGCATGACTACAGACCCACACCCTGCATGACTACAGACCCACACCTAGCATGACTACAGACCCACACCCTGCACGACTACAGACCCACACCTAGCATGACTACAGACCCACACCCTGCATGACTACAGACCCACACCTAGCATGACTACAGACCCACACCCTGCATGACTACAGACACACACCTAGCATGACTACAGACCCACACCCTGCACGACTACAGACCCACACCTAGCATGACTACAGACCCCCACCCTGCACGACTACAGACCCACACCTAGCATGACTACAGACCCACACCTAGCATGACTACAGACCCAGACCTAGCATGACTACAGACCCACACCTAGCATGACTACAGACCCAGACCTAGCATGACTACAGACCCACACCTAGCATGACTACAGACCCACACCCTGCACGACTACAGACCCACACCTAGCATGACTACAGACCCACACCCTGCATGACTACAGACCCACAGCTAGCATGACTACAGACCCACACCCTGCATGACTACAGACACACACCTAGCATGACTACAGACCCACACCCTGCACGACTACAGACCCACACCTAGCATGACTACAGACCCCCACCCTGCACGACTACAGACCCACACCCTGCATGACTACAGACCCCCACCCTGCACGACTACAGACCCACACCCTGCATGACTACAGACCCACACCCTGCACGACTACAGACCCACACCTAGCATGACTACAGACCCAGACCTAGCACGACTACAGACCCAGACCTAGCACGACTACAGACCCAGACCTAGCATGACTACAGACCCACACCTAGCATGACTACAGACCCAGACCTAGCACGACTACAGACCCAGAACCTGATACATGCACATTGAGAGGGACCGTGATGATCCCTCTCAATGTGCATGTATCTTGGCACACAATAATATTTTCTTACACAAACCCAGAAGCTGCTGTGCTGCTGGAGCTCGTAGGTTCTTCTCCAACAGGCAGCTGGAGCAGCTCTGACCTGAAGGTCTGACCTGAAGGAGGTCTGACCTGAAGAGAGCCTCTTTGTGAGCGACTCATCTGCAGAGGCAGGGTTGTGTTTCAGGCTTTATCCAAACAGCACAAGCCTCTGCTTTAAAGATAACTTTGTCGTGCACGTGTATGCAGTGTTATGACGCGAGGAGCCTGCAGGTCCAGCTGCATGGAGGCATCCTGCTCCACAGCTGGTCTGAGGAGAAACGCCCATTCTGCTCCCGCAGCTGGAGCCGCTGGCCCGGTCACCCACTCCGAGATGACCGGGCCAGCGGCTCCGAGATGACCGGGACTCGAGCCCTGCAGAAGAGAGCGCAGAGCCGCATGCAGACTCACCTCAGCGCCACCTTCACGCAGCAGTCCGCCTGGCTCGCCATCGTCGCTTCTTGCGGCGTCTCGGTGCTCGGCTCCGGTCAGCGGGACATCGGTCTAAGAGCTGCCGGCGACGAGCTCCCTCCTCGGGACTCCTCCTGTCCGCTGCCCGCTCTTCATCTCTTCATCTCTGGCTCGCTGGTCTCCGTCACATCGCAGTCGCGCCCCGGTGCTGTTGCGGTCTTTCCGGCTCTGTGTCTTTCGTTCGGGTTCAGGTCTCGCCGGCTCTCCGAGAGACGCGGTCACGTTGAATGAAGCGGAGGCTAATGCTGCCTTCAGGGGTCGTGGGAAAGTACAAACCTTGTTGGAGCGTTCACGCGGAAGGGTTTGGCCTCTCACCGGCTATGAGGGAACTTAGATTAAAAGAGAAAGGGGAATCATTATTATTAACCACTTGGCGCACGCAACCCCTCAGCATGGATACCAATAGAAGCTGATATGTTATCATAATATTAATGCATTTTATTCATTTTTAACGCACTTTAAAAAATAATCTCGGAGCCAATACTTAGTAAAACAAATAAAAACATAGTTAAAGCAAACCATCATACAAAATTAATAGCGGATAATGAATTAGCAGAAGGTAAAAAAATGCCGTCCTGAATAAAAAGGTTTTTCGGCCAGTCCTACAAGACATACAAAACAGCCACGAAATATTAGAGAAAAATGTATATATATATTTAGTTCACTTCAATCTGAAAAAACCTGCTGACGTCATGAAAGAAGAAAGACCCGTTTTACGTTATAAGACAAAAATACGAGGACCCCCTGAACGCAGCATGATCGCATTCGATTGACAGACAGTTGGACGAACTGCTGAATTAGCCCCGCCCACAGTTGATCGTGAGGGACCAGTCAGCGGGCACGATTGCCTGAGTGGCCCCGCCTCGCGGGCCAATCGATCCCGCTGATTGGCCTGCGGGGCCCCAAGGGGCCAATCAGCATGATCAATTGGCCCGCGTGGCCCCGCCTCGCGGCACACCCACAGAACATAGACCACGTGACAGAGGGGAGGGGCCAAAGATAAGTTACACTTCACAAGCAGCTCAGTGTGTCTGTGAACACACACACTTACACACAACTACACGTCTACACTCACAACACACATCTACACATAAACACATCTACACATACAACACACATCTACACCCACAACTACACATCTACACACACCACACATCTACACATACAACACATCTACACATACAACACACATCTACACCCACAACTACACATCTACACACACCACACATCTACACACACAACACACACATCTACACACATCTACACACACAACTACACGTCTACACCCACAACTACACACCTACACCCACAACACACATCTACACACGACACACACATCTACACTCACAACTACACGTCTACACCCACAACACACATCTACACCCACAACACACATCTACAACCACAACACACATCTACACTCACAACAAACATCTACACACACAACACACATCTACACCCACAAGTACACATCTACACACAACACACATCTACACCCACAACACACATCTACACACATATACACACAACACACATCTACACACACACAACTACACGTCTACACACAAACTACACATCTACACCCACAACACACATCTACACCCACAACACACATCTACACACAAACTACACATGTACACCCACAACACACATCTACACCCACAACTACACATCTACACACACAACTACACATCTACAACCACAACACACATCTACACCCACAACACACATCTACACACAACTACACATGTACACCCACAACACACATCTACACCCACAACTACACATCTACAACCACAACACACATCTACACACACAACACACATCTACACCCACAACACACATCTACACCCACAACACACATCTACACACAAACTATACATCTACACCCACAACACACACACATCTACACCCACAACACACATCTACACACAAACTACACATCTACACCCACAACACACATATACACACACAACACACACATCTACACTCACAACACACACATCAACACCCACAACACACATCTACACCCACAACACACACATCTACACCCACAACACACATCTACACACAAACTATACATCTACACCCACAACACACACATCTACACCCACAACACACATCTACACCCACAACACACACATCTACACCCACAACTACACATCTACACCCACAACACACATATACACCCACAACACACACATCTACACCTACAACACACATATACACCCACAACACACATCTACACACAAACTACACATCTACACCCACAACACACGTCTACACCCACAACACACATCTACACCCACAACACACATCTACACACAAACTACACATCTACACCCACAACACACATCTACACCCACAACACACATCTACACACATATACACACAACACACATCTACACACACACACAACTACACATCTACACCCACAACTACACATCTAAACCCACAACACACATCTAAACCCACAACTACACATCTACACCCACAACTACACATCTACACCCACAACACACATCTACACACACAACAACACAACTACACCCACGACACACACATCTACACCCACAACTACAAATCTACACCCACATCTACACATCTACACA
>NC_136593.1:29674056-29724056 GCF_910589615.1 Taurulus bubalis | reverse complement strand
TTCTTTATCTGTGCCTTCTGCTTATCGGTTTGTTGGGAGAGCTCCTCAAGCTTCAGGTTGACAACCTGTAGGTTGACATGTTCCTCTGTAAGCAGCTTTAACGCTTCTTCAAGTTCAGCTACTTTATTGTTCTTTAAGACCAGCGTCGTGTTCATCGCTTCCTCTGTCGCCTGGACTTGCATCTTGTAGTCCTTGAGTTGTTCTTGAAGATCTTTGACTTGGTCATCTCTTGACGCAAGCTGGGCGGCCATTGTTTTGTGGGTTTCCATCAGTTGGATCTTGTTGTCCTTGATTTGTGTGCTGGGAGTTTGCAGGATCTGCTCGTGCTGCACGATTTCTGCAGGGCTGAGACCACATTTAAGAGTGGCTTTCAACTCAGCCTCTGCTTTCTTTCTCAACGCTCTCTCTTTCTTCAGAGCGTTCAGGACTTTCTCCTTCTCCCATTGGAGCTCCTTGTTTGCCATTTGTTCTTCAAGGGCAGCAATTCTCTGGTCTTGCATGTTTGCAAGAGTTTTGCTGTATGTCTAAGTAATGTACTGTTGGTGAGTAATGTACTGTTGAACAAGTAGTGTACTGGTGGTGAGTAATGTACTGTTGGACAAGTAATGGACTGATGAACGAGTTAAATGCTGTGTCTTGCTAGTAGCTGTCTTTGCTCTGAGTTTACATGAAATGCAAAAGAGGAAAACGAGTACTCTCCCAGAGGACTCTGTATATAAAGAAAATACAATGACATCATAAACATTTTCGAAGCCAGAGAGGGAGGAGTTATACCTAAAGGATTAACTCCGCCCTCTTCTGGTTGAGTCACATGACTCAAATCCGATGACTCTCCTTGAGAACAGAATGTGGATTGGTTGCTTAGTTACAGAAAATGTAATGTATGCTGTGTGATCTGAGTCATGTACAATATTATTGTATTAATAATACTCTTTAATAATAAAAGGTCTGGCTTGATACTTAAACATGACACAGAATAAAGCAGGTGTTCTGCTCTTGCTTCTAGAAGTTAGCTTAGCAGAAAGCTAACAGATGATCCATGAAATAAAGACACAGGAATCCAGAGTAGAGTTTAGGGTTTTTAGTGAGGATTTTTCCTTATTTTGTATGAAAATGACCTTACAAACTGCCCATATACATGAATGTTAAGGTATGATTTAGCATAAAGCCATCAGGCCAGAAAAGACATGACTCACTTGACTAGTTAGCGTCTAAGCTAATTTTAACAGTGATGTCAATGGAGAAATGCTAATCGCAATTAGCATATATTGCTCCAACACAGAGGTTATACTAAAACGACAAACACACAGAGATTATATTGTAGAATATATTTACATGTTACATACAGAAATACTTAGAGACCTAATTAGACCTTCAAAGGCTACCAAACAGTACAAGTGAACAGTAGCTGCAGTACATCCTTACTACTACGGCAAGAGAGGAGGTCAAATCTATGAATGAAGATGAAATTACATTCGTCTCTAATGCAACACATGTAAATGTGGGGCAGAACAGCAGGTGGTCACGGTTTATGAATAAACATGTACATTTTTCTCCGGGCTCAACAGGTTTATTAACTGCTGTTAAACATCTTGATATGTGTTTGAGCTGTTACGGCCACCTGGGGTCTCCAGGACCTCAAACGCAACATATTGGTTCGACAGAACAACGCTTAAGATATCAACAAGAGAATCGGTGTGAATCAGAGTTACCTTCCTTCTCTAAACAGATGATGATGAGTGACACAAAGAGCTGGTGGAACACTCAGAAATGCACAAGGGTTTGAATTATGGGACAATGACGTTGTTAAGGCACTTAAATATGGCAGTTATACTGACTACATCCATCAATGATGAGAAACAAGACTGTTGCTTTAAATGAATTCATTCCAATTACACACACACACACACACACACACACACACACACACACACACACACACACACACACACACACACACACACACACACACACACACACACACACACACACGCAGTTTAATTTGTCTGGTGAACTTGTACAACCAGACTACACATGGTCTGCAGCGTGTCCCTCATGGTCCCATGTGTTCCTCTTCAGGCCAACACCGCCTCCTCTTCACTTAAAATGTAAAAACCCATTTCATAACCGTACTGCGTTTGGTATAAAACCCTGAAGATATTTTAAAATTGCAATTGCCAAACTGCTGCATAATCTCTATATTTATAAAAAACAACAGCACCCAATGACATAAGAGGCCTTCAAATACAATCGTTTCAGCTTCAGCCACACTCGGGTTCTGGCAGTCACAGGGGAGACAGTCCTCCTGTTTGGAGTTGACTTCTCTTCTTCCAGCAAAACACACACACACACACACACACACACACACACACACACACACACACCCATTATGTGATTATATTGTGACCTGAAAACAAGACGACTCATAACTTTAAAGTGCATTCTTTTTTAAACCATTTTCCAAATGTTTAATATCGTATGAATGTTACATGAAGGCCACACTGATGTGAAATAGTCTAAAGGTGATATAGAAACAGAGATCCTTCACTGCAGGGTTCCTCAGTGTATGCCTGCAGAACACACTCATAATGCATGAACCCATAAACCACCTTGTGTTTGAAGCGTTGCATGAAGTCCAACGTTTCTCTGCTTTCAGACCGGAGAGAGAGCTGGAAGATGAAACCGCCCCTAATGTCTTCTCCATCCTTATTCTTTGATGTGTCTATAATCCCTCACATGCGTTTTCTATATTTGGCTTTGAAGCTGCATAAACTAATCTCCTATTCTTTACCGTAACAAAACTG
This sequence comes from Taurulus bubalis, assembly GCF_910589615.1. Classification (NCBI taxonomy): domain Eukaryota; kingdom Metazoa; phylum Chordata; class Actinopteri; order Perciformes; family Cottidae; genus Taurulus; species Taurulus bubalis. The sequence goes on along the minus strand of NC_136593.1, from coordinate 29,721,252 downwards.
TTTGAATTGGCAGAGGAAGAGGTGCACCGCCCAAAAGAAACGTTGAGTTATGCCCATAGCTTCACGTCTATGTTCCGCTTCCCTGTGAGTCTGATGACAGTGTGCACAGATGTTTGATGAGTCTGCTTCATGTGTTTCATGTGTCAGACGAGCTGCTCTGGGCTTTATGTGTGTCAGCTGCAGAGCTGCAGGTCTTCATGGTGGTGCTTTGTCGCTCCTCCACCCTGCAGAGCTCCGCTCCCTGCTGACAGTAGAAGTACACAAGTGTGTCTCACCGCTAATCCTTCTCTTCAGTATATTCTCAGTAGAGTATAGTTGTTTTCACATTAAGTACTTTTTGATGACATTTATGATCCAGCAATAATAATATACATGCACTGCTCTTTTTTCACAGCTACAACTAATCAGTAAAAAAAAGAAATCACAGGAACAAGTAACATTCAAACAGTATCCCAATATGATAATATTTAGTTAAATATGGTTCTCTGATATTTTACTGAGGTTTACCAACCTTCATAGAACACTGAGCATGCTCAGAAAAACCAGTAGACTGTTTACTGTACTGTTCGTGGAGCAGATCTATTCACACTCAGAGCAGGGAGAAGACCGATGTAGAGCGTTCTCCATGAGAGCAGACCTACATGTAGAGCGTTCTCCATGAGAGCAGACCTACATGTAGAGCGTTCTCCATGAGAGCAGACCTACATGTAGAGCGTTCTCCATGAGAGCAGACCAACATGTAGAGCGTTCTCCATGAGAGCAGACCAACATGTAGAGCGTTCTCCATGAGAGCAGACCAACATGTAGAGCGTTCTCCATGAGAGCAGAACTACATGTAGAGCGTTCTCCATGAGAGCAGACCTACATGTAGAGCGTTCTCCATGAGAGCAGACCTACACGTAGAGCGTTCTCCATGAGAGCAGACCTACATGTAGAGCGTTCTCCATGAGAGCAGACCAACATGTAGAGCGTTCTCCATGAGAGCAGACCTACATGTAGAGCGTTCTCCATGAGAGCAGACCTACATGTAGAGCGTTCTCCATGAGAGCAGACCAACATGTAGAGCGTTCTCCATGAGAGCAGACCTACATGTAGAGCGTTCTCCATGAGAGCAGACCAACATGTAGAGCGTTCTCCATGAGAGCAGACCTACACGTAGAGCGTTCTCCATGAGAGCAGACCTACACGTAGAGCGTTCTCCATGAGAGCAGACCTACACGTAGAGCGTTCTCCATGAGAGCAGACCTACACGTAGAGCGTTCTCCATGAGAGCAGACCTACACGTAGAGCGTTCTCCATGAGAGCAGACCTACACGTAGAGCGTTCTCCATGAGAGCAGACCTACACGTAGAGCGTTCTCCATGAGAGCAGACCTACACGTAGAGCGTTCTCCATGAGAGCAGACCTACACGTAGAGCGTTCTCCATGAGAGCAGACCTACACGTAGAGCGTTCTCCATGAGAGCAGACCTACATGTAGAGCGTTCTCCATGAGAGCAGACCTACATGTAGAGCGTTCTCCATGAGAGCAGACCAACATGTAGAGCGTTCTCCATGAGAGCAGACCTACATGTAGAGCGTTCTCCATGAGAGCAGACCTACATGTAGAGCGTTCTCCATGAGAGCAGACCTACATGTAGAGCGTTCTCCATGAGAGCAGACCTACATGTAGAGTGTTCTCCATGAGAGCAGACCAACATGTAGAGCGTTCTCCATGAGAGCAGACCTACATGTAGAGCGTTCTCCATGAGAGCAGACCAACATGTAGAGCGTTCTCCATGAGAGCAGACCTACATGTAGAGCGTTCTCCATGAGAGCAGACCAACATGTAGAGCGTTCTCCATGAGAGCAGACCTACATGTAGAGCGTTCTCCATGAGAGCAGACCTACACGTAGAGCGTTCTCCATGAGAGCAGACCTACACGTAGAGCGTTCTCCATGAGAGCAGACCTACACGTAGAGCGTTCTCCATGAGAGCAGACCTACACGTAGAGCGTTCTCCATGAGAGCAGACCTACACGTAGAGCGTTCTCCATGAGAGCAGACCTACATGTAGAGCGTTCTCCATGAGAGCAGACCTACATGTAGAGCGTTCTCCATGAGAGCAGACCTACACGTAGAGCGTTCTCCATGAGAGCAGACCTACACGTAGAGCGTTCTCCATGAGAGCAGACCTACACGTAGAGCGTTCTCCATGAGAGCAGACCTACATGTAGAGCGTTCTCCATGAGAGCAGACCTACACGTAGAGCGTTCTCCATGAGAGCAGACCTACACGTAGAGCGTTCTCCATGAGAGCAGACCAACATGTAGAGCGTTCTCCATGAGAGCAGACCTACATGTAGAGCGTTTTCCATGAGAGCAGACCTACATGTAGAGCGTTCTCCATGAGAGCAGACCTACACGTAGAGCGTTCTCCATGAGAGCAGACCTACACGTAGAGCGTTCTCCATGAGAGCAGACCTACACGTAGAGCGTTCTCCATGAGAGCAGACCTACACGTAGAGCGTTCTCCATGAGAGCAGACCTACACGTAGAGCGTTCTCCATGAGAGCAGACCTACATGTAGAGCGTTCTCCATGAGAGCAGACCTACATGTAGAGCGTTCTCCATGAGAGCAGACCTACACGTAGAGCGTTCTCCATGAGAGCAGACCTACACGTAGAGCGTTCTCCATGAGAGCAGACCTACACGTAGAGCGTTCTCCATGAGAGCAGACCTACATGTAGAGCGTTCTCCATGAGAGCAGACCTACACGTAGAGCGTTCTCCATGAGAGCAGACCTACACGTAGAGCGTTCTCCATGAGAGCAGACCAACATGTAGAGCGTTCTCCATGAGAGCAGACCTACATGTAGAGCGTTTTCCATGAGAGCAGACCTACATGTAGAGCGTTCTCCATGAGAGCAGACCTACACGTAGAGCGTTCTCCATGAGAGCAGACCTACATGTAGAGCGTTCTCCATGAGAGCAGACCTACACGTAGAGCGTTCTCCATGAGAGCAGACCTACACGTAGAGCGTTCTCCATGAGAGCAGACCTACATGTAGAGCGTTTTCCATGAGAGCAGACCTACATGTAGAGCGTTCTCCATGAGAGCAGACCTACACGTAGAGCGTTCTCCATGAGAGCAGACCTACATGTAGAGCGTTCTCCATGAGAGCAGACCTACACGTAGAGCGTTCTCCATGAGAGCAGACCTACACGTAGAGCGTTCTCCATGAGAGCAGACCAACATGTAGAGTGTTCTCCATGAGAGCAGACCTACATGTAGAGCGTTCTCCATGAGAGCAGACCAACATGTAGAGCGTTCTCCATGAGAGCAGACCTACATGTAGAGTGTTCTCCATGAGAGCAGACCTACACGTAGAGCGTTCTCCATGAGAGCAGACCAACATGTAGAGCGTTCTCCATGAGAGCAGACCTACATGTAGAGCGTTTTCCATGAGAGCAGACCTACATGTAGAGCGTTCTCCATGAGAGCAGACCTACACGTAGAGCGTTCTCCATGAGAGCAGACCTACATGTAGAGCGTTCTCCATGAGAGCAGACCTACACGTAGAGCGTTCTCCATGAGAGCAGACCTACACGTAGAGCGTTCTCCATGAGAGCAGACCTACATGTAGAGCGTTTTCCATGAGAGCAGACCTACATGTAGAGCGTTCTCCATGAGAGCAGACCTACACGTAGAGCGTTCTCCATGAGAGCAGACCTACATGTAGAGCGTTCTCCATGAGAGCAGACCTACACGTAGAGCGTTCTCCATGAGAGCAGACCTACACGTAGAGCGTTCTCCATGAGAGCAGACCAACATGTAGAGTGTTCTCCATGAGAGCAGACCTACATGTAGAGCGTTCTCCATGAGAGCAGACCAACATGTAGAGCGTTCTCCATGAGAGCAGACCTACATGTAGAGTGTTCTCCATGAGAGCAGACCTACATGTAGAGCGTTCTCCATGAGAGCAGACTGGAGTCTGAAGGTTTCTCCCTAGGTTTCTCTTTAGCACTGTGGCCAGGCTGGCTGAGAGTCATAGCTCGGTGGATCCGTGGATTCCTACAGACCTCAGTAGTAATGACTTCATGAACTTCTTCAATGATAAGATTCTGGCTATTAGAGACAGGATCGGTGATCTCCTGCCCTCGACTACTGCCGGTCCATCCTCAGGTGGGATGGTCCATCCTCAGGTGGGTTGATCCATCCTCAGGTGGGATGGTCCATCCTCAGGTGGGTTGATCCATCCTCAGGTGGGATGGCCATGGAGGAGGCTGTGGGCCCTGCTGTGTCACATTGTCTTTTGAAAAATAAAGGTAATTGTGAATATGAAAATTGTTTTATAACAGTGTGTATTTGCATGTAACTTTTGTGATTAAAACATTGTCAGAAGGAACTTTTGCCCCCGGGCATCTTTACTTTATCAAAAGGGTTGGACACCCCTGTTCTAAACCTGTGACCCAGAGAGTGGTGGAGAACCAACAGAACCCTGTGCTTCATTATCTGGTGTGTTTCATAACAGCTCTTTTCCTAAACTCAGCTGTTATTGTCCAATAATCTGATTGTGCTAAAGGATTGCCCTTGTTGTTCTCAAAACCTCTGACATCCTACATCTCCAAACCTTCATTAAAGCTGGCTGTAATTATTGTGCCTTCTTTTATTTTATTCTTGTCCTTCCAGGCTAAAGCTTTATGGCCAGTTCCTCAGCTGTGTGTGCTGTTCCTTTTTCTTCTTCCTCCTCTTCTCTAGCGCTCTCATGCTGTGCGGGACATGTTGCCTGTGAGCCCTCTCTGGGGGGGGGGGGGTTCGCATCCGCGTTAGGGGTCGTCATTATAGTGCGTCTGGTCCGGGGAAAAGGGAATTAATGCTGAAGTATTTAGTCTTTTTTGTTTCCCCTTTCTTTTCTCATTATTTTTCTTTTTTGACTCTGCTCTTTCTCTCCCTCTGGGCGAGGAGTGAGGAGTCTGGTGTCTCTTCCAGACCGGTGAGACACGAACCTCCATGCTGAGTCTGAGATGAGTCCCATAGTGACACCTGCTGGCTCAGGGGAGGTACTAGAAGTAACTGTAAAGTAACCAAGGACTGTACTCCAGGTACTTTGAGTGTTTGCATTTGAGGCTACTTTATACTTTTACTCTGGTAAATCTCAGAGGCTCATGTATACATTCATCTGAATACAATAAACACATTTAGAGGAAATAAAAGTACAAAGCGCTGCAAAAAAGTCAAAAACATAAATAGAAAATAGAAAAATGGCAAAACAATTACACAACACCACACTGCTGGAGACCCAGGACGTGTTGCTGGACCCGCTGGAGGGAAGGGGGCACAGAGAACCAGAACCAGGACTGAGAGGGAAGGGGGCACAGAGGACCAGAACCAGGACTGAGAGGGGCAGACTCAGGCCCGGCACTATGAGCGGGCCTTGGGGTGCCGGGCCCGCCCTGGACGGACCAGTCTGTCAGTCATTTGTCACATGTAGTGCTGTGCGGTTTACCGGTTTCAAACTTCCATACGGAATGAATTTAGGTTGCGCATTGCTGTAACGACTGATGTCACTCTTTGGCAGGCAGCAACATAACATTTCACAGCATTAGCTCAAGGCGTAGCGGGAGGAGCTACTTATGTGTCAGGGGTAAGAGCTTCAGGTAGGGTTTCAACACTAGAACCAACACTACCTCTTTAGTCCACAGGGGGCACCAGAACCAACACTACCTCTTTAGTCCACAGGGGGCACCAGAACCACCACTACCTCTTTAGTCCACAGGGGGCATCAGAACCAACACTACCTCTTTAGTCCACAGGGGGCACCAGAACCAACACTACCTCTTTAGTCCACAGGGAGCACCAGAACCAACACTACCACTTTAGTCCACATGGGAGCGCCAGAACAACACTACCTCTTTAGTCCACAGGGGGCGCCAGAACCAACACTACCTCTTTAGTCCACAGGGGCGTCAGAACCAACACTACCTCTTTAGTCCACAGGGGGCGCTAGAAACATCACATAATTAAAGTTTGTCATATAACTTCAATATTATCACCTTTGACATCGAAGCAGACTGACTTGATGGGGATGTCCCATCTGGAGACATAAATGCACAGTTTTCTTCTCCTTTCATGTTGTCCGGTTCTGCAGAATTCCATCGTCTGAACTCCTTCTCTCCAGGTTTGTAGAAGCTTGGGTCTGACAGTGACCACCTCCAGCTGTCATCGTACAGTCCTATCCAGGCTCGCTGAAAGCAATATTTCATTGTGATATAAAGAAATATGCTTCATTTTTACTTCTCATTTACAGTCTTGATTCTGACGATCAGTCTGATTTATTATTTCAAGTCTGTCTTAAAACAATATTCAGGAGCTAATATAAACATTGAAAAGGTTTTATTTCTGTCATCACTCCTGCTGTTCATAATGGACTAAGAGTGTCACAACGTGGTGACAGCTGAGCTGATGCTAACAGCTAACAATGCTAACAGATAATGATGCTAACAGCTAACGATGCTAACAGCTAACGATGCTAACAGCGCTAACAGTGCAAACAATGGCAACGACAATGGCAACATGACTCCACTATATATTTACATGGACGATGTTTGTTTGATGAGATATTAATGCTGTAAATATCCAGTACAGATCAGCAGTATGTTGCATTAAATCATGTTTTGAATGTAAAATCTTAATCTATAAATCAACTCAATCAAATAAATGTCCCTTTGACATGTAACATGAAAAAACATTGAACTAAAATGAACACATGATGTGTTCACACAGGTGAACACATCATGAAGATAACAGCACTGATCTGGAGCGTGGAGTACTTTCATCATGTTTATCTGGTTGTCTGTGTTGTTGTAATGTATGTCGAGACGGATGCCTCGCTTTCTATTGCAAAATAGGTCTACCTACGGGTACCAATAAAGTAACCAACCAACATATATATATATATATATATATATATATATATATATATATATATATATATATATACATATATATATATATATATATATATATATATACTACTTTTGACCCCTTTGACTTTAGACACCCCTCATACATCTCTATATGTTATACAAGGGAATATAATATATTATGAAACAATTACATAAATTGTTGGATTTATTTTAAGCCGTAGACCTGGTCCTCTCGTCTCCTCTCTGGTCCTCTCGTCTCCTCTCTGGTCCTCTCGTCTCCTCTCTGGTCCCCTCGTCTCCTCTCTGGTCCTCTCTGGTCCCCTCGTCTCCTCTCTGGTCCTCTCGTCTCCTCTCTGGTCCTCTCGTCTCCTCTCTGGTCCCCTCGTCTCCTCTCTGGTCCTCTCTGGTCCCCTCGTCTCCTCTCTGGTCCTCTCGTCTCCTCTCTGGTCCTCTCATCTCCTCTATGGTCCCCTCGTCTCCTCTCTGGTCCCCTCGTCTCCTCTCTGGTCCTCTCGTCTCCTCTCTGGTCCTCTCGTCTCCTCTCTGGTCCTCTCATCTACTCTCTGGTCCTCTCTGGTCCCCTTGTCTCCTCTCTGGTCTTCTTGTCTCCTCTCTGGTCCTCTCGTCTCCTCTCTGGTCCTCTCTGGTCCTCTTGTCTCCTCTCTGGTCCTCTCTTCTCCTCTCGTCTCCTCTCGTCTCCTCTCGTCTCCTCTCGTCTCCTCTCTGGTCCTCTCATCTCCTCTCTGGTCCCCTCGTCTCCTCTCTGGTCCCCTCGTCTCCTCTCTGGTCCTCTTGTCTCCTCTCTGGTCCTCTCGTCTCCTCTCGTCTCCTCTCTGGTCCTCTCTTCTCCTCTCGTCTCCTCTCTGGTCCTCTCTTCTCCTCTCGTCTCCTCTCTGGTCCTCTCGTCTCCTCTCTGGTCCTCTCTGGTCCTCTCTTCTCCTTTCGTCTCCTCTCGTCTCCTCTCTGGTCCCCTTGTCTCCTCTCTGGTCCTCTCGTCTCCTCTCTGGTCCTCTCGTCTCCTCTCTGGTCCTCTCATCTCCTCTTTGGTCCCCTCGTCTCCTCTCTGGTCCTCTCGTCTCCTCTCTGGTCCTCTCGTCTCCTCTCTGGTCCTCTCGTCTCCTCTCTGGTCCCCTTGTCTCCTCTCTGGTCCTCTCGTCTCCTCTCTGGTCCCCTCGTCTCCTCTCTGGTCCCCTCGTCTCCTCTCTGGTCCTCTCGTCTCCTCTCTGGTCCTCTCGTCTCCTCTCTGGTCCTCTCTTCTCCTCTCGTCTCCTCTCTGGTCCTCTCGTCTCCTCTGGTCCTCTCGTCTCCTCTCTGGTCCCCTTGTCTCCTCTCTGGTCCTCTCATCTCCTCTCTGGTCCCCTTGTCTCCTCTCTGGTCCTCTCTTCTCCTCTCGTCTCCTCTCGTCTCCTCTCTGGTCCTCTCGTCTCCTTTCTGGTCCTCTCTTCTCCTCTCGTCTCCTCTCTGGTCCTCTCGTCTCCTCTCTGGTCCCCTTGTCTCCTCTCTGGTCCTCTCTGGTCCTCTCTGGTCCTCTCTGGTCCCCTTGTCTCCTCTCTGGTCCTCTCTGGTCCTCTCTTCTCCGTTCGTCTCCTCTCGTCTCCTCTCTGGTCCTCTCTGGTCCTCTCGTCTCCTCTCTGGTCCTCTCGTCTCCTCTCTGGTCCTCTCGTCTCCTCTCTGGTCCTCTCGTCTCCTCTCTGGTCCTCTCGTCTCCTCTCTGGTCCCCTTGTCTCCTCTCTGGTCCTCTCGTCTCCTCTCTGGTCCTCTCGTCTCCTCTCTGGTCCTCTCGTCTCCTCTCTGGTCCCCTTGTCTCCTCTCTGGTCCTCTCGTCTCCTCTCTGGTCCTCTCGTCTCCTCTCTGGTCCTCTCGTCTCCTCTCTGGTCCTCTCGTCTCCTCTCTGGTCCCCTCGTCTCCTCTCTGGTCCCCTTGTCTCCTCTCTGGTCCTCTCTGGTCCCCTTGTCTCCTCTCTGGTCCTCTCGTCTCCTCTCTGGTCCTCTCTGGTCCTATCTGGTCCCCTTGTCTCCTCTCTGGTCCCCTTGTCTCCTCTCTGGTCCTCTCTGGTCCCCTCGTCTCCTCTCTGGTCCTCTCGTCTCCTCTCTGGTCCTCTCTGGTCCTATCTGGTCCCCTTGTCTCCTCTCTGGTCCTATCTGGTCCCCTTGTCTCCTCTCTGGTCCCCTTGTCTCCTCTCTGGTCCTCTCTGGTCCCCTCGTCTCCTCTCTGGTCCCCTCGTCTCCTCTCTGGTCCTCTCTGGTCCTATCTGGTCCCCTTGTCTCCTCTCTGGTCCTATCTGGTCCCCTTGTCTCCTCTCTGGTCCCCTTGTCTCCTCTCTGGTCCTCTCTGGTCCTCTCTGGTCCTCTCTGGTCCCCTTGTCTCCTCTCTGGTCCCCTTGTCTCCTCTCTGGTCCCCTTGTCTCCTCTCTGGTCCTCACTGGTCCTCTCTGGTCCTATCTGGTCCCCTTGTCTCCTCTCTGGTCCTATCTGGTCCCCTTGTCTCCTCTCTGGTCCCCTTGTCTCCTCTCTGGTCCTCTCTGGTCCCCTCGTCTCCTCTCTGGTCCCCTCGTCTCCTCTCTGGTCCTCTCTGGTCCTCTCTGGTCCTCTCTGGTCCTCTCTGGTCCCCTCGTCTCCTCTCTGGTCCCCTCGTCTCCTCTCTGTCCCCTTGTCTCCTCTCTGGTCCTCTCTGGTCCTCTCGTCTCCTCTCTGATCCTCTCTGGTCCTCTCTGGTCCTCTCGTCTCCTCTCTGGTCCCCTTGTCTCCTCTCTGGTCCTCTCGTCTCCCCTCTGGTCCTCTCTGGTCCCCTTGTCTCCTCTCTGGTCCTCTCTGGTCCTCTCGTCTCCTCTCTGGTCCTCTCGTCTCCTCTCTGGTCCTCTCGTCTCCTCTCTGGTCCCCTTGTCTCCTCTCTGGTCCTCTCGTCTCCTCTCTGGTCCTCTCTGGTCCCCTTGTCTCCTCTCTGGTCCTCTCTGGTCCTCTCGTCTCCTCTCTGGTCCTCTCGTCTCCTCTCTGGTCCTCTCGTCTCCTCTCTGGTCCTCTCGTCTCCTCTCTGGTCCCCTCGTCTCCTCTCTGGTCCCCTCGTCTCCTCTCTGTCCCCTTGTCTCCTCTCTGGTCCTCTCTGGTCCTCTCGTCTCCTCTCTGATCCTCTCTGGTCCTCTCTGGTCCTCTCGTCTCCTCTCTGGTCCCCTTGTCTCCTCTCTGGTCCTCTCGTCTCCCCTCTGGTCCTCTCTGGTCCCCTTGTCTCCTCTCTGGTCCTCTCTGGTCCTCTCGTCTCCTCTCTGGTCCTCTCGTCTCCTCTCTGGTCCTCTCGTCTCCTCTCTGGTCCCCTTGTCTCCTCTCTGGTCCTCTCGTCTCCTCTCTGGTCCTCTCTGGTCCCCTTGTCTCCTCTCTGGTCCTCTCTGGTCCTCTCGTCTCCTCTCTGGTCCTCTCGTCTCCTCTCTGGTCCTCTCGTCTCCTCTCTGGTCCTCTCGTCTCCTCTCTGGTCCCCTTGTCTCCTCTCTGGTCCCCTTGTCTCCTCTCTGGTCCTCTCGTCTCCTCTCTGGTCCCCTCGTCTCCTCTCTGGTCCTCTGGTCTCCTCTCTGGTCCTCTCATCTCCTCTCTGGTCCCCTTGTCTCCTCTCTGGTCCTCTCGTCTCCTCTCTGGTCCTCTCATCTCCTCTCTGGTCCCCTTGTCTCCTCTCTGGTCCCCTTGTCTCCTCTCTGATCCTCTCGTCTCCTCTCTGGTCCCCTTGTCTCCTCTCTGGTCCTCTCGTCTCCTTTCTGGTCCTCTCATCTCCTCTCTGGTCCCCTTGTCTCCTCTCTGGTCCTCTCGTCTCCTCTCTGGTCCTCTCTTCTCCTCTCTGGTCCTCTCTTCTCCTCTCTGGTACCCTTGTCTCCTCTCTGGTCCCCTTGTCTCCTCTCTGGTCCCCTTGTCTCCTCTCTGGTCCTCTCGTCTCCTCTCTGGTCCTCTCTTCTCCTCTCTGGTCCTCTCTGGTCCCCTTGTCTCCTCTCTGGTCCCCTTGTCTCCTCTCTGGTCCTCTCTGGTCCTCTCGTCTCCTCTTTGGTCCTCTCGTCTCCTCTCTGGTCCCCTTGTCTCCTCTCTGGTCCTCTCTGGTCCTCTCGTCTCCTCTCTGGTCCTCTCTGGTCCCCTTGTCTCCTCTCTGGTCCTCTCGTTTCCTCTCTGGTCCTCTCGTCTCCTCTCTGGTCCTCTCGTCTCCTCTCTGGTCCCCTCGTCTCCTCTCTGGTCCTCTCGTCTCCTCTCTGGTCCCCTCGTCTCCTCTCTGGTCCTCTCTGGTCCTCTCGTCTCCTCTCTGGTCCCCTCGTCTCCTCTCTGGTCCCCTCGTCTCCTCTCTGGTCCTCTCTGGTCCTTTCGTCTCCTCTCTGGTCCTCTCTGGTCCTCTCGTCTCCTCTCTGGTCCCCTCGTCTCCTCTCTGGTCCCCTCGTCTCCTCTCTGGTCCCCTCGTCTCCTCTCTGGTCCCCTCGTCTCCTCTCTGGTCCTCTCGTCTCCTCTCTGGTCCCCTCGTCTCCTCTCTGGTCCCCTCGTCTCCTCTCTGGTCCCCTCGTCTCCTCTCTGGTCCTCTCGTCTCCTCTCTGGTCCCCTCGTCTCCTCTCTGGTCCCCTTGTCTCCTCTCTGATCCTCTCGTCTCCTCTTTGGTCCCCTCGTCTCCTCTCTGGTCCTCTCGTCTCCTCTCGTCTCCTCTCTGATCCTCTCGTCTCCTCTTTGGTCCCCTCGTCTCCTCTCTGGTCCTCTCGTCTCCTCTCGTCTCCTCTCTGGTCCCCTCGTCTCCTCTCTGGTCCCCTCGTCTCCTCTCTGGTCCTCTCGTCTCCTCTCTGGTCCCCTCGTCTCCTCTCTGGTCCCCTCGTCTCCTCTCTGGTCCCCTCGTCTCCTCTCTGGTCCCCTCGTCTCCTCTCTGGTCCCCTCGTCTCCTCTCTGGTCCCCTTGTCTCCTCTCGTCTCCCCTCGTCTCCTCTCTGGTCCCCTCGTCTCCTCTCTGGTCCTCTCGTCTCCTCTCTGGTCCCCTCGTCTCCTCTCTGGTCCTCTCGTCTCCTCTCTGGTCCCCTCGTCTCTGGTCCCCTCGTCTCCTCTCTGGTCCCCTTGTCTCCTCTCTGGTCCTCTCGTCTCCTCTCTGGTCCTCTCTTCTCCTCTCTGGTCCTCTCTGGTCCCCTTGTCTCCTCTCTGGTCCCCTTGTCTCCTCTCTGGTCCTCTCTGGTCCTCTCGTCTCCTCTTTGGTCCTCTCGTCTCCTCTCTGGTCCCCTTGTCTCCTCTCTGGTCCCCTTGTCTCCTCTCTGGTCCTCTCTGGTCCTCTCGTCTCCTCTCTGGTCCTCTCTGGTCCCCTTGTCTCCTCTCTGGTCCCCTCGTCTCCTCTCTGGTCCCCTCGTCTCCTCTCTGGTCCCCTCGTCTCCTCTCTGGTCCCCTCGTCTCCTCTCTGGTCCTCTCGTCTCCTCTCTGGTCCCCTCGTCTCCTCTCTGGTCCTCTCGTCTCCTCTCTGGTCCCCTCGTCTCCTCTCTGGTCCCCTCGTCTCCTCTCTGGTCCCCTCGTCTCCTCTCTGGTCCCCTTGTCTCCTCTCTGGTCCCCTCGTCTCCTCTCTGGTCCCCTCGTCTCCTCTCTGGTCCCCTTGTCTCCTCTCTGGTCCCCTTGTCTCCTCTCTGGTCCCCTCGTCTCCTCTCTGGTCCCCTCGTCTCCTCTCTGGTCCCCTCGTCTCCTCTCTGGTCCCCTTGTCTCCTCTCTGGTCCCCTCGTCTCCTCTCTGGTCCTCTCGTCTCCTCTCTGGTCCCCTTGTCAGGAGGTGACTGTTGAGCTGCAGCTCATGTAAAGTTCTGTAGAAATCATTTGCTTAAACCCACCTATTTTTAGACCCTTTCCTCTAAAACGTCATCCCCAAACTAAAAAGGGTGCATCTCTGCAACCACTAGGACTATTTGAATATTTTTGGTTATAATAAAAGGTACACATGTGAGATTTAGTTCAGATGTGTAAATCTCAGTCTATATGTTACTGGTTCAGAGTAAATGAAGATGACACACAGAAAAAATGATGACGGATGAAAAGGATGATTATTTGTTTGAAATGATGAGAGGGTTTAGAACAGAACATTCAGGCGAGGAATCCAACATTTGCATTGGGACACATTTGCACACATCTGTCACATTTGCATTTTCCCATGTATCAAACCTTATATTTCACGTGTATATTACTTATGGTGTTCAATACATCCAAATACAGCAGTTTGGGGCTTTTTTTCATGAAACAAGCTATGATTTACAGTTTTATATAACAATCGCTCAGTCTGCCCCCTAGGGGGGGATTGGTTTTTAAAAAGGTTAAATATCATAAAGATCTCATAACTGACTGACCTTTGATATTTGGTTTGATGGTTCAAACACAATGAAGTTTAAGGGGCCTCAGGAACTTGACCCTTAACGGTAGAGGGGCTCCAGTTGAATAAGGGAGGGGCCTCAGGAACTTGACCCTTAGCAGTAGAGGGGCTCCAGTTGAAAGAGGGAGGGGCCTCAGGAACTTGACCCTTAGCAGTAGAGGGGCTTCAGTTGAAAGAGGGAGGGGCCTAGATATAGTATAACGAAGGTTTTGGGTTAAACAGTCCTGTAATAGTTTGTTATGACCGTTGGCGATTGGAATAATGCGACTGAGATGACTTCAGTAGTCCATGTTTATTATGTGCTCGAGTTGAAGCTACAAGCCGCTAACGTACGTTCCCTGGCTCATCACACCCTGCACCGCGTAACACCTAACGCCTCTGTTATGAACCTACACAGTATTAGTGCACTATATCCTACAAGTCCAAACATCTTGCATCTTTTCCTTGCGTCCTAGTCCCTCCCACCAGGGATGCAAGGAGAGACACGAGGAAACCATGTGAGGAGAGAGGAAACCTTTCCTGTGACCTTTCCTCTGAAGGGTCTGTTTCTGATGTGGGAGGATCAGTTGATTAAGAAAATATCAAATATGATGAAAATGTATGCAAAACTCTTTCCGTGTGCAGCAGAAGAGTTCTTCTGTTTGCTCTCAGTTTATTTGCTGCTGAACCTCTTTCTGTGGAACACGGACAGTAACTCTGCATGCTGATTGGTCGAAGGCAAATTTAAAGACACAGCAGTGAAAATAGAAAATATGGAAATCTAAATATTCATTTGGACACGTTTGTGTATCTAAAGTTTCCCCATCACACACACCTAACACGTACAAGTACTTGTACAAGTACTTACTGTACTACAGAAACGGTTTTCAGTTCATATGTATTTATATTTAGTTTCCTATTCTGCCAAAGACATAACTTTATTAATTCTACAGTTAACGTGTTTCTATGAATGTTCTTGAGGCTTGTTGTTGACCCTTCATGTTCCAGTCATCAGACTCTGTTGTGAGCTGAAGTACAGACACACACACACACACACACACACACACACACACACACACACACACACACACACACACACACACACACACACACACACACACACACACACAGACAGATCAACAGGAGAAAATGTGAACCAACATCACAGACACGTCTCAGGGGAAATTATGGAGCACAAAAATCTGATTATTGAGGATTTTGAAATGCTTCAGTCAGAAGGGGCACTGTGCACATGAGGGGAGGCTCGTTCCTCTGAAAGCTGCCAAAAGGCCCAATGATACTTCATAATGTGGAATAAATGCAGCAGATGTGACACAAGAGGTGAACAAAAGAAGCACACCCTCTGACAGCGCCACTGCATTTCAGAGGGAATTATTATCCTTTAAATATATTAATTTGAGAGCTGAGTTAATATTCACTTGGCAGATTAAGATTGTACATATGCTACAAAACATATAATCATCTTATAAAATATAATGGATTGCTGTGGATTGAACTAACCAAACTAATATGAAGGAGTTACACCCTGACTGGCTTCCATATTAAAGTGCATATAGATGCATCAGAACTTATAGTAATCCAATAAGTAGAATATACACGTTGCACATACAGAATATGCAGTTTCATAAACCTACTTTGTGCTACTGTGTGTGTGTGTGTGCGTGCGTGCGTGCGTGCGTGTGTGTGTGTGTGTGTCAAAGTCAGGTTGCAACCTGGAGGCTCTGCAGCTCCCCCTGGTGGTGGCCTGCAGTACGAACATGAGTGACAGAAAGGAGAGGCTCACACTTCTTAAACAGAGTGGACCTGACGTTTGGTCCCACAGGCATCCAAAGGGATTTCAACATGGCTCAGTGAAAGAGCGGCCCTTCAGTCAGAGGATCGTGGGTTCGATCCCCGGTTCTGCTCGTCGACGCTTGACCCCCAGCTGCAAAAGGTGAGTCTGTGGAGTGACCTGGCCTGCAGGTCAGAGGGTCCTGTGTGTGCATGGGTAAAGGACATGGAGAGTGAAACCCCTTTAATGTTAAATACATTAAAAGAAGTCAGTGTTTACCGTTATATCTGATGTTTCTGCATTACTATTATTTCTAAATGATTGTGTTTAGCATATTACTGCTGTGGATGTGCTCATGCAAGTCTGTATGAAATCTACAGCAGTGAATCCTCCTTAGATGATCTGTGACAATACAACTAGATCAAATACTCAAAACAAGTCAAAGTCCTGCACGGAACAATTCCACCCAGTATTATCATAGACGCGTCTTCGTTGTTAAAGTCAAAGTAGGGATCATTCCGTCATCTCTACTCCAGATCTGTGTTTCTTACATCCAACGGTTTGGTCGGTTCATAAAGCATTTATTTATTCTGCAGATCTTTAACCATCAATCATTCATGAGGCGACCTGAGAGGAAACTAGAAGCTGATCCTGAGAGAGAGAGCAGCCGATACCAAGAGAGAGAAAGCAGCCGATCCTGAGAGAGAAAGCAGCCGATCCTGAGAGAGAAAGCAGCCGATCCTGAGAGAGAAAGCAGCCGATCCTGAGAGAGAAAGCAGCCGATCCTGAGAGAGAAAGCAGCCGATCCTGAGAGAGAAAGCAGCTGATCCTGAGAGAGAAAGCAGCCGATCCTGAGAGAGAGAAAGCAGCCGATCCTGAGAGAGAAAGCAGCTGATCCTGAGAGAGAAAGCAGCTGATACCAAGAGAGAGAAAGCAGCTGATCCTGAGAGAGAGAAAGCAGCCGATCCTGAGAGAGAAAGCAGCCGATCCTGAGAGAGAAAGCAGCTGATCCTGAGAGAGAAAGCAGCTGATACCAAGAGAGAGAAAGCAGCCGATCCTGAGAGAGAAAGCAGCCGATACCAAGAGAGAGAAAGCAGCTGATCCTGAGAGAGAAAGCAGCCGATCCTGAGAGAGAAAGCAGCCGATACCAAGAGAGAGAAAGCAGCTGATCCTGAGAGAGAAAGCAGCCGATCCTGAGAGAGAAAGCAGCTGATCCTGAGGAGAGAACCAGCATCCTCACAAGAACCACTGGGAAGCTCTGCTGGTGCTGCTGGTTCCCAGTGAGCTGGTTGATGGAGACGTCTCCTTCTGCTGCCCCATTGTAAGGCCTCAGGTCCTCTCTGGTCCAGGACCCTAAAGGACTTCCTCGTCCCAGAAGAGCAGCCTCCCTCCCTCCCCCGCCATGCTCCCGGCGCAGGAGGCCGCCCGTATCTACCACACCAACTACGTGCGCAACGCGCGGGCCGTGGGCGTGCTGTGGACGGTGTTCACCATCACCTTCGCCGTCATCACCGTGGTGGTGTTCATCCAGCCCTACTGGATCGGGGACAGCGTGCACACGCCGCAGGCCGGCTACTTCGGCCTCTTCCACTACTGCATCGGGAACGCGCTCACCTCGGAGCTCACCTGCAAAGGGAGCGCGCTGGACTTCGGCTCCATCCCGTCCGGCGCCTTCAAGACGGCCATGTTCTTCGTGGGCATCTCCATGCTGCTGGTGGTCGGCAGCATCGTGTGCTTCAGCCTCTTCTTCTTCTGCAACGCCGGCAGCGTCTACAAGATCTGCGCCTGGATGCAGCTGGCCTCCAGTGAGCTGCGGGTCACGACCCAATACCATGATGGAATCATACGACACGTCACAGCAGTTTACTCAACACGTGACCTTACGCCTACTTCACCCCCGAGGGTCACAGACACATTAGAGCCTGAACTCAACATGAGTGATGTATTTCGCTCTTTACCATTGAAACTAGTCCTGCATTACTTCACCACTTAAATAAAGACAGGGAACTCCTTCTGAGACCCCGATGCAGCTTCACGTAGTTATTATAGTAGAACTGACATTTTAAAACACAGGGGCTTAAAATCCACATCCGAGAAGTAAAAGGTCATTTGAGCCTCCAGTTAATGTTGTTTACAGAAATACAACAGTGTGTGTGTGTGTGTGTGTGTGTGTGTGTATATATTAACAGATAGGTTCAGGATGCATATAGAAACACAAGAGAAGACTTGGCTCCATCAGTCGTTGAACAGAAGGAAACACGAGCTGTGAAACATGAAGCCGCTGATGCAGTGAAGGCACTTTCTCCTCTTCCTCTCTTCTCCTCTTCCTCTCCTACCTGCGCTCTGTGTGTGTGTGTGTGTGTGTGTGTGTGTGTGTGTGTGTGTGTGTGTGTGTGTGTGTGTGTGTTCGTTCCTGGCCTCTGGTTGGTCTGAAAGGTTTACTTTGGGGTTCGATCACAGAACCTTCATAAAGTAATTAGTTTTCAAAGATACGATGTGATCTGAACCTTCATCTCTTTTCAGAGGCGGTGACGGCCGACAGTAAAGGAGAAGAAGTTTAAAACATGTTACTCCCTAAAGTTAGCTCTCAATAGCCAGTGAATTATTTAAATATGTTCAGTATCATTTCATATTTCCATGCCTGGAGGGGAAATGTAAAGATGTCGGCTGCAGCTGGCGTCACATTAACTTCTTCCATATTTACATAAAGGAGGGAAGAGACGAGGAAGTGAACACGAGCTTCGAGGAGGAGAAAGTGTGTGTGTGTGTGTGTGAGAAAGTGTGTGTTTCACTTCATCACCGGATAGTTCACATGACATTAATAATGGATGAACAAGAGGAGTGTGTGAGAGAAAGTGTGTGTGTGTGTGAGAGAAAGAGTGTGTGTGTCTGTGTGAGTGAGAAAGTGTGTGTGTGTGTTTGAGTGTGAGAGAGAAAGTGTGTGTGTGTGAGAGAGAGAAAGAGAGAGTGTGTGTGTGTGTGTGTGTGTGTGTGTGTGTGTGTGTGTGTGAGTGAGAGAGAGAGAAAGAGAGTGTGTGTGTGTGTGTGTGTGTGTGTGTGTGTGTATTGACTCCTCTCTGTCTTGTTGCTGCACTAGAGTGTGTGAAGCTGTTAGCATGTTGCTATCTAGTATTGAGATGCTTTACCTACAGTTGAAAACATGAAGTAAATGTAAGAAAGTATCTAAAGTAAAAGTGCTGAATACAAAAGATGAGTTGTATTTCTATCCTTATGATTCCTAGTGGAGCTCTGACCCCGCCCCCTCTCTCCCTCACCCTCAGGTACCTGCATGGTGATTGGCTGCATGATCTACCCTGACGGCTGGGACTCTGAGGAGGTGAAGCGGATGTGCGGCCAGCGGACGGACAAGTACACGCTGGGGAACTGCACGGTGCGCTGGGCCTACATCCTGGCCCTCATCAGCATCATGGACTCTCTGGTGCTGTCCTTCCTGGCCTTCAGCCTGGGCAGCCGGCAGGACAAGCTGCTGCCCGAGGACTTCCAGGTGGAGGGCAAAGGTACTGCAGGGTCATCACCATCCTGAGCAACGGGTTCAATTCAATTCAGTTTAATTTTCAGTTCAGTTTATTTCACATAGCCCAACATCACAAATACAAGTTTGCCTCGGAGGGCTTTACAGTCTGTAACATGACATCCTGTCCCGGGACCTCACATCGGATCAGGAAAAACTCCCCAAATAAAGACAGTAAAAACCCTTTCACAGGGAAAAAAGGGGAAGAAACCTGAGGGAGAGCAACAGAGGAGGATCCCTCTCCCCGGATGGACAGAAGCAATAGATGTCATGTGGCCAGAATGAATAACGTAACGGAGTTACAGCACATTACATGAATGTGACAGAAACTATTCATATAATGAGTAGTAGGCATGGTCCATGATCCAGATAACCACGACCCATTAAGCAGGAGGTAGAGAGGAGGGGCATCAGCAGGGCCATGGCAGCAGGCAGGACCGGTTCCAGGCAGCCATGAATCCATGGGAAAAGAAAGTAGAGTTAGTAATATATATATAAAAAATATAGAGGGAAGTAGTGGGCGATAGAGGGAAGTAGAGGGGCGATAGAGGGAAGTAGAGGGGCGATAGAGGGAAGTAGAGGGGCGATAGAGGGACACCAGCTGGATGATGATATTTAGCTGGTCAGAAGAAGATGAAGTAATATATGAGGACGAGTTGGCAGGAGAGGTGGAGCTCTCAGTATGAAGAGAGGCTTAACCTCAGGACTCCTGCTGGGCCGTTCATGTTCCCCAGATGATGAACGACAGTACTTGTGACCCTGAGCTTTCATGCAGGACCAACACTAGCATGTGTTAATGTATTCATTCATCCATTCATGTGTCCAGCAGGCTCCGCTGTACTTTATATTATTTATAATTAGTACCATTGAGCAAATGTTAGCATACCGCCATGCTAACCTGAGCTGGTGAACAGGAAAAATATTAATCTTGGAGCCTCCAGCAGGGCCAGACTCTGGGATCTTGTTGAGATCTTGTTGGGATCATGTTGGTGACATTCAGTGTTCTTCTCAACAGACAGCGCCTAGACCCCTTGTGGACGACGGCGGGAGGAGAGGCTCACGAGGAGCAGGACCGGTTTCAGGCGAGTTCACAGCTTCAGGACGGTTCGTCACAACCTAAGATAACTTCCTCTGCTCTGGAGTCGTGAGGCGACAGGGCAGAGCGACCGACGGACCAGCGGCTGAGGCGGCATGCTGCTCTCCAACATGTGGACTTTCTTAGCCGGAGCAGAGCCTCGTTACAGAGGGGAGAACGTCATAAACTGATGCTGCGTGTGCGTGTGTGTGTGTGTGTGTGTGTGTGTGTGGACTGCGACAGCGTCTTGCTCTCCAACATGTGGACTTTCTTGTCCACAGCAGATCCTCGTCCAGTGAGAAAGTCATAAACTGATAACTGATGTGTTCAAGGAGCATTGTAGTGATTTGGTTTGCCGTCTTAATAAAATGAGCTCAGTTCTCTAATATATATATACATATATATATATATACACATATAATACACTTGTCATGGTGGTTCAGTGTCCTGATGATGCATGATGTTAACCACAGGGTCTCTGGGGATTCATTCACTGCATATTCATGTGTCAGGATGAAACACTGCAATGGAAAATACATGCTAGTTACATTTTGAAAAATGTTTATTACCTATAGAAAAAAACTATCAAATGAAGAAGAGCGGACACAGGGACAGAAGAGACTTTGTAGAAAAAACAAGCAAAATGGTCAAAGCGTTATCACAGCATTTGTTTTAGTACAATCTATTCTCAAACCGACACCTGCAGCAGAAACACTCCACCTGGACACACCTGTTCCTCCAGGCCACGCCCACACGCGTAAAAGAAGCTCAGACCTGGCGCCTCAGCAGGTGGAGCCAGAAGGACAAGAAGGGATCCAGGTATGAAACATGGGGATCTTTTCCATTAGAGTGTATTTAAGTGCTTTCTAAAAGAACACAAAGTTATGCTGAGACTCGTAGCAACACTGGAAACAGCGGAGTACACGTCTGGGTTTCCTGGAACATGGTGTGGTTTCTGACCGTGAAATGGAAGCGCTGTAGTCGTGTACTTCTGCCTGGATACAAATGTACGAAGCTCTGCAGGATAACTGAACAGGCTCAGACTCATCAGCGCCGTTAGCATCTCTCTTACTATTGAGCACTTTGCACATTTATGAAAGCTGGCACGGCTTGATTTGGCTTATTGATACCGGCGATTATTTCTGATGGCAATCCTAAAGTTTCTGTTTCTGCATTTGTAGACAAGTGCAACCTCCTTTTAAAGCTGAGCATCAGTCATGATCTACAGCTAAAACACAGAATAATGTGCTGCAGAGAACGAGCTGGAGTCAATACGTCCTGCACAGAGAGACAGGGAAAGAGCCATAAATACAAGCGTTCATCCATCAGTGGTCCAGACCGGACTCAGCAGTCTGTACTGTATTCATGAAGTGTGACGCGATGCCGCCACAGCGCCCTGCAGACATCGCACGTTGCTTTATTATGTTTTCAAGTCCAGATCTTCAGCCCCCGCGGCCTCTAGGAGCTGAGCCAGGCGTGGGTCAGGCACTGCGCCGCGCTGGCCCGGCGCTCCGGCACCAGGTCCAGCATGGGCAGCAGGAAGGTGCTGAAGGTGTGCGCCTCGTCTTTGGACCACTCGTACTTCTCCACCAACACGTCCACCAACCCCCACGGCTTCAGCTTGGTGATGTGCCGCAGATCGCCTGAGAGGAAACAGACCGCGTGACCGTTAGCTTGCGTACGTAAAGTCCTGGCCTCAGACCGAGCAGACGGCTGCTCCCCTGAGACATGAACAAGTGACTTCTGCACCAAACGGCTGAAGGGTGGAACAGTGAGGATGAACTGGTGGAGCAGTGAGGATGAACTGGTGGAGCAGTGAGGATGAACTGGTGGAGCAGTGAGGATGAACTGGTGGAGCAGTGAGGATGAACTGGTGGAGCAGTGAGGATGAACTGGTGGAGCAGTGAGGATGAACTGGTGGAGCAGTGAGGATGAACTGGTGGAGCAGTGAGGATGAACTGGTGGAGCAGTGAGGATGAACTGGTGGAGCCGGCGGCTGCGTTTACCTTTCTTGGTGAAAAACTCCTTGGAGTATTTGCCGGCCAGGATCAGCTTCCGGGGAACTTTACCCAGCAGCTCGATGATCAGCGCTATGTGATCTGCCGGGAGGAGAGAGACATGATGAAGATGATGAACCACGGGCTGCATGAAGGGCTGAGAACCTTTCACACTGACCTTCATCTCGGGAGTAGTCTTCTCCAGAGTGGGGCTCGAACAGATAATCTCCGGTGGCGAGCTCGAAGGCCTGAGGATTTAAAAACAAGACACATGAACTCACTAACCAGCAGACGCATGTTTAATGTTAGTTAGTGTTAATGTGGTCACAGCCCTCCACTCTGAGGGTGCATGAGGCATGAACCCTCCACTCTGAGGGTGCATGAGGCATGAACCCTCCACTCTGAGGGTGCATGAGGCATGAACCCTCCACAGGTCCAGAACAGGCTCCAGTTACCATGCAGGCCGTGCTCCAGATGTCTGCAGGCGTGCTGTAGCCGGTCCCCGTCAGAACCTCCAGGGAGCGGTACTGCCGGGTCTGGATGTCATCTGTGAAGTGTTTGTTCTGCAGGAAGAAGAGGAACAAAGTCATGATGGAGGAGTTTAAACAAAGACTTAAAGGCCAGACTGAAAGCTCCGGTACATTTTCTTTACAGTGAAGCCACGTCGATGAATCTGTCAAGAGGCGTCATTGTGAAACGTAAAGTGATGATGTGATTTGCACTCACCACCCAGCAGGCGTTGCCGAGGTCAGCAATCTTCACCTGCAGCTTGTCAGCGTTCAGAGGCTCCAGAGGGTTGACCAACATGTTGCCGGATGTTCCTGTAAGAGCAGCGAGAGAGAGGTTGACCAACATGTTGCCAGATGTTCCTGTAAGAGCAGAGAGAGAGAGGTTGACCAACATGTTGCCAGATGTTCCTGTTAGAGAGAGATTGACCAACATGTTGCCGGATGTTCCTGTTAGAGAGAGGTTGACCAACATGTTGCTGGATGTTCCTGTTAGAGAGAGGTTGACCAACATGTTGCTGGATGTTCCTGTTAGAGAGAGATTGACCAACATGTTGCCGGATGTTCCTGTTAGAGAGAGGTTGACCAACATGTTGCTGGATGTTCCTGTTAGAGAGAGGTTGACCAACATGTTGCTGGATGTTCCTGTTAGAGAGAGGTTGACCAACATGTTGCTGGATGTTCCTGCTAGAGAGATTGACCAACATGTTGCCGGATGTTCCTGTTAGAGAGAGATTGACCAACATGTTGCCAGATGTTCCTGTTAGAGAGAGGTTGACCAACATGTTGCCGGATGTTCCTGTTAGAGAGAGGTTGACCAACATGTTGCTGGATGTTCCTGCTAGAGAGGTTGACCAACATGTTGCTGGATGTTCCTGCTAGAGAGGTTGACCAACATGTTGCTGGATGTTCCTGCTAGAGAGGTTGACCAACATGTTGCTGGATGTTCCTGCTAGAGAGGTTGACCAACATGTTGCTGGATGTTCCTGCTAGAGAGGTTGACCAACATGTTGCTGGATGTTCCTGCTAGAGAGGTGAGGGAGGAGCAGATACAGAAACATGGAGACGACCAGGAAACAGAGTCATTCCAACAGTTGGGAACAATTCTGCGATATATTGAGTATTGCGATTTTATTCCCTTTTTTCACCACAAATTGTTCCCAAAGGAAAACTTTGTATCTAAGAAGACAACGTTTCAGTCTGTTCATCTCCCTTCAATCATTTTTATTGCAGCAAAATGTGATTGTCAAGCAGACAAACTGACCAACGCTGTCATAAATGTTGCGCCTGACAAACTGAACTTGTGTTACAGTCTGCATAGTCGCGCCAGAGAGGGGGCGGGGCTTATCTCTGGTTTATCTCCCTGCAAAGAGTTTCCATTTCTGCCTCCACCATGAAAATAACTACTACTTCTGCGTCATACTTGTTGTGGAACCCAAAGAGGTCGGGGCATCAAACGCGTGTCTGGGTTCATGATATTGAACGTGTCTGGGTTCAGAATATTGAACGTGTCTGGGTTCAGAATATTGAACGTGTCTGGGTTCATGATATTGAACGTGTCTGGGTTCAGAATATTGAACGTGTCTGGGTTCAGAATATTGAACGTGTCTGGGTTCAGAATATTGAACGTGTCTGGGTTCATGATATTGAACGTGTCTGGGTTCAGAATATTGAACGTGTCTGGGTTCAGAATATTGAACGTGTCTGGGTTCAGAATATTACTTCTCCAGGAACTGCGTCGGGATGACGGCGTTACGGATGAACAGATATCGCCACGCAAACTGTCTTGATACTGCGCTGGATCGATCCCCCACCCCTACCTCCTCCTGGCTTCACTCACCGTCTGGGCCGTCTTCCTCCTCCCCTCCTCTCTTGGCCTGCGTGTCCATCTCCTCCTCCTTCTTGTCCTCCTGCACGGCGTCCGGGTCGGTGGAGGCGGGCGGCTGCAGGGCGGCGGCGCCGTTACAGAGCGTCTGCTCCGAGGCGCTGGACGGGTTCTGGGTCTCTGGGGTTCTGTCTGGCGGGTTTGCGTTCTGCCGGTCCTGCTCCTCTGTGGACGGCTCGGCCCCTCGGAGCTCTGGACCGGCCTCGGCCTCCTCGGCCTCCTCGGCCTCCGGCGTGGAGGCGTGGCCGTTGCATTCCACCTCCACGCCGTTCACGGCCGCGCTCTCTCTCCGCTCCTCGGCCGTCTGCTGGGGCGGCTCGTCAGGAGCCGGGTCTGAGGAGAGACGCTTTTAGCACGAAGAGCAACAACTACAACAACTACATTTCAACTTCATAACTGCAGCATCAGGGTTCAGCCTCATCTGACCAGTGATCCAGGACTTTAACCCAAATGTCCACTACAAGCATTTAGTGAAGTCTGGGTGTAAACAGTAAAAAGTGAGTAAATGTAGTATTTAAATAACAATGAGAACACAAAGCATACAGTAAACCTTAATGACTCAAATGAATGAGACAATAGTTTGATTAAAAGAATAAACATGTATATAGATGCCTGTATGTATGCCTGAAGTCTTTCTTATAAAAGCATATTCATTATTCAAACTCAGCGTAAATGAACACATGAACACAACACATTCACACGACTCTTCACCTGTGAGCGTGTGGATGTCCTGCAGCGTGGCAGACGTGCAGAGGCCGGCTGACGAAGCCGTCTCCTCGGTGGTCTCTGTTGTTGTTGTCGTCTCCTCCTCCTCCTCTTCTTCCTCCTCCTCCTCTTCCCCTCCTTCATTAGCTCCTCCCTCCATCTCCTGGATCCTCTTCTCCAGCATCTCCGCCTGCTTCTTCTGCTTCTTCTTCATCTTCTTCTTTTTGTTCTTTGACATTTTGGCCATCTTGGGAAAGAGAATGAAGGTGAGCGGAAACCAACAGCGCTTGTATTCCAGTGACTCATCCGGTAAGAAACAGACTTACTGGTTTGGGTGCTGGCGCTGTGCTCACTGCAGACAGAAGAAGAAGAAGAAGAAGAAGTGAGCACCATGTCCATCTCTAGCACTAGTATTCTGTTCAGGGCTGCAGTAACAGAGCGACTCTCAGGAGTCACTGAGCTGGACACTCATTTCTATAACAATCCAGTGGTGACTCATATTGACACACACACACACACACACACACACACACACACACACACACACACACACACACACACACACACACACACACACACACACACACACACACACACACACACACACTTTTGGGGAAAGTCGTGACAGATAACATTTCTACTCAGAAAACACTAATAATACGTTTGGTTTTAGACATTTATTTACATGCATCTACCATTTTATTCATATATTTCACTGCTGTTGTGAACTTGAGCTCTTTGGTAAAACAATTTCCATCTCAAACAATTCATCCTCCCGAGTGAAGCTATGTTTTCACAAGAGATATGAAGAATTTCAAAAATCGAGATTACATTTTTCAGCTTTAGTCATTATCTCTTTACACTCGTGCCTTATGACAATGGTGCCTCATTATACAGAGAGCTGAGATTGTCCTGCAATTGATGTAACACATGGGTATGCATCTCATATGCAAGTGCCTTTAAAAGGTGAATTTAAGAAATTATGTAAAATGGAGAAAATTACCCGATTCCAGAGGGTTGAGTGGAATCAGTTCGTTGCATTCATGCCAATACTTGAGGACATTATTGGATTGCATCGGACCTCTGATGTCAGAACTGAGGTCTACCTGCAGAGCCTGAGGGAGGTAAAGAGGTCTACCTGCAGAGCCTGAGGGAGGTAAAGAGGTCTACCTGCAGAGCCTGAGGGAGGTAAAGAGCTGAGGAACTGAGGTCTACCTGCAGAGCCTGAGGGAGGTAAAGAGAACTACCTGCAGAGCCTGAGGGAGGTAAAGAGGTCTACCTGCAGAGCCTGAGGGAGGCGCAGCGCCGGTCTTCTGCCACTGAGTGGCTTCAGCAGCCATCTTCTTGATGTAGGACTCGTTCACGGTCAGCAGGATGTTCTCCGGCTTGATGTCCGTGTGGATGATCTTACACTTGGTGTGGAGGTAGTCTAGACCCTGAAGAACCTGCAGGGCAGAACCAGGACCCATCAGCATGTCTGACCTTACACCCACATGAACCAAATACCTCCGATGTGTGAACACGTTATTAATAAGAACAATGCAATGCAGAGTCTAATTGCCTCTGCACTCAACCCAATAAAGGAAGGGACTGAGTGACATGTGATAGCTAAGGTCCCGTGTGGCTGTGCAGTACCTGTTGTATGATGCTCTTAACGCAGGGCAGAGGCAGGCCCTGGTAGTTTGACTTGATGATCCACTTCAGGAGGTGGTAACCCAGCACCTCAAATACCATGCACACGTCTGAAGAGGTGCAGTCAAGGTCCAACACAATGAGACTTCTTCTTAATCAAACATAATTACACATTTCTCAATCAAAAAATGGCATGTCTTTCTGCACACGTCACTGACCATACCTTCAGACTCCAATAACCTTCAAGGGTTTCCATTAACTCTCCGTGAACACCACTGAAGTTAACTGGAGACGCGTAAAGACAAGGCTCACAGCTAGCCGAGCGCCAGATGAACATCTGCGAGCCTCTACTAGCAGAGCAGAGCGGGACCCGTCACGTAATGGCAGGAGACTGCAGACTGCCAAATGACTCTCACATTGTAATTCTGAGCTAAGTGAAGGCCCGGCCCCAGGTGATGCCGTCTCACCCTCGATGTTCAACCCTAAACTAGCCCTTTGTCCTGGATCAGTGTAAGCAGTGTGTCCACACGTCACACTGACGGCCTCACACGAGAACACGAGGCACGCCGAGCATTCACTTCCTGTTGCTGCAGCGGCCCCTTCCTCCTGAACTGCAGCTCCAGACCTCACAGGGTTCACCAGTGGATGATGCCATTTCAAAAAGGACAGTTCAGCTATTCAACTTCATCAAGACGGGACATCAAAGGTGGATTTCTGTCTTGTACCTCCTCAACAACAAAAGGATACGAGTGCCGTTCATCCCAGAGATCTTGAAGTCGTCTAGCAGCTGCACCACTTTCTCTCTGCTGGGGTCGCTGGGGTCGGTGTTCCTCACCTGGAAGCACAGCGGGGTGAGAGGTGGTCACGTGGTCACGGGACAACATGCGTGTTGGGCGGCGTGTGCTTACAGATTTGAGCAGCTTGATCTCATCCAGCGCGGTCTCTGTGTAATGTTCAGCGCTCTTCACCACCTTCATGGCCACGAAGCGCTTCTCCCTGAAACGCAAAGATTTAACTCAACCGGCGCTCATCCATAAAGCTTTGAATAAAGAACATGACCAGGCTGGGCTCTACGGCAGAACGTCTCTCACGATAGAGCTCTTCCCTGTATAACCCATGAATATCTCATTTATATATTATACGTATAGATTATTCAGGCTTCATACTCATCCTGACCAATGATCCATGACTTTAAACCAAATGTCCGTTACAAGCATTTAGTGAAGTCTGGGTGTAAACAGTAAAAAGTGAGTAAATGTAGTATTTAAACTAACAATGAGAACACAAAGCATACAGTAAACCTTAAATGACTCAAATGAATGAGACAATAGTTTGATTAAAAGAATAAACATTTATATAGATGCCTGTATGTATGCCTGCTTATGTTTTGAGTCTTGAAGACGCTTGAAAGAACGAGGGTTCTTTTCTAATTTGTATGAACTGTTTTGATAAAAGGCTGATATTTATACTAAAATAACATTACATGTTCTTCATGATAAACCAGTTTGACACTATTTTGGGGTGAAATTCCTTTGCAGACGCGTCATCGCGGTCTAAGATGTGAGCGAGGTGAGCAGACGTACTGGATGTCCCAGGCCAGCCACACCGTGGAGAAGTGCCCCCAGCCCAGCTTCCGGATCACATGGTATCTCCCGTGGAACAGATCTCCAATCTTCACATGGTGATATCCACCTGACCCAAGAAAGATGCATTCAAACAACGGTGTAGTCACATTTTATCCAAAATAATGTGGAAAATTGCTCAAATATATGACAACACTACACAAAAGTAGCCATGTGTCATTGTGCGCACGCACACACACACACACACACACACACACACACACACACACCCCTGCAGTAGTCGTTGGGGTCCTCCTGCTCGTCGTCGTCAGAGCCCAGGATCTCCTCGTCCTGCTCCGGCAGCGGAGAGTCCGCCTGACCCGGCTGAGAGCCGCCTCTCCTCCCGTGAGGCTCTGGTCTGATGAGAGAGGAGAGGTGATGAGAAGAAACCACAGAGCAACAGGAGGAGGAGCAACAGGAGGAGGAGCAACAGGAGGAGGAGCAACAGGAGGAGGAGCAACAGGAGGAGCAGCAACAGGAGGAGCAGCAACAGGAGGAGGAGCAGGGAGGAAGAGCAACAGGAGGAGGAGCAACAGGAGGAGGAGCAACAGGAGGAGGAGCAACAGGAGGAGCAGCAACAGGAGGAGGAGCAACAGGAGGAGCAGCAACAGGAGGAGCAGCAACAGGAGGAGGAGCAACAGGAGGAGGAGCAACAGGAGGAGGAGCAACAGGAGGAAGAGCAACGGGAGGAGGAGCAACGGGAGGAAGAGCAACGGGAGGAAGAGCAACAGGAGGAAGAGCAACGGGAGGAAGAGCAACGGGAGGAAGAGCAACAGGAGGAAGAGCAACGGGAGGAAGAGCAACAGGAGGAAGAGCAACAGGAGGAGGAGCAACAGGAGGAGGAGCAACAGGAGGAAGAGCAACAGGAGGAGCAGCAACGGGAGGAGGAGCAACAGGAGGAAGAGCAACAGGAGGAAGAGCAACAGGAGGAGCAGCAACGGGAGGAGGAGCAACAGGAGGAAGAGCAACAGGAGGAAGAGCAACAGGAGGAAGAGCAACAGGAGGAGCAGCAACGGGAGGAAGAGCAACAGGAGGAAGAGCAACAGGAGGAGGAGCAACAGAAGGAGGAGCAACAGGAGGAAGAGCAACGGGAGGAGGAGCAACGGGAGGAAGAGCAATGGGAGGAGGAAGAGCAACGGGAGGAGGAAGAGCAACAGGAGAAAGCGTAACAGGAGGAGCAACAGGAGGAAGAGCAACAGGAGGAAGAGCAACAGGAGGAAACGCAACAAGAGGAGGAGCAACGGGAGGAAGAGCAACGGGAGGAAGAGCAACGGGAGGAAACGCAACAAGAGGAGGAGCAACGGGAGGAAGAGCAACGGGAGGAAGAGCAACGGGAGGAGGAAGAGCAACGGGAGGAGGAAGAGCAACGGGAGGAGGAAGAGCAACGGGAGGAGGAAGAGCAATGGGAGGAAGAGCAACGGGAGGAGGAAGAGCAACGGGAGGAGGAAGAGCAACGGGAGGAGGAAGAGCAACGGGAGGAGGAAGAGCAACGGGAGGAGGAGCAACGGGAGGAGGAGCAACGGGAGGAGGAGCAACGGGAGGAGGAGCAACGGGAGGAAGAGCAATGGGAGGAGGAAGAGCAACGGGAGGAGGAGCAACGGGAGGAGGAGCAACGGGAGGAGGAAGAGCAACGGGAGGAGGAGCAACAGGAGGAGGAAGACGACCTATTGCCTATTGCTTCAGAACAGAAATCATAAGACACCCAAGAGAGGAAAGGGAAGATGTCGTTTCCATAATCACTTTGAGGCGTTTGATGGAAGAAGAAATACTCTGCCACTGATAGAGATCAACTGAAGATCAGTACGTGTTATTCACTGATATATAAATATATAAGCATGCACCTAATAACACTTAATTATGAACTTCAAGAACATAACTGCAGAAAACCTTGACTGTAGAACACCAGGTCATGTCCATCCTGATACTGACCAGTCAAGGCCTTTGTGAAGTCTGCTAGAAAGACTGGAGCTCACTGAAAGACGCCATTTTAATTCACTTAAAAAGCAGAATGATGAGGAAGATGAAGCGAAACCCAAACAGTTGAAAGCTCATGAATCAGTGTCCGCTGGGTAGAACGTACAGGAAAACCCAACTAGGAAAGCAGCAGCATCCGTCAACTGAAACAGAGACGCCTCATGTCGCTAACATGGCGGTGGATAACTGCCGTGATCACGCCGCCCAAACGAGAGCGCTGTGTGAGCCTGAACGAAGAGGAAGGCATGGTTTCGTTAGACAGGACGGCACATCGGAGAGCAACAGAGACCTTGTGGTTGAAGGAGTGCGTGACTTTAACTCCATAGCTTTTGGTTTGTTCCAGCAACCACCTTCTTGGTGCTGAAACAAGCAAACCACAGTAACGTCACACCACCAATTACTGGCATCAATGACACCTTCAACCAATCAGTGACCGCCAAAGAAACCCGTCAGCCAATCTAAAGACAGCTTACAAATAGAAAGTCTGGAAAGATCAAAGAATAAGGAAACACTTTGATCCTGAGCCAACACAGGTGTATCATCCCAATACCTCTTATATATTATATATTATAGTACTCTAATATCGAGTATATAAAGAACCAAAGATCACTAGTCCTCATGCAGGGTTCAAACACATCTCGAGTCAGTGGAGTTCATGACTTTTCCATGACTTTAAACTAAATGTTCACTACAAGCATTTAGTGAAGTCTGAGTGTAAACAGTAAAA
This sequence comes from Taurulus bubalis, assembly GCF_910589615.1. Lineage (NCBI taxonomy): Eukaryota > Metazoa > Chordata > Actinopteri > Perciformes > Cottidae > Taurulus > Taurulus bubalis. The sequence goes on along the minus strand of NC_136593.1, from coordinate 29,690,586 downwards.
AGTGAGTAAATGTAGTATTTAAACTAACAATGAGAACACAAAGCATACAGTAAACCTTAAATGACTCAAATGAATGAGACAATAGTTTGATTAAAAGAATAAACATCTATATAGATGCCTGTATGTATGCCTGCTTATGTTTTGAGTCTTTCTTTTAAAGCATATTTATTATTTCAAACTCAGCGTAAATGAACGTCATGAACACATGAATAGAACACATTTACATGAACACATGAATATAACACGTTTACATGACTTCTCCAGGTTCTCCATGACGTAAGAACCCTGTTCATTGTTGTTCTTCAGTAAACCGAGTCAGTCAACACTAAGTGGTGCTGGGAGGATGTGGAGCCAATTAAAGCCACATGATCTCTTCAGCTCAAGGTCTAACCAGATGGCTTTGCCACGTATCCCTGAAGGAAGTCGCTGGTTTACTGGCCTCTAAACCGTGACCCTGGAAAGTCCCAAGCAGGATCAGTTTGAGTGCTTGTCATTAGCATTAGCATGCCGAGCTAATCAGCTCATCGCTCGCGTCTCAGCAACACTTTGGAAGCATCTCTTCCGGACTCGGCGTCGTTTCCGTTCTTGGAGAACAGGTCTAGTCTTTTACTCGTTTGACTCAGAGTTCACGTCAAATTGAAATAAATAATTCAGGGGTTTTAATGCACACACCAATACCAACATTACAGAGTAAAAATGCAGCAAACTAAACGTGAGCTGCATCAGATATGTTGCATTAATCCAGATCACATCCGACTGCCTCGTGTGTGTAGGAGGAAGCTGAGACCAGAAAGATGATTATCATCATGTCCACCCATCAGCTGTCTCTCAAGAGAAAGGTGTGAGTGGAGACGACACATGTCCCATGAGACAAGCGGCTCCAGCAGGTTGTGTGTTCTCATGAACCAACACCTAAAGACACCGCGTGGCCTCCGTCTCTCTGGCCTTGTTGTGAATGTGAAGCTATTTCTGCACTCGCTTGCAAGAGCTTTGTCAGCCCACACAGTGGGGAAAGTGAGAAGTGAAAACCCACAACACGTCTTCCTCTACTCGGCAGTGTGCAAACATGTCAGCGCTGCAGAGGTCCGTCTCCTCTTCTTGCTTTCTGCGTCTAAACTACTCAGACGAGCTGGAGAAACGGTTGCTGTAATGCAATAACACAAAATGGTCTTAAACTGGGCAAAAGAGTCCGGTTGATCCAGGTCAGTGAACTCCTCTCTGCTGCATTCAGAGAACAGACTAGATGCTGAATGCTGTACTTTTCTTCTGGCTAATCATCATCATCCTCTTGATTAAAATAAGACCAACATGTTCACATTTGACTAATATATTGAGGAACAAAAGACTCAAATCTGAAGTGTTTTACTAAACTTTTACAAAGGTTGATGTTCTTGATAACTACGATCAGAGCGTTACATTCATGTTGGCTAAAATCTCTAAAAATATGAAAGATGAAGCTTAAAACCCGACACATGGCCCTTTGATCCCAGACTATGAGTACAACTAACCAACGCTGCTGCCAGAGTGAATGCTGTCAGTCAGTAGAGATGAGGGCAGAGTGGTGCAGGTTAGGGAGTCTACAAGAAATATTTAGCAAATATGCATGGCATAAAGAACTAAAATAACTTGAAAGAAGCATGAGCGTTGTCTCATGTGGTGCCAAAAGACAGCAGGGCCCTTCAAGAGAGAGCAGTCAAGTGTTTTCCTCACTGTGGAACATGAGACGGACACACGTGAACATGAACCAACTCCTGAACACTCTGAACACCTGCAGACACCTGAACACTCTGAACACCTGCATCACTCTGAACACTCTGAACACCTGCAGACTCCTGCAACACTCTGAACACCTGCATCACTCTGAACACCTGCAGACACCTGAACACTCTGAACACCTGCAGACACCTGAACACTCTGAACACCTGCAGACACCTGAACACTCTGAACACCTGCAACACTCTGAACACCTGCAGACACCTGCAACACTCTGAACACCTGCAGACACCTGCAACACTCTGAACACCTGCAACACTCTGAACACCTGCAACACTCTGAACACCTGCAGACACCTGCAACACTCTGAACACCTGCAACACTCTGAACACCTGCAACACTCTGCAACACCTGCAACACTCTGCAACACTCTGCAACACCTGCAGACACCTGCAACACTCTGAACACCTGCAGAGACCTGCATCACTCTGAACACCTGCAACACTCTGAACACCTGCAACACTCTGAACACCTGCAACACTCTGAACACCTGCAACACTCTGAACACCTGTAGAATCCTGCAACACTGAACACCTGGAGACAAGACTCCTGCAACACTCTGAATACCTGGAGCTCTCAAGACTTCTGCCACACACACACACACACACACACACACACACACACACACACACACACACACACACACACACACACACACACACACACACACCTCTTACCTGGCAGATGCACGGATGCCCATGGGACGTGATAAAGGGAGCAGGACAAGAGAGTGGAGATGTAAAAGAAAACTCTCACTCCATCCGCCGGGAGACAAAAAAAGGACCAAAAGAAGGTGAAGAGAGGGTGGGAGGTAAAGAGAGGATGGGAGGTAAAGAGAGGATGGGGTGACTAGTAGAGTGGAGGAGGAAGAGAGCATTCAGCACTGACAGCTGAAGAGCAGAGATTATAGAGGGGGAGGCAAACAGAAAGAGAGAAAGACTGGTGCAGAGATGAGAGGAAGAGGAGGAGGAGGAGTGTGGGGCTCTGCTGCAGGCTGAACACAGACTGAGTCCTGGAGCTCTCTCACTTTTCCTCCAACACTCCCCCTCCCTCTCTACGTCTGACCGAGACCTCTCCTTGGCCGTCGTCAGCCGTTGGCCCCGCCCCCTTCCCTGACAGTTGGCTCGTGATTGGGCGATGCAGCCCAGCACTGCATTGCAGGTGAGGGGACGACAGCAGCCCGCCCCCCTCCCCCTCCTCCCTCTCCCCCTCCTCCCCCTCCTCCTCTTCCTACCAAAACAACACCGCTCCACGCGCTCTGCCTCCTGCAGCAGCTGCTGCTCACGTTCTGGTTCCTCTCCTCCGTCTCTGGTTCAGCTCGTCTTGCACCGTAATGCTATGACTCATGGAGCCAACATGGATTTGATCTGAACAGAGGACATCAGACCAGAGGCCGGTCCACACATGTGATCACCCACGCAAAAGGAATTGTTGTCATGGCTCCATTTAAAGAAAGGGATCGATTTTTTTTTCTACATTAAATTCATATTATCTTTGGGCTTGCCATTATTTTAAAATGCATTGATTTTGTGAACAAAGTGTGTTTTAAGATAACTTAAGATATGTTGGCTTTAATGTTTATGCATGGTGTTTTTTCAGACTGTATGCTTCAGGGCTTAAAACAGCCTAAATACTAATAAGACACCTTTATGGAACGATTAGGACCTAAAGAATCTGCAACAAAAATCACAATAAAACAAAGCATTGGCCTGCTAGGAGTTTCAGTCAAAGAACTGTCGTTCGGTTCAAAAATTGAAAGAATACATATTTTATGGCAAAACATTGGCTGATTCAGGCATGCTGGGAACTGACATGTTCATCAGCTTCTGCATGTGCTGTAGGACGCGGTTCTAGAAATGTGGGCCGACCAGGAAGGAGTCAAATGTCCGCCGGCAAAAGGAAAAGCCTGCGGCCATTTTGTGACTTTACAGGTAGAATAGTTTATACGGATTTTTCTTTGTTAGAGCCCACAAGCCCGTAGGGTTAAGGAGATGTGTCTTCTATTGAAATACAGAGTTGTAAGGGGTGCTTACACCTTCATGTTAAAGGGTTTATGCTTAACGGTAAATATAATACAAGTAGAAGTATAGGTGATGTTTACACTGACTTCGGAGCGGTTGCATTCATTTTGGGGCGGTGGAACAAAAGGCAGTAGTCCGGCGCCTCGTAGACCAGCTGCTATAATAAACAGTATGGATCCACGATGATCCGCATTACTGAACGTGATCTTTGAAAGTTAAACCCTCTTTTTATTTCATGCCGATGACGCTGACCGCGATGCGACCCGAGAGTTGTGATCCTATCATGTATTAGTGATATTAGCTCAGTAATATGTCACTGAGTTAATATCACTAGCACATGATAGTGGAGCCAATATCATGCAGTCTTTCTTCCTCAGATTCAATCTTTGTAATGTAATTTGTGTGTGAAAAAAAAAAGTGATGATTTGAGTTTATCCTCTAAGATGGAGGGACATCCTTGGATCTCAGCTTCTGCAGATAAGATTTCATCATATGTGCATTTAAGTGACAAGCACACTTTTCTCTGAACAATTACCAAATAACAAACAGCAATAAGGTCTAATTTTGTAATCCTAGTGCATAGATTTCTACCATCTTAATTCGTTGAAAATATACAAACTATACCCAATAATATGTCTTTTAAACTTTATTAAGAAAGTGCATAGTAAGAGACGCAGGCGTAATGAATAACATCAATATTGACTGTATTCAAGTTGTCTCAGTGGAATGACTTCCTCACTTTGCTTTATGGGCCATTCATCAAATATATTTAAAAAGGCCCATAATTCATCTTTGTAATTCTTTCATTTTAAATTAATTGACTTAACACAAAGACCTATACGACAGGTATATCAGATATTCTACTGTGTTTAATACCATCTTATTTGCATTAAATACCCAAATAAATTGCCAGTGGGTCTATTTTCCTTGTGACTTAGAAAAGGTTGGCAGGCCATCGGTCTCTTCATCACATCTGAAAAGTCAAAAGTTAAATTATGGCGGCTTCCGGCTGACGAAACCGACCGTTTCCCTAAATTAAAATCACAGATTTTCCACGTTTGAAGTTGGTTGGAAACGTATAGGATATTAAGCACCTCGACTAAAAGGTACGTCAAGTCATTTTGATCCAATACATGTTATACCTAAAACAGAATTTAGATTAGGGCTGCAACTAACCATTATTTTAATAATCGATTGATTATTTTTTTGATGAATCGGATAAAAACTAATAATCAAAAAAGCATTAACTTCCAACTCTTTATTCAAAAACAGAAGAGACAGTGCAAAACATCTTCAGAAAGCACTAACAGGTTGCTCCTTCAACATCCCTGAGCTGTTAATTAAAAAAATTAAATACAAATGGACTCACACTAAAAACATACACATGCATGCTTTACATCTGCCAAATGTGAGCCCTTTTTACTGTAATGATCTCCTTGGAGCAGAGGCTGCATTTAGCATGCTCTGCTTTATCAATATGTATGAAATACTGCTTTATCAATATGTATGAAATACTGCTTTATCAATATGTATGAAATACTGCTTTATCAATATGTATGAACACTGCTTTATCAATATGTATGAAATACTGCTTTATCAATATGTATGAAACACTGCTTTATCAATATGTATGAAATACTGCTTTATCAATATGTATGAAACACTGCTTTATCAATATGTATGAAACACTGCTTTATCAATATGTATGAACACTGGACAGAGGGAAGCTGTGCTGCTCCTCTCACGTCTGTTTGACCTCCACCTTCAGGTCCAGCTCCACCCCACCTCATTAAGCTGCTCTGCATATAGAGCGTCCTCTTCCTTAAACTCTTTCATTCACATCATCTGATCAATATCTGGGTCTCTTATGACCACGACGTCACGCTGTTGGCTAAGCCCAACGACGTGATTTGCTTCATTCTCCTTTGAGTAAATAAAACCTTTATCAGATCCTCCGGTGAGCCGCTTCAACGTTAAGAGTGACTGGTGAACTGAACCAGACGGGGGTGACGGCATGTTTCATCATATTATGTTTTTTTACAAGCAAGACTGAACTGTAACGGAACATAACGGAACTTTAACGACAATACACAACCAAACACGTTAGCTAGCGTGATAGCAAGCTGACTAGCTTCCATTGAAAACAAGTTAGAGGGACATGAAGCCGCTGTAGACATCTTAACGCTGATTGGCCAAAACTCGACTCGTCACATCCTAGATGTTCTATTGAAGATCAGACCTCAGCTTTTCTCGTGTCTCACTCCCATCTCAGAAACGCTGGCAGGCCAGTTGCTCTGCTCTTCTTTTTTCTTCTCCGCAACTTATTGACCGGCGTAATAATCGCACGACACAGCGACTCGATAATGAAATTCGTTGCCAACTCTTTTGATAATCGATTCGTTGTTGCAGCTCTAGTTTAGATTAGTTACACCTGAGCATTTCTTGATACGACATTGATGTCTGCTGTGGAAAAAGTGTTTTAGTAGCTGGATAGGATTTCCTCAGAACCCTGGATATAGAAACACAATGTACTGACAACATGAAGTGAAGGAGACCTTTTTCAAACAGATTTACAGCCAACAACAATCCTGCTGCTTTAAACCATTTGTCACGAGTGGACGCTGACAGTTGAGTTTCAGTCGTTTAACTGCAGCCGGGCCGAGGACGGCTGGACGTAACACAGACACCTCCATCACTGCCGTGCACACGTCTGACATGACTGTGTCAGCGTCTCCTCTCTGTATGGTTCCACCCATCCAGCCTCGTCAGATCTCTAGAGCAACACAAACGGAGGAGGAAGAGCTCGTGGGGATGGAATGTGGCCAAAAGGTTTATGTCGTCCTCCTCTCCCTCCAGATGAAATCAAGTGGCTGAGCAGCAGAAAGAACCAGCAGCACGAGGCAACTGTACCGAGGGTGCAATGCACACAACGTGTACTAGAGTGTGCTGCAGCGCCTTGCTTTAGCACCTGCATGGTGAGGACGAGGAAGAGAAACACAGCTTCAGAGGGCTGCAGATGATACAAGATGGGATGGTTATGTAATGAACTGCGGCTGTGGAGGGAGGAATAAAAGCATGACACAACTGAGTGCAACTGTTCTGGTGAAGACTCTGCAGCACTGGATATTCCCTTTAGTCTGCCGAGTGCACGTGTGATCCAGACAGAGGGAACACACCGGGTTCATGTCTGCAGCAACGCATGAACGTAGAGATCGTAATGCAGAAATAAAGTGGGGGAAAAGAGTTGGGAGATAAGCTCTTTGAAAGCTGGCAGCACACATCCAGTCCTCTTCTCCCACTCAACAACACAGGAGCAGGTAGACCCGCACCCCAGAGAGCAGGTAGACCCGCACCCCAGAGAGCAGGTAGACCCGCACCCCAGAGAGCAGGTAGACCCTAACCCAGAGAGCAGGTAGACCCGCACCCCAGAGAGCAGGTAGACCCGCACCCCAGAGAGCAGGTAGACCCGCACCCCAGAGAGCAGGTAGACCCGCACCCCAGAGAGCAGGTAGACCCGCACCCCAGAGAGCAGGTAGACCCGCACCCCAGAGAGCAGGTAGACCCGCACCCCAGAGAGCAGGTAGACCCGCACCCCAGAGAGCAGGTAGACCCGCACCCAGAGAGCAGGTAGACCCGCACCCCAGAGAGCAGGTAGACCCGCACCCCAGAGAGCAGGTAGACCCGCACCCCAGAGAGCAGGTAGACCCGTACCCCAGAGAGCAGGTAGACCCGCACCCCAGAGAGCAGGTAGACCCGCACCCCAGAGAGCAGGTAGACCCGCACCCCAGAGAGCAGGTAGACCCGCACCCCAGAGAGCAGGTAGACCCGCACCCCAGAGAGCAGGTAGACCCGCACCCCAGAGAGCAGGTAGACCCTAACCCAGAGAGCAGGTAGACCCGCACCCCAGAGAGCAGGTAGACCCGTACCCCAGAGAGCAGGTAGACCCGCACCCCAGAGAGCAGGTAGACCCGTACCCCAGAGAGCAGGTAGACCCGCACCCCAGAGAGCAGGTAGACCCGTACTCATCTGCTCCTTCATGAAACGTGCATCAGGTAATCAATAAGTCAGCCCAACTGTTTGCACTGACATCTGCGCGGCTCAGTTCTACTTTGCCCTCCTTCAATCTGGCGTCCTCCTCCCTCAGACACTAAAGGCCAACATGACTCATTACTCTACTCACTTGCATGTGAGGCCGCTGGCTAACTTCACCACCGCTGTGTTGATGGAGAAGATCCAGTCCAGGAGCCACATGCCACTTAGCGGAAGAGATTTCACACCGGTCCACACTAAACTCTGCAGCAGCGAGTGGCTTCAGAGATACATCTCCTCTACTGAGCTGAGGCTGCTGCGTCTCCTCTGATAAGCAGCCACAACTAAGCGCCCGACAGGAGCGAGGGAGGAGAGAGAGGGAGGGAGGAGAGAAGGAGCAGGAGAGGAGAGAGGGAGGAGAGGAGAGAGAGGGAGGGAGGGAAGGAGCAGGAGAGAGAGGGAGGGGAGAGAGGGAGGGAAGGAGCGTATTCGGTGGGGGGGGGAGAGAGAGAGAGAGAGAGAGAGAGAGATGCTCGCCACTTGCTTGATGGTTATTGGCCGAAATTATGCATTTCAGCTAGAAACTCTTGCACAGCAGACAAGAGGGGACAGTGACTCAGATACAGGTGTATGCTGCTGTCCTAAAAACACAGATACAGGTGTATGCTGCTGTCCTAAAAACACAGATACAGGTGTATGCTGGCGTCCTAAAAACACAGATACAGGTGTATGCTGGCGTCCTAAAAACACAGATACAGGTGTATGCTGGCGTCCTAAAAACACAGATACAGGTGTATGCTGGCGTCCTAAAAAAACAGATACAGGTGTATGCTGGCGTCCTAAAAACAGATACAGGTGTATGCTGGCGTCCTAGAAGCTACAGGTAGTCATGCATGGTGGTTTGGCCTGATTATAAGTCCCATGTATCAACACAGTCACACATTGTGGAGCAACAGCAGTGACACAGATCTTGGAGGCACGTCAGGCACGTTAAAACCGGGAGATCCTGACTGCCAGTTTGCTTATAAAAGTATCTTCCTGAGTCATAACTCTGAATACAGACACCATTCATTCATTCATACTTCAGTGTATCCTCTCCAATGTCCATCGTGCATACATTTTCATGAATAATAAAAAACAGGCGCTCCTTGAAACTTCTGAACTGTCCTATTAATCACATATTTATGTTTTTTATGTTATTGATTCAGCGATAGTAGTCTGTACGTCTTTAACCAAGTCTCATCCTTTCTCCACCACAACAACCTTCTGGACCCTCACCAGTCTGGATTCAAGGCCTCAGCAGAGACCAGAACAACCTTCTGGACCCTCACCAGTCTGGATTCAAGGCCTCAACAGAGACCAGAACAACCTTCTGGACCCTCACCAGTCTGGATTCAAGGCCTCAACAGAGACTGCCCTCCTTGCTCTCTGAGCAGCTTCACACTGCTAGAGCAGCCTCTCTCTCCTCTGTCCTTATCCTTCTAGACCTTTCTGCTGCCTTTGACACAGTGAACCACCAGATCCTTCTTTCCTCCCTCCAGGACCTTGGTATCACAGGCTCTGCTCTCTCTCTTCTCATCCTACCTCAACGACCACCTACCGGGTAACTTGGAGAGGACCTGTGTCTGAACCTTGTCCTCTCACTACTGAGGTCCCTCAGGGCTCCGTCCTGGGTCCTCTCCTCTTCTCTCTGTACACCAACTCTCTCGGCTTTGTCATCCGCTCACATGGCTTCTCCTACCATAGCTATGCTGATGACACCCAACTGATCCTCTCGTTTCCCCAGTCAGAAACACAGATAGCAGCACGAATCTCTGCCTGACTGACATCTCTCAGTGGATGTCCACACACCACCTGAACATTAACCCTGACAAAACTGAACTGTGAGCTAAACACTCAAAGTCACGACTGTTTGCTGTCCTGGCTCCTCAATGGTGGAATGAGCTCCCCACTGACATCAGGACAGCAGAAAGTCTCTACATTTTCCATTGCAAGCTAAAAACACATCTTTTTCGACTCCACCTTGAATAAGGAAGGTAGCGCCGTAGTAGCACTTTAGTAGCACTTACTGATAGCACTTTGTAGTTTAACTTTATTGAAATTGTACTTCCTTGATTCTTGTTGTTCCGAGTTTGTACTCATGGTGGAATGCACTTATTGTAAGTCGCTTTGGATAAACGCGTCAGCTAAATGTCATGTCATGTACGTCCATTGTTAGGCTTCGATAACCCTGCTGTGACCACTATAATCACTTTATCATACCCAGAAGCAGCAAGTGTAGCCTACGAACAGCTGGAGAGACTAGTCCTCCAGCCATGAGTACTCATTCAGGATGACATGTGAAAACAAAAGAAAAAGTTGACCTCCAATTAAAGAGAGGCTGTCAAGACTGTTGAGAAACGAAGCAGACATGTGAGATTCTAGAAGAAGAGCCATCAGGACTGGCTGAAGGTAATGGGGTGTATACACCCGTGTGCACGCGCATACACCCGTGTGCACGTGGCTCACTCCTGGGGAGCTGAGATCTGACAACAACAAGCTCTGTCAACTTACTTTTTCCCAGGTTTCCTCGGCCTGGTCCTCTTCTTCCTGGCTTGCATTGCGAGTACTGCGAAGTAGAAAGAAACCAGTCAGGTCACGTGAGATAAACAATAAACCCGACCTGAAAGCTATTAGGTGATATATGTACAATAATATACCCGCTTTGCTCTTAGTAGTGTGGGCTACGTTAGCAGCTCACTTAGCCTCCAAAGAGCTAACGTCCACTGGGAGACCAACAGTAACGTGGTGCTGTTCCACGTGTTGCCCACTATCAAGCTGGGTCCTGGCGCACGTGTTAATGTGGCTTATTATTTTTGCTCTAGTTAACCTGAAGTGTTGGCGCACACTCAGATGCTAATGTCGGAGCTAGTCGGTGCTAACGGCAGTCTCCCACTGGAGCTAGCCGCAGCTAACGGCAGTCTCCCACTGGAGCTAGCCGCAGCTAACGGCAGTCACCCACTGGAGCTAGCCGGAGCTAACGGCAGTCACCCACTGGAGCTAGTCGGAGCTAACGGCAGTCACCCACTGGAAGCTAGCCGGAGCTAACGGCAGGTACCCACTGGAGCTAGCCGGAGCTAGCTGTCCGTGAACACGCGCAGCAGAGCGCATGGTCCTCTTGGACTCCGCCGGCCTGCTGCGTGGTTCGTGACGGCGGCTAAAAGCCAGAACATTTTGCCAGATAATTATCTTGACCTAACACGGGCGTGTGTTTCAGGAAGAACGCGAGAAAGCCGTTCGGGAGTAAGTTAATGCAGCCTTACCTTTTCTTTCCATGGCGCTAAGCAGTCAGGAGATAAAGCTGCGTTCAAGGACTGTTGGAAATGTTGGCACTCTAAAGGCGCGAAAAGGAACGGCCCAACAGAGTCGAGCTGTAGGGGTCGGTGAAGGAACTGTCATCAGCTAACACTCGACAATGACTGTGCTTTACAATAACACCATGAGATACAAATACACTTCAAAATACAACAATTTACCTCCAGTTCATGAACAAATACATTAGGCAAGGCACTTGTATTTGTACATTTCAACAACAAAGCGATTCAAAGTGATTCACTTAAAAACATCAAAACAATGCAGAAGAAAATAAGATTTAAAAACAATTAAGAACATTCATTTAAACATTAAAAAGATAAAAATATAATAAAAGTTGCAGTGCAGTTTAAGAAATGAAATACAATAAATGCAAACATTTATTAATTGCATTGAATCCGGTTAAATTAAAGGCAACAGCAAACAGAAAAGTCTTCAATCAGGATCAAGGAGTTGTTCTAGGCGGAAGGTGCATTCATAAGCCATGAGACGTTAGACGAGACAAACAACAATCAACAACAACAACAACAACAGTGATATTTAAGTCAAGTATAAGAAAAAGTGAGTTTTTAGAAGAGAGGACTATACTAAGTTTGCTGAGTTCCACATGCATTTGGTATTTGTGATGTTTCCGGTGTATTTTGACAAATACATTATAAAATGGAAAGCAAGCACAGCAAATACCTGATTCCCTTTCTAAAAAGGAGTCCAGGGATTGCCAATGAAGGCTTTACCTCTCAAGGGGCCTCAAGAGGATGATGCTAAGCTGTCACCTGGTGGAGGGAGACAGGAGGATGATGCTAAGCTGTCACCTGGTGGAGGGAGACAGGAGGATGATGCTAAGCTGTCACCTGGTGGAGGGAGACAGGAGGATGATGCTAAGCTGTCACCTGGTGGAGGGAGACAGGAGGATGATGCTAAGCTGTCACCTGGTGGAGGGAGACAGGAGGATGATGCTAAGCTATCGGCTGGTGGAGGGAGATAGGCGGATGATGCTAAGCTATCACCTGGTGGTGGGAGACAGGAGGATGATGCTATGCTATCACCTGGTGATGGGATACAGGAGGATGATGCTAAGCTATCGGCTGGTGGAGGGAGACAGGAGGATGATGCTAAGCTATCGGCTGGTAGAGGGAGACAGGAGGATGATGCTATGCTGTCACCTGGTGGTGGGAGACAGGAGGATGATGCTATGCTGTCACCTGGTGGTGGGAGACAGGAGGATGATGCTAAGCTATTGGCTGGTGGAGGGAGACAGGAGGATGATGCTATGCTATTACCTGGTGGTGGGAGACAGGAGGATGATGCTAAGCTATCACCTGGTGGAGGGAGACAGGAGGATGATGCTAAGCTATCACCTGGTGGAGGGAGACTGGAGGATGATGCTAAGCTATCGGCTGGTGGAGGTGGTGGGAGACAGGAGGATGATGCTAAGCTATCGGCTGGTGGAGATGGTGGGGGACAGGCGGATGATGCTAAGCTATCACCTGGTGGTGGGAGACAGGAGGATGATGCTAAACTATCACCTGGTGGTGGGAGACAGGAGGATGATGCTAAGCTATCACCTGGTGGTGGGAGACAGGAGGATGATGCTATGCTATCACCTGGTGATGGGATACAGGAGGATGATGCTAAGCTATCGGCTGGTGGAGGGAGACAGGAGGATGATGCTAAGCTATCGGCTGGTAGAGGGAGACAGGAGGATGATGCTATGCTGTCACCTGGTGGTGGGAGACAGGAGGATGATGCTAAGCTATCGGCTGGTGGAGGGAGACAGGAGGATGATGCTATGCTATCACCTGGTGGTGGGAGACAGGAGGATGATGCTAAGCTATCACCTGGTGGAGGGAGACAGGAGGATGATGCTAAGCTATCACCTGGTGTAGGGAGACTGGAGGATGATGCTAAGCTATCGGCTGGTGGAGGTGGTGGGAGACTGGAGGATGATGCTAAGCTATCGGCTGGTGGAGGTGGTGGGAGACAGGAGGATGATGCTAAGCTATCGGCTGGTGGAGGTGGTGGGGGACAGGCGGATGATGCTAAGCTATCACCTGGTGGTGGGAGACAGGAGGATGATGCTAAACTATCACCTGGTGGTGGGAGACAGGAGGATGATGCTAAGCTATCACCTGGTGGTGGGAGACAGGAGGATGATGCTAAGCTATCACCTGGTGGTGGGAGACAGGAGGATGATGCTAAACTATCACCTGGTGGTGGGAGACAGGAGGATGATGCTAAGCTATCACCTGGTGGTGGGAGACAGGAGGATGATGCTAAGCTATCACCTGGTGGTGGGAGACAGGAGGATGATGCTAAACTATCACCTGGTGGTGGGAGACAGGAGGATGATGCTATGCTATCACCTGGTGGTGGGAGACAGGAGGATGATGCTATGCTATCACCTGGTGGAGGGAGACAGGAGGATGATGCTAAGGAGAGGAACCACAAGTCCTTCCTTCCCGCTGCTGTCAGGCTGCACAACCAGCTGAGCTCTCAGTCAACCACGAAAACACTTTGTTCCCTTTAGTCACTTTAACTGAAGCAATATAAATACTTTTTTAAACATTCATTCTGTCTGTATATATAATACTGCTATTGTGGATTCTTTACTGTTTTACTGTTTATTTATTTCACTATGTTTCTCTTGTGTGCACTTTACCTTCTGCTGCTGTAATTCTGCAATTTCCCCACTGCAGGACTAATAAAGGATTATCTTATGTTATCATTACATGTTGACACGGGGCCACAACATTGACTAATATCATTGAAAATGCCCACATTAGTTGATTTTGTTTTGATGGAAATTCATCTATGTCATGTTGCTAATCCTTTGACTTGTACAGTCATGGCTGTGAGAAGAACCCTTTCTGTGGTTTGCACTGCAAGCCAAAGTACGAATAAAGTTGCTGAGAAAACTGACTCGTCACTGTGTGGTAATGCCATTGAATCAGATTATTTATGCCCTCATGATGTCACATATCTACAGAAGCCCTCATGATGTCATCTATGAACAGAAGCCCTCATGATGTCACATATCAACAGAAGCCCTCATGATGTCACATATCAACAGAAGCCCTCATGATGTCATCTATGAACAGAAGCCCTCATGATGTCACATATCAACAGAAGCCCTCATGATGTCACATATCTACAGAAGCCCTCATGATGTCATCTATGAACAGAAGCCCTCATGATGTCACATATCTACAGAAGCCCTCATGATGTCATCTATCAACAGAAGCCCTCATGATGTCATCTATGAACAGAAGCCCTCATGATGTCACATATCTACAGAAGCCCTCATGATGTCATCTATCAACAGAAGCCCTCATGATGTCATCTATCAACAGAAGCCCTCATGATGTCATCTATGAACAGAAGCCCTCATGATGTCACATATCAACAGAAGCCCTCATGATGTCATCTATCAACAGAAGCCCTCATGATGTCATCTATGAACAGAAGCCCTCATGATGTCACATATCTACAGAAGCCCTCATGATGTCACATATCAACAGAAGCCCTCATGATGTCACATATCAACAGAAGCCCTCATGATGTCACATATCAACAGAAGCCCTCATGATGTCACATATCTACAGAAGCCCTCATGATGTCATCTATGAACAGAAGCCCTCATGATGTCACATATCTACAGAAGCCCTCATGATGTCATCTATGAACAGAAGCCCTCATGATGTCACATATCAACAGAAGCCCTCATGATGTCACATATCTACAGAAGCCCTCATGATGTCATCTATGAACAGAAGCCCTGATGATGTCACATATCAACAGAAGCCCTCATGATGTCATCTATCAACAGAAGCCCTCATTATGTCATCTATGAACAGAAGCCCTCATGATGTCACATATCAACAGAAGCCCTCATGATGTCATCTATCAACAGAAGCCCTCATGATGTCACATATCTACAGAAGCCCTCATGATGTCACATATCAACAGAAGCCCTCATGATGTCACATGTCAACAGAAGCCCTCATGATGTCATCTATCAACAGAAGCCCTCATGATGTCATCTATCAACAGAAGCCCTCATGATGTCACATATCTACAGAAGCCCTCATGATGTCACAAGGTTCTGTATGTCCTCACACAGAGACCAGCCGGTGACTCAACCAAGTAGTTTGCAGAGTTCATACGTGAGTTAACAAGGAATAGTTCAATCTAAAGTCACAGGCCTTTTAAACAGTATATGATGAATAAACTAAACATATGATTATTAATATAACAGTGAAACAGTAACTGATTAAGAGTAAATACTAGTGATGTGTCCTTTCGTGTCGAGGCTTCGATGCACGTGGCGAGTAATCAGGTAGATTTTGGTGAAGCGTATCGAGGCTCGTGTCATGACGTATGTGGTGACGTTGGAAGCCTCTGAGCCGGCCGTACCACGTGACTGATTCAAGAATGGTTCGTGGGTTTGCCGTGCGATTTGAAATATAAGAGGCAGAGAAACTCAATGGATTCCCCCTTCCTCTCTACCAGCTTCATGTGTGCCTGTGAAAGGGGATTTTATAAAGCAGGCGAAATAGTCTCAAAAAGCCCAGCACTGTGGAAAAGTTCTTATTTTTAATTTAAACACATCAACAAGCGGAGCTGAGGCTCGAAACACCGATCCTCTGACTGAAAGTCAGATATTCTAACCACTGACCCACAGCCACATCACATTCTTCCCAATTTGTTTCGAGCTTTGATTTTGACCCCGCCAATATATCATAAAGATAGACACAATATTAATAAGTTAATAATTGATGTATTGGCGTCACAAACATAATTTATTCCATTTAAAGCTTCACACACCAAAGCCATGGTGTCGTTATGATCACTCTGCCTGTTTTACATCTATTGTCCACTTGGTGGCGCAGTAGAGCAAATGAAGCTCCATGAAGCTCCATGAAGCTCCATGAAGCTCCGGGACATGAGCGAACCGATTGGATGGAAAGCTTCAATGCTTCAGGAAGCTTCATCTCGCATCACTAGTAAATACGTTTTTCTTCCAACACTCAGTTCCACAGCAACGTGTTGAATTTCTTATGAATTTTGCTTCATGCTGGAAAGGATTTCCATAATAAAAGCATGAACCATCAATAAAAGCATGAACCATCAATCGGTAAAGAACATACGTGTAGTTCATGTCTTTGCAGTCATCTCATGTGAAGCTGGTGAAACATGGTGTGCACAGATGGACCTGCTATCATGTATTTATTCACCGCCTGGGCAAACATTAACTGAGAAGTGACTTGTTATATTCATATATTCATATATCATGATCTTTGGGATTCCGTGTGCAAAGCAAGAAGCCAGACTTCATGTGTTCACTGAAAGTATTATT
>NC_136593.1:29649056-29669056 GCF_910589615.1 Taurulus bubalis | reverse complement strand
GAGATGCAGTATGAGTGTCAAATGACAGGAGGGAGTATAGATGCAGTATGAGTGTCACATGACATCAGGGAGTATAGATGCAGTATGAGTGTCACATGACAGGAGTATAGATGCAGTATGAGTGTCACATGACAGGAGGGAGTATAGATACAGTACGAGTGTCACATGACATCAGAGAGTAGAGATGCAGTATGAGTGTCACATGACAGGAGTATAGATGCAGTATGAGTGTCACATGACAGGAGGGAGTATAGATACAGTATGAGTGTCACATGACATCAGAGAGTAGAGATGCAGTATGAGTGTCACATGACATCAGAGAGTATAGATGCAGTATGAGTGTCACATGACAGGAGTATAGATGCAGTATGAGTGTCACATGACAGGAGTATAGATGCAGTATGAGTATCACATGACAGGAGGGAGTATAGATACAGTATGAGTGTCACATGACATCAGAGAGTAGAGATGCAGTATGAGTGTCACATGACATCAGAGAGTAGAGATGCAGTATGAGTGTCACATGACAGGAGGGAGTATACATATACAGTATGAGTGTCACATGACATCAGGGAGTAAAGATGCAGTATGAGTGTCACATGACAGGAGTATAGATGCAGTATGAGTGTCACATGACAGGAGGGAGTATAGATGCAGTATGAGTGTCACATGACAGGAGGGAGTATAGATGCAGTATGAGTGTCACATGACAGGAGGGAGTATAGATACAGTATGAGTGTCACATGACATCAGAGAGTAGAGATGCAGTATGAGTGTCACATGACAGGAGGGAGTATACATATACAGTATGAGTGTCACATGACATCAGGGAGTAAAGATGCAGTATGAGTGTCACATGACAGGAGTATAGATGCAGCATGAGTGTCACATGACATCAGAGAGTATAGATGCAGTATGAGTGTCACATGACAGGAGGGAGTATAGATGCAGTATGAGTGTCACATGACAGGAGGGAGTATAGATGCAGTATGAGTGTCACATGACAGGAGGGAGTATAGATGCAGTATGAGTGTCACATGACAGGAGTATAGATACAGTACGAGTGTCACATGACAGGAGGGAGTAGAGATGCAGTATGAGTGTCACATGACAGGAGGGAGTATAGATACAGTATGAGTGTCACATGCCATCAGAGAGTAGAGATGCAGTATGAGTGTCACATGACATCAGAGAGTAGAGATGCAGTATGAGTGTCACATGACAGGAGTATAGATGCAGTATGAGTGTCACATGACAGGAGTATAGATGCAGTATGAGTGTCACATGACAGGAGGGAGTATAGATACAGTATGAGTGTCACATGACATCAGAGAGTAGAGATGCAGTATGAGTGTCACATGACATCAGAGAGTAGAGATGCAGTATGAGTGTCACATGACAGGAGGGAGTATACATATACAGTATGAGTGTCACATGACATCAGGGAGTAAAGATGCAGTATGAGTGTCACATGACAGGAGTATAGATGCAGTATGAGTGTCACATGACAGGAGGGAGTATAGATGCAGTATGAGTGTCACATGACAGGAGGGAGTATAGATGCAGTATGAGTGTCACATGACAGGAGGGAGTATAGATACAGTATGAGTGTCACATGACATCAGAGAGTAGAGATGCAGTATGAGTGTCACATGACAGGAGGGAGTATACATATACAGTATGAGTGTCACATGACATCAGGGAGTAAAGATGCAGTATGAGTGTCACATGACAGGAGTATAGATGCAGCATGAGTGTCACATGACATCAGAGAGTATAGATGCAGTATGAGTGTCACATGACAGGAGGGAGTATAGATGCAGTATGAGTGTCACATGACAGGAGGGAGTATAGATGCAGTATGAGTGTCACATGACATCAGAGAGTAGAGATGCAGTATGAGTGTCACATGACATCAGAGAGTATAGATGCAGTATGAGTGTCACATGACAGGAGTATAGATGCAGTATGAGTGTCACATGACAGGAGTATAGATGCAGTATGAGTATCACATGACAGGAGGGAGTATAGATACAGTATGAGTGTCACATGACATCAGAGAGTAGAGATGCAGTATGAGTGTCACATGACATCAGAGAGTAGAGATGCAGTATGAGTGTCACATGACAGGAGGGAGTATACATATACAGTATGAGTGTCACATGACATCAGGGAGTAAAGATGCAGTATGAGTGTCACATGACAGGAGTATAGATGCAGTATGAGTGTCACATGACAGGAGGGAGTATAGATGCAGTATGAGTGTCACATGACAGGAGGGAGTATAGATGCAGTATGAGTGTCACATGACAGGAGGGAGTATAGATACAGTATGAGTGTCACATGACATCAGAGAGTAGAGATGCAGTATGAGTGTCACATGACAGGAGGGAGTATACATATACAGTATGAGTGTCACATGACATCAGGGAGTAAAGATGCAGTATGAGTGTCACATGACAGGAGTATAGATGCAGCATGAGTGTCACATGACATCAGAGAGTATAGATGCAGTATGAGTGTCACATGACAGGAGGGAGTATAGATGCAGTATGAGTGTCACATGACAGGAGGGAGTATAGATGCAGTATGAGTGTCACATGACAGGAGGGAGTATAGATGCAGTATGAGTGTCACATGACAGGAGTATAGATACAGTACGAGTGTCACATGACAGGAGGGAGTAGAGATGCAGTATGAGTGTCACATGACAGGAGGGAGTATAGATACAGTATGAGTGTCACATGCCATCAGAGAGTAGAGATGCAGTATGAGTGTCACATGACATCAGAGAGTAGAGATGCAGTATGAGTGTCACATGACAGGAGTATAGATGCAGTATGAGTGTCACATGACAGGAGTATAGATGCAGTATGAGTGTCACATGACAGGAGGGAGTATAGATACAGTATGAGTGTCACATGACATCAGAGAGTAGAGATGCAGTATGAGTGTCACATGACATCAGAGAGTAGAGATGCAGTATGAGTGTCACATGACAGGAGGGAGTATACATATACAGTATGAGTGTCACATGACATCAGGGAGTAAAGATGCAGTATGAGTGTCACATGACAGGAGTATAGATGCAGTATGAGTGTCACATGACAGGAGGGAGTATAGATGCAGTATGAGTGTCACATGACAGGAGGGAGTATAGATGCAGTATGAGTGTCACATGACAGGAGGGAGTATAGATACAGTATGAGTGTCACATGACATCAGAGAGTAGAGATGCAGTATGAGTGTCACATGACAGGAGGGAGTATACATATACAGTATGAGTGTCACATGACATCAGGGAGTAAAGATGCAGTATGAGTGTCACATGACAGGAGTATAGATGCAGCATGAGTGTCACATGACATCAGAGAGTATAGATGCAGTATGAGTGTCACATGACAGGAGGGAGTATAGATGCAGTATGAGTGTCACATGACAGGAGGGAGTATAGATGCAGTATGAGTGTCACATGACAGGAGGGAGTATAGATGCAGTATGAGTGTCACATGACAGGAGTATAGATACAGTACGAGTGTCACATGACAGGAGGGAGTAGAGATGCAGTATGAGTGTCACATGACATCAGGGAGTATAGATACAGTATGAGTGTCACATGACATCAGAGAGTAGAGATGCAGTACGAGTGTCACATGACATCAGGGAGTATAGATGCAGTATGAGTGTCACATGACATCAGGGAGTATAGATGCAGTATGAGTGTCACATGACAGGAGTATAGATGCAGTATGAGTGTCACATGACAGGAGGGAGTATAGATACAGTACGAGTGTCACATGACATCAGAGAGTAGAGATGCAGTATGAGTGTCACATGACAGGAGTATAGATGCAGTATGAGTGTCACATGACAGGAGGGAGTATAGATACAGTATGAGTGTCACATGACATCAGAGAGTAGAGATGCAGTATGAGTGTCACATGACATCAGAGAGTAGAGATGCAGTATGAGTGTCACATGACAGGAGTATAGATGCAGTATGAGTGTCACATGACAGGAGGGAGTATAGATACAGTATGAGTGTCACATGACATCAGAGAGTAGAGATGCAGTATGAGTGTCACATGACATCAGAGAGTAGAGATGCAGTATGAGTGTCACATGACAGGAGTATAGATGCAGTATGAGTGTCACATGACAGGAGTATAGATGCAGTATGAGTGTCACATGACAGGAGGGAGTATAGATACAGTATGAGTGTCACATGACATCAGAGAGTAGAGATGCAGTATGAGTGTCACATGACATCAGAGAGTAGAGATGCAGTATGAGTGTCACATGACAGGAGTATAGATGCAGTATGAGTGTCACATGACAGGAGGGAGTATAGATACAGTATGAGTGTCACATGACATCAGAGAGTAGAGATGCAGTATGAGTGTCACATGACATCAGAGAGTAGAGATGCAGTATGAGTGTCACATGACAGGAGGGAGTGTAGATGCAGTATGAGTGTCACATGACAGGAGTATAGATGCAGTATGAGTGTCACATGACAGGAGTATAGATGCAGTATGAGTGTCACATGACAGGAGGGAGTATAGATACAGTATCACGTGTTGTACATGTTATCACGTGATGTACATGTTATCACGTGATGTACATGTAATCACGTGATGTACATGTTATCCCGCAGACAGGGCGCCTCACCCGTCATGTTGTAGTGCATCCAGTTCAGCATGATCTCCGGCGCCCGGTACCACCGCGTCGCCACGTAGCCGGTCATCTCGTCATCCGTGTGCCGCGCCAAGCCGAAGTCCAGGATCTGAGGGGCCAAGTCATGCCGGGAGATTTTATACTCCACGTGATCGTCTACATCATATATACACACATATACACACACACACACACATATACACATATACACATATATATATATATATATATATATATATATATATATATATATATATATATATATATATGCTCGTCTCTTACCTTGAGCTCACAGTCTTCATTCACGGCCAGATTACTGGGCTTCAAGTCCTGAAGAGAAACGGGGACACGAAGGAAAAGTCAAGACTGGAACCAGAAGACCCAGAACCAGAAGACCCGGAACCAGAAGACCTGGAACCAGAAGACCCGGAACCAGAAGACCCGGAACCAGAAGACCCGGAACCAGAAGACCTGGAACCAGAAGACCTGGAACCAGAAGACCCAGAACCAGAAGACCTGGAGGAGGATCCTGATCCTCCCCTCAGCATCATGTGGGCCTCATTGTGTGGTAGATCAGCACCAGACCTCTGAGGCCTGAAGTGTGTTGGAAGACATTTAAAGATCAACTTACTCTGTGGATGATATCTGCAGAGTGGATGTACTGTGGGGAGAAAGAGAGGATTATATTATTATATTATATATGAAACTCTCACACAGGACAGGATATGCAATGAGCTCTTTAAGTTAATCAGATAGACCAGGAGATGCCGGGGTCTCCACTACAGAATGTTTCTACACTAACTTGTATATATTATGTATATATTATCTTATATTATATATATTATCTTCAGCGTACTGATGAAGACTACACTGACTTGTTTATATTATCTTCAGCGTACTGATGAAGACTACACTGACTTGTTTATATTATCTTCAGCGTACTGATGAAGACTACACTGACTTGTTTATATTATCTTCAGCGTACTGATGAAGACTACACTGACTTGTTTATATTATCTTCAGCGTACTGATGAAGACTACACTGACTTGTTTATATTATCTTCAGCGTACTGATGAAGACTACACTGACTTGTTTATATTATCTTCAGCGTACTGATGAAGACTACACTGACTTGTTTATAGTATCTTCAGCGTACTGATGAAGACTACACTGACTTGTTTATAGTATCTTCAGCGTACTGATGAAGACTACACTGACTTGTTTATATTATCTTCAGCGTACTGATGAAGACTACACTGACTTGTTTATAGTATCTTCAGCGTACTGATGAAGACTACACTGACTTGTTTATATTATCTTCAGCGTACTGATGAAGTCGACCTCTGACCTTCAGGCCTCGGAGGATCTGGTAGATGAGGAACTGGACGTGGTCGTCTGTCAGCTTTTGGCACTTGACAATGTTGTTGAGGTCTGCGCCCATCAGGTGGGTCACCAGGTACCTGTGGAGCGCAGGGCACAGCGTCTTCATCATCATCATCATCATCATCGTGACGAATGCAGCAGAATGACTCCATGAAACATTGAATTCATTATTCTGTGTACCTTTGCCCACATGAAAGCAAAGCCAGGGGTTCATGCAGCATTTATAGATGTATTTTTCATAAGAAAGGGAAACTAACACGAGGAGGACCAGGAAAGCGTGCACACGTGTAAACATGTGCTTCTCTTCGTAGGTCGGCTGCACCGACGCTCTTAATGCTGGTCACATGACACGCGTTACCATGGAGACTAGCTGTGTGTGCATCACCTTGGTGAAACCTGCCGGCCACTGGACTCACATGAGGTTATGAGTTATGAACTCGTTCATGAGAGCTGGTGACTTACACGTCGTTGAACTCCTCCAGACTGGTTGCAGGTGAGAAGACGTCCAGCAGGCCGATCACCTGCAGGTCAGAGGTCACAGGTCAAAGGTCACAGAACAAACAAACCGGGTTTTTGAGACAAAAACAGTTTTCATTGAGTGTTTGAGAAACACTCAAACAACCATTTGATGAACTTCAATGTCAGCGAACGTGCTTTCAATATAAAAACAACTAACTTATATATTTATATAAATATATTATGTAAAGTCTGAAGTGGAATTATATTCAGTAAAACAGACTTTCCTTGTTTTCAAGGACTCATGCGAGCTATTACATACATATATAAATATGCACACACACACACACACACACACACACACACACACACACACACACACACACACACACACACACACACACACACACACACACAGGAGCTCTGTTTTGGGGAACAGTGATTTTGTCACATAACTGGAGCCGATAACAACAGATATGAACTCGGAGGAAGCAGCGAACACTGTCAGGTGAAGTTTGTGCATCGAGATGACATGACAGCAAAAACAAAAACAACATGTCAACATGACAAAGTATGATAGGAGAGATGATTATGAGCACAAACACACTTGTTTTCCTGTTTGAACAGAGCAGAAAAAGAGAGAAAGAGGACAAAGACAGGATGCATACTAGAGGATTACCGTGTGTGTGTGTGTGTGTGTGTGTGTGTGTGTGTGTGTGTGTGTGTGTGTGTGTGTGTGTATACAGTAATGTGTATGCACACATTCATGCAGAGAGCAGCCCGGAGTGCCACCCTGTCCTCTGGAGAGAGACGGTATTACAGCCCGCCCACACAGGCACACAACCACAGCTGATTGGTCGGCCGGAGCCACAACAATCAGCTGATTGGTCGGCCGGAGCCACAACAATCAGCTGATTGGTCCACACAGGCTTTCCTGAATCGAAACCCAGGGAGTCTCCTGGCAACAGCAGAGCACAACACAGATCCCCGTCTGCTGCTTCAGCTTCATGCAACACTCCCCGGTACGGTGAAACAGAAGCTGGCAGCTCATCATGACCTCCAGTAGCAACAAGACCTCTGAAACAAGCTGCAGCACCACACCATCGACTCTGCATCATCAGAATTAATCCCAGTAAACCCATTGAAATGAAGGGGATATTTACCAGTAGTACCAGTGCAACACTGTTTCCTAAACTGCTTCAGTTGTGAAGCAGAACAGGATTAAGGTCATGGTACTAAAGTAGTGTTAATGTTTATTATTTGTTTATATACACTATATAAATGTACTTCCTTCATTGCTGTACTGCACCGTGCATGCAGACACCTGTTCACACACACACACACACACACACACACACACACACGATGGAAGGACCCGACGACGGTGTCAGGAGCCCGCAGTGCGTGTCCATGACACCGTTTATCCCCGTCACTAAAGGAGGCGTGTGATGGCGCCACCAGAAGCTTCACGTCAACGCATGCAGGCAGTGAACAGGCCGAGCTGCACCATGAACACACGTGTGCAATCCTGGCCTCAGAGCTAATCTACAGAACAATGCACACACACACACACACACACACACACACACACACACACACACAACTCACGTTCTCGTGCTTCATGTGCTTGAGCAGCCGCAGCTCTCGGTAGGTTCTCTTGGCGTGGATGATGGACTGGAAGGGTCTGGACAACTTCTTCACTGCGATCTTCAGGCCCGTCTTCACGTCGTACACCGAGCTGAGACAGGGATTGAGACTAGTTAGACTCATACACCGAGCTGAGACAGGGATTGAGACTAGTTAGACTCATACACCGAGCTGAGACAGGGATTGAGAATAGTTAGACCGTGGCTGTGAACAGTGAAAGCATTACATCAGGCCAACAACAATCCTCACATCAAACGGGAACATTTCCCTTTATTTAACGGAGAAGGAATCGGCTCAGGTGGCCTGAACCCAGCTAACAGAGCAGAGGATTGCATAAACCTCAGTTTGGGTTTGCTTCTTATTCTCCTCTGCAGCCGCAGGCTGGAGGAACATGACTGAACATGACGACATTGTGCACAACAACAAAAGAGTGAAAACCACCCACCTAATAGTTTACTTTGTTTAAAGAATGGCGGGTAAGCGTAACTTAGACCTGGATGTCCAGGACCGCTTGACTGCTTAAAGCCTATGAATACAGCTCCATTGGTTAAAGTAGGAATACACTGCGGCTACAGCATCACTACTGTTTGTAGAACCAAGCCCTCAAAGCAGTTTACAGTATTTCAAGAACGTAACAATGAGGCCTGACTAATTATATTAGTCAACACAAACTAAATGAACCGTCACCGTTGCAAATGTAGAAGCTGATTTGAAGTCAGCGGCTGCTCTCTGGCATGAGCCTCTCATATCTGACTAACTTCACTGGAACAATCAGCCCAGTCACTGCTTACTGGGAGTAAAGGGAAGAACAAAAAGAAAGATACCAGGTGTGCCAAAAGAGCAGCGACAACAGAAGTGTGAGCGCACTGTGGCCTTTCTGTGGAGAGTTCAAGGCCCTGCTATCGCTGCGTGTTACGGGAAGAGAGTCATTTCCCTTTAACGTGTTGCAAAACTGCTGATTTGAACTGTCGACCTCTCTGCACACGACTGGGAAGCAAGCATGTTACAGTGGTGCAGTTTCAATTCACTTCATTTTGCATAGCTCAAAATCACAAATTACACTGAGGGCTTTACAGTCTGTACATATAACATCTGTCCCGGGACCTCACATCGGATCAGGAACGACTCCCTGGTCATGTGACCAGAATGAATAACGTAACATTACATGAATATGACAGAAACTATTCATATCATGAGTAGCAGGCGTGGACCACGATCCAGATACGGTCCACAGTGCCACAAATCCATCGTGGGAACATGAAGATAAGCAGTGTGTTTCTTTCCAGCCAGTCAGATAATCTCCCACACCCTCCGTACTCCGTGTTCCAGGCCTGCAGAAGAACTAGCATGTGTGTCACTTGTGAGGTGAAACCCGTACTTAGTAAACAGAGTATACCAACGCTAAAGCACACACACACTGATGCTAATCTGCAGGACAAACAAGACGGGTCTAAGCAAACACCGTCCAATTATCCATCCATCCATCCATTATCAGCCGCTTATCCGGGGTCGGGTCGCGGTGGCAGCAGGTTCAGCAGGCCGACCCAGGCTTCCCTCTCACCTGCAACACTTTCCAGCTCATTCTGGGATCCCGAGGCGTTCCAAGGCCAGCCGGGAGATATAATCCCTCCAGCGTGTCCTCGGTCTTCCCCGGGGTCTCCTACCAGTCCAATTAGTCTGCAGTAAATGGAAGTGCAATAAGAGACGATGGATGAGCGTCCTCACGAGGGAGGAGCGTCCTCGCGAGGGAGGAGCGTCCTCACGAGCGTCCTCACGAGCGTCCTCACGAGGGAGGAGCGTCCTCGCGAGGGAGGAGCGTCCTCACGAGCGTCCTCACGAGCGTCCTCGCGAGGGAGGAGCGTCCTCGCGAGGGAGGAGCGTCCTCGCGAGCGTCCTCACGAGCGTCCTCGCGAGGGAGCAGCGTCCTCACGAGCGTCCTCACGAGGGAGGAGCGTCCTCACGAGGGAGGAGCGTCCTCACGATGGAGGAGCGTCCTCGCGATGGAGGAGCGTCCTCACGAGCGTCCTCATGATGGAGGAGCGTCCTCACGATGGAGGAGCGTCCTCACGAGCGTTCTCACGATGGAGGAGCGTCCTCACGAGCGTCCTCGCGATGGAGGAGCGTCCTCGCGATGGAGGAGCGTCCTCACGAGCGTCCTCACGAGCGTCCTCACGAGCGTCCTCACGAAGGAGGAGCGTCCTCACGAGGGAGGAGCGTCCTCGCGAGGGAGGAGCGTCCTCACGAGCGTCCTCACGAAGGAGGAGCGTCCTCGCGATGGAGGAGCGTCCTCGCGATGGAGGAGCGTCCTCACGAGCGTCCTCATGATGGAGGAGCGTCCTCACGATGGAGGAGCGTCCTCACGAGCGTCCTCGCGAGCGTCCTCACGATGGAGGAGCGTCCTCGCGAGCGTCCTCACGAAGGAGGAGCGTCCTCACAATGGATGAGCGTCCTCACAATGGAGGAGCGTCCTCGCGATGGATGAGCGTCCTCACGAGCGTCCTCACGATGGAGGAGCGTCCTCACGAGCGTCCTCACGATGGAGGAGTGTCCTCACGATGGAGGAGCGTCCTCACGATGGAGGAGCGTCCTCACGATGGAGGAGCGTCCTCACGAGCGTCCTCACGATGGAGGAGCGTCCTCACAATGGATGAGCGTCTTCACAATGGAGGAGCGTCCTCGCGATGGATGAGCGTCCTCACGAGTGTCCTCACGAGGGAGGAGCGTCCTCACGAGCGTCCTCACGAGGGAGGAGCGTCCTCACGAGGGAGGAGCGTCCTCACGAGCGTCCTCACGATGGAGGAGCGTCCTCACGAGGGAGGAGCGTCCTCACAAGCGTCCTCACGAGCGTCCTCACGATGGAGGAGCGTCCTCACGAGCATCCTCACGAGCATCCTCACGATGGAGGAGCGTCCTCACGAGCGTCCTCACGATGGAGGAGCGTCCTCACGAGCGTCCTCACGAGCGTCCTCACAAGCGTCCTCACGAAGGACGAGCGTCCTCACAAGCGTCCTCACGATGAAGGAGCGTCCTCACAATGGACGAGCGTCCTCACGAGCGTCCTCACGATGGAGGAGCGTCCTCGCGATGGATGAGCGTCCTCACAAGCGTCCTCGCGATGGAGGAGCGTCCTCGCGATGGATGAGCGTCCTCACGAGCGTCCTCACGAGCGTCCTCACGAGCGTCCTCACGAGCGTCCTCACGATGGAGGCGCGTCCTCACAATGGATGAGCGTCCTCACGATGAAGGAGCATCCTCACGATGAAGGAGCATCCTCACAATGGATGAGCGTCCTCACGAGCGTCCTCACGATGGAGGAGCGTCCTCACGATGGAGGAGCGTCCTCACGGACGAGCGTCCTCACGATGGACGAGCGTCCTCACAAGCGTCCTCACGATGAAGGAGCGTCCTCACGATGGATGAGCGTCCTCACGATGGATGAGCGTCCTCACGAGCGTCCTCACGAGCGTCCTCACGAAGGACGAGCGTCCTCACGAGGGAGGAGCGTCCTCACGATGGATGAGCGCCCTCACGATGGATGAGCGTCCTCACGATGGATGAGCGTCCTCACGAGCGTCCTCACGAGCGTCCTCACGATGGACGAGCGTCCTCACGAGCGTCCTCACGAGCGTCCTCACGAGCGTCCTCACGAAGGAGGAGCGTCCTCACGAAGGAGGAGCGTCCTCACGAAGGAGGAGCGTCCTCACGAAGGAGGAGTGTCCTTATGAAGGAGGAGCATCCTCACGAAGGAGGAGCGTCCTCACGAAGGAGGAGCGTCCTCACGATGGATGAGCGCCCTCACGATGGATGAGCGTCCTCACAAGCGTCCTCACGAGCGTCCTCACGAAGGAGGAGCGTCCTCACGAAGGAGGAGCATGCTCACGAAGGAGGAGCATCCTTATGAAGGAGGAGCATCCTTACGAAGGAGGAGCGTCCTTACGAGGGAGGAGCGTCCTCACGAGGGAGGAGCGTCCTCACGAAGGAGGAGCGTCCTTATGAAGGAGGAGCATCCTCACAAAGGAGGAGCGTCCTTATGAAGGAGGAGCATCCTCACAAAGGAGGAGCGTCCTTATGAAGGAGGAGCGTCCTTATGAAGGAGGAGCATCCTCACAAAGGAGGAGCGTCCTCACGAAGGAGGAGCGTCCTTATGAAGGACGAGCATCCTCACAAAGGAGGAGCGTCCTTATGAAGGAGGAGCGTCCTTATGAAGGAGGAGCGTCCTCACGAAGGAGGAGCGTCCTCACGAAGGAGGAGCGTCCTCACAAAGGAGGAGCGTCCTTATGAAGGAGGAGCATCCTCACAAAGGAGGAGCGTCCTTATGAAGGAGGAGCATCCTCACAAAGGAGGAGCGTCCTTATGAAGGAGGAGCGTCCTTATGAAGGAGGAGCATCCTCACAAAGGAGGAGCGTCCTTATGAAGGAGGAGCGTCCTTATGAAGGAGGAGCGTCCTTATGAAGGAGGAGCGTCCTTATGAAGGAGGAGCATCCTTATGAAGGAGGAGCATCCTTACGAAGGAGGAGCATCCTTACGAAGGAGGAGCATCCTTATGAAGGAGGAGCGTCCTTATGAAGGAGGAGCGTCCTTATGAAGGAGGAGCATCCTTATGAAGGAGGAGCATCCTTATGAAGGAGGAGCATCCTTACGAAGGAGGAGCATCCTTACGAAGGAGGAGCATCCTTATGAAGGAGGAGCGTCCTTATGAAGGAGGA
This sequence comes from Taurulus bubalis, assembly GCF_910589615.1. Lineage (NCBI taxonomy): Eukaryota > Metazoa > Chordata > Actinopteri > Perciformes > Cottidae > Taurulus > Taurulus bubalis. Next base: position 29,656,186 of record NC_136593.1, on the reverse strand, counting down.
GCGTCCTTATGAAGGAGGAGCATCCTCACAAAGGAGGAGCATCCTTATGAAGGAGGAGCGTCCTTATGAAGGAGGAGCATCCTTATGAAGGAGGAGCATCCTTATGAAGGAGGAGCATCCTTATGAAGGAGGAGCGTCCTTATGAAGGAGGAGCGTCCTTATGAAGGAGGAGCATCCTCACAAAGGAGGAGCATCCTTATGAAGGAGGAGCGTCCTTATGAAGGAGGAGCATCCTTATGAAGGAGGAGCATCCTTATGAAGGAGGAGCATCCTTATGAAGGAGGAGCATCCTTACGAAGGAGGAGCGTCCTTATGAAGGAGGAGCATCCTTGTGGCGTTCGTCCGCAGCACGTTGCTGACGAACAGACGGAGGCAGCAGCAGGTGTGTACTTCACCGACTCGTGGAAATAACGGTACTAAGCGTTATGTCCTTCCTCTGGCCGTCAACTCACTTTACTTCACAAGTTAGACTCTCAGGAGCGTTGAGAGACAGAAGGATGGAGGCTTCCACCTCATTAAATGAAGGGGTGCATTCGTGGCGTTGATGAACACGTCGATCAGAGTCTTGACACTCTGGCAGACCAGCATGGCTGAGAGCTTCATGGCTAGATTCTGAGTTATTAGAAGTAACACAAGTGCATTTCATCCAGGGTGTTATATGTCATCTAAACATGACAAGCATCTAGACTGAACGTTCGTGAGGTTAATGAAAAAGAACCAGACTGATCACGATGCACCTTCATCTTCATCATTATGGCCTCAGGCTTCCTGTAGAACTGGACTTCACCTGTTCCTCTCAGAGCTATAAACTGGGTTTCAATGCAGAGCTTTTATCAACGTACACATGGCCAGCATTATGATGTATTAATCTGGCTCTGTTTTAAAGCGCCATGATGACCTTGGTGACAGTAAGATAACACGTGTTTACACAGCAGGAGCAATAACGTCAGTATTTACAGCTTTAACTTAATTACCACATGCACACAATCTATTTTCCAATTTGCTCTGCAAACAGTGATGAAGCGAAGCGGAACGTACTTCATGGAGAACGAGTCTCCTCCAGCGGTCTTCATTAATTTAATTGCAAAAGGATTCTCTCTCTGCATGTCAGCAGCATGGCGTCTGCAGTCATCCTGACTCTTCTTCTCTGGTGACCTCACAGACGCAGTGGATCCTTTAACCAGCTGCTTTTAAAGCTCCTGCTGGTCGAGCCGACGTCGCCGTGGTTAAATCCAGGAGCGCGTCAGCCAAACGCACCACCAGTGGCTCCGCTTCGTCAGCAATAAATTAATATCACATCGGTTTCCTGATGCGAGACCAAACGCCAGCTCAGATTCTGGATATCGTGACATGTAGTAAGCAGAGGAACGTTTCCACCAGAGCGCCTTGAGCCTTTTTGGGCCAGAAATTAGGAAAATCAGTTTTAAATGTTAAGGTGTTTTGAGAATGCAGCGAATAGAAATGATATGAACGTCTGAAGGAAAGCAGGAAAAGTTTCTCCACAACTTCCACGTTCTGAGGATCAATACCTGTGGTAGTTGCATGCAGTGAATATGTTCACCCAGAAATTTATAAAATATTAAATCCCCTTTACATTTGTTTTATTAAATGCCAAATTATGTTCAGCAACAAGTATTTTACTGGCCCGTCTGAGCAGGAGCCGTTTGATAAAGTCTGGAAATGACTCATGACGACATCAAAGCCCAAAACACTCAGGTATTGTTGCTCTATCCTCGGTTCATTCCTGCACTGAGATAAAGATTGATTTGATTTCATAAGCACACGTCCGTGAGCCGGAGCGTGCTTATGGTCCGTGTGCATATTGTGATGCAGCAGCATTCACGCTACCGCAGGAGCTCTGGATCGCCTCCCAGCCTCACGTTAACCAAGCAGAACCAAGCAGAACCAAGCAGAACCCGGTCCTGTTGTTTTCTTAGACGACTCCAAGTGACAGCTAGATGATAAACAATATTTACAACCCCACCTAGTGCATGCTTCAATGTTTTAAAGCTGGGAAGAATTATGGAGGAACGCCATGGTAGCAGCAACAACAACAACAAAGACCAGTCCATCTGACCACCAGTCCATCTGACCACCAGTCCATCTGACCACCAGTCCATCTGACCACCAGTCCATCTGACCACCAGTCCATCTGACCACCAGTCCATCTGACCAGTTATTCTGACCACCAGTCCATCTGACCAGTTATTCTGACCACCAGTCCATCTGACCACCAGTCCATCTGACTAGTCCATCTGACCAGTTATTCTGACCACCAGTCCATCTGACCAGTCCATCTGACCACCAGTCCATCCAGCTGACCAGTAGCGACCCACTGGAGGTCAGAAAGGCGTTGCAGACTTTGTTTATGGACCACTTGACCTGCTGACCTGAGTCACAGGATGAGACTTACTGATCACACGGCGCTCCTGTCAGCTCTCACTCTGGTTTTGGATCTCGTCAAACACAGAAGACAACACAGAGGAATGTCCTCAGAAGGAACTACAGAGGAGCGGCCATGTTTGTGGATGGAAATAATTTGGAATCCTATTTGATGAGGTCGTGAAGCTCACTGGTCCTGATGAGGCTCTTTGCCTGTTTAACCATCATGAAACCAACATGTACTGACCAGCATCGCTGTTAGAGGCTTGTCCTGTATGTGCTTTAATAATACTCTGGAAAATATAAAAAATATGACAAAGATATTAAACTCCTGTAAGACTCTGCGTTAAGCAGCTAAACGTCTACATGCATTGGCCTCAGGGCCTTCAGGAGGTTTGCTAGTGTGAGAATGTATCTACACATTCTACACAACCCCTCCTGCTTCTTCTAATCACCCGTTTCACTCACCACTAATAACTGCAAAAAGCACACGTTCAGCTCCTTCAACAGCTCAAGTAAAAGTTGAAACTGCAGTCTGACCTCGTGCGTGACCGGATGAAGAGCAGGACGCGTCACCACCTCGGGACTGTGAGTCATGGATGGACCACAACGGGAAAGGGTGACATCATTCTAGAGTCATCGTGTGGTGGAATGGGCTCCCGTAGAAAGCTCTCACTGTGCACGAGGGGAAACCACGTGACCTTCTGGTGCTCTGCAGGCTGCACCCAACTAGAACATGCATAATGCATGCGGGGTGTGTGCAGGACCTGCTGCTGTGGTGGAGGCTCTTCTGCAGAGGACCATGTCCATGCGGGCATCATGTCCCGGGACAGGATGCCCGCATGGACAGAATGCCCCTAAACCCTCAGCCTGGTGCACCAGTACAGGGGGATCTGGTGCGACCTGGTCCTGGTCCTGGAGCAGTCTGGGCATCACATGTGTTTACAGGACCACAGCAGCACAAAACACCCCCCTCCCTCTCCCCTCCCGGCCGAAGAAACACGAGCCACCCCGAAGCGTGCCCGATGTCTCATGGACCCAGCAGCCCGAGTGAAAACGTAAACAAAAGCCCCCCCACTCTTCGCAGGTGACCCGTGAGGAGGTGACTCTGCGGGCCTCTGGGTGGAGGAGCCCGCTGTGCACCGCGCCGTGCTCTCTCTCGGTGGGACCCCGCAGCAGCCCCGCAACAGCCCCGCATCAGCCCCGCATCAGCCCCGCAGCAGCTGCTTACCAGACGGACCCGTACGCCCCGGAGCCCACGGGGGACAGGTTCTGGTACCGCTCCGGGACCTCCCACACGGTCTTGTTGAGCTCCTGCCGGTAGAACGCGGGTCTCTCCGGCTGCGACATTCCTGCGGACCGCGCCGCCGCGCAGCGCCCGACGAGCGGAAACTTCTGCGCTCCGCCCCGCGCGTCACGACGCGCTGCTGCCGAGAGCCTGCGGGCGGTGCGGGGTCCGATATCACGCACAGCTTCAGCCGCGCGCTCGTGCAGATTGCGTGCAGTCTGCGCACAAAGCCCCCAGCAGCTGTCCGCGTGCGTCGGGCCGCTTGGAGACACTTCCTCTCCCGGAGCCTCGCGTCAGGAAGCAGCCTGCACGAGCCGATGTGTTCGCACTGTTCTCTCTCGCTCTGCAGGGCGCGCGCGGAAACGTGACCGCGCACGTCCCTTCGCCAATCAACGCTCTCGTCAACAATGAGTGTTCTCTCGCGAGAACTGGGTCGACTCGAGGAGGAACACGGGATGCCCCGAGCTGCTCCGACTGATGACGCGCAATGACGTCATCTCAAACGTCTCAAACGTATCCGACTCAATTATGATTAAGATGTGTGTCAATACAAATCAACAGCTAGGGCTCATTCCTTAATAACAATGTCTACACACATAAAACATATTGATGGTCCCAGTATAAGATTAGATAAAATAAGATAATCCTTTATTAGTGCCGCAGTGGGAAATTACAGGATTACAGCAGCATTGCTCACAAGTAAATAGAAGATAAAATCAAGTAATATAAATAAACAGTAAAACAGTAATTCATCAAAGTGTTATGGAAACACCACTGATGAATCAAGGCGTGGCCGTTTGTAGAACTACATCAAGGATGAAGGATCATTAATAATAATAATCGGTGATAAGATCGTAGAAGCACAGGTGTAAATATTATAGATGAGTTATGGCTGCTCTGGTTTAAGGTGCTGGTATACTGGTCTTACTGGGACACCAGATTGGAACCGAGCTACTGTTCATGTTGTGGTGATCCTATAATGACATGTAATAGTCCAGAGCCGTGTACAGAGTACAGTAAGTAAATCATAAGCTGATGAAAGTATGGCAGTTATGAATCAGGAGTCTAAAGTTTAGTTTAATGGAGGTGCAGGTTCATTGGGAGACTTCAGTCACCTTAAAATAAGTTAAAAATAACTTGAATTGACATTTAGTCTGTTTGCAGGGAGAATAATACAAGATAAAGATGGGAAACAAGTTGTATGGCAGTATTCCAACATGGCACATTAGCAGAAATGATTATATATATATATATATATATATATATATATATATATACATACATACATACACAGACACACACACACACACACACACACACACACACACACACACACACTAATGTGCCTAAAATGAGATGATTTATTTCACACTAAAACAGATGAACATGAAGTCGGCGCTGCTCATAGATGCTTTAAAAACGACGTTATAAGGAATGACTCGGTCCAAAAGAGACCCGACAGGAAGAATGGCGCTAAAAGCAAAACAAGGATGCACTCAAATAAAATACATAAAAGGGTCTGGTGCAATACATTGAATAAGCAATAAATGCTGAAAGACCACAAACACAGAAATCGTCTGAATAATGTTTTATTAAAAATTGCATTGCATCCCCCCTCAAAACAATGTACTTCTTTAAAAATGTAAAATAAAGTGGCAGAATTAAACTCAGAACAACTATGTCATTAAGACGGGATAAGAGACACCATCACCATTTGGCATTGCATTTAAATTATTTAAATGTTTAGGTATTTTAAAACATGTCTTTCAACATGTTCTTTACTCTACAGTTGCGGTAGAACTTTGTCTCCTACGTGTCTTACAATTCACGTTTTTGTGACATTTAAACAGGTTATAGTATTAGATGTCAGCGTAAAGACAACATACACCTGTGCAACACGTGTATTTCAACCCTAAAACAACGCTTAAAGGAGCTATATCCCACATTCATGACATAAATACAGCGGAGCGACGGCATCCTGAGCAGAGACTGTGGTCCCACTTCCTGTTTGTAATCTGAGCTGCTTGGTCCGTGTGTGCATGTCAGAGCACCAGAGTCCGGTTAAAAGCCGTCCGCGTTTCTTCCCCCGCCTCATCTTGTGTTCTCGTCCCTCTGCTAGCGGCCTCTGCTCCGCTCCACTCAGCCCGCCGTGCATCCTTTGTCTTTTAAAGGATGCCATCATGGAGCTGATGAGGCGACGACGCCATGTCGGCCCGACCGCCTCCATGTGTGCTTGTGATGTCACAAACTCTGACCTTTGCATATCGCTCCTTTGAGAGATGCCACACAGCACTGTTGAGAACAGTAAAATATAGTGTACACAAGAACGTCTTTATATATTAGCTTTGTTTGTTCCCTACGCCCTCGACACAAGAGGTGACACAGAAAAAAAACACATAGCTGGGCACAAGCACAATTAATCATTTTCACTGAACCCCTGGCGAATCTCTACTGGTCAGATCTTTTTCCAAATATATACAGTCTGGCTAATTTTAGGTTGTGTACAGGTCAAATGCACACACTGCCCTTCCATCTTCTGCATCCTTCAATGTAAATATGATGGGGTGTGTATGAGACAACAGAATGATACCATGTGACCCAACCGTCCAGCTCCTCTGAAAACGGAGGAGATTCTGGATGCTCTTGATGTCTGTAGTGCATTCAAAATATCACGGGAGGTTATGGACCCGATCGCTGGCTGGTCCGTCTCGTAGCTCCACAGGGCCAGAGGGGTTCATAGGTGAGGCGACCCAAGAGGTTTCCCCCAACAAGGATGAGCGCGCGGCCGCGGTCCAGTCTCAGCCGGCGCCCGCACAGTGTCCCGTCCCAGCAGCACCGTCATTTGAAGAAGACGACGTAGAAAGCCATGAGCAAGCAGGACACAGCCACGGCGATGTGGAGCCGCGTCCCAATCACCGCCGCTGAGAAGAGAGGCGGAGTTTAACGAGGACGAGAGAAGAACACTGCTAGTAAGGAGAATATAGCAAACAATGTCGACTAAACTATGTACAAAAGAGTAATACGTTTAAATGAAACAGACAGAGTTAGCTTCTGACTTTGAGCTTTCAGGCTTTTTACATTTGTTTACCGCTACACACATCTGCCTTTTTCGCATTGGACATTCTTGCTTCTCTTAGCTTGGAGAGCACAGGTGGAACTAACAACATGACAACGGGCCGGTCCATTAACGTGATCCAGTATCCCAGAAATATACTCAAAAGAAGTCAAAGAGACTATTAACATGTTTCCCCATTTCAGATTTAGAGAATGAGTTCTCAAGTTTTCTCACAAGGACATGTTGTGTAGAAATTACAGGTGTGTGTGTAAAACATGTACCTTTGTAGAAGACGCCCCACACTCCTTTCTTCTCCGACAGCAGCCAGCTGTTGAGGCGAGGCACCTTCTTGAGGTATGCACACGTGCAGATGAACAGCAGCCCAAAAGTCAGGATGCCATCGAG